>NW_023458559.1:64169314-64286386 GCF_013731165.1 Rhagoletis pomonella | reverse complement strand
CACTCTTCAGAGAGGACGGAAGTTGGTCATTATTTTTATTTGGTATTTTTATGATGCGGTTTTTAGCACCTTCGATAATTTACGCCAACGATATGAGTTATGCGATCAAACAGCTTTACACATACATATTTATGTGCATACCCTTACAAATGAAAGCATATGTGTAAGCTGAGGCTCATATCCTATGCCACATCCTGCCCAGCGTGAATTGCTCGAGTGTTGTTAATCTTTTTTTGCTGGTTTATATTTATTTTATTTTACTGACGCTGCGCAGCTGCTGCGATATGTCCCAAAAGGAAAGTCTATTTTTTTACTATACTTATGCGTGTGTGTGTGTGCTTGCTCTCGTTATTCGTGCATTTTTCATGAACTTCTGTCAAACTTCACTTCAACGTCTCTTTGAATTGTTAACATTTAACAGACCTTAATGAGCTACTGTGACTGACAAGTTGTTTACGACAATGATACTCTATTTTTCGTCACTTTTTGGAAATTAATGATGACACAGGAATTAGTTGCGGAAACTGCTGATGTTGCAAAAGTTGAAAAGACTGATACCAGGGGAAGTAAGTGATATAATAAGGTCGTTTCAGAATAGTACTTCAAACCTGAGAATGGGTAAGGCTTAGTTTAGCTATTGGCAAGCAAAAAAGCTTATCCAATTGAAACAGGTTCGCCATAAAACATCCATCAGATCACTATCAGATACTCAATCTAAGGAAGCTACGTACTTAAAAAAACCTAATTATAGGTTAGGTTAGGATGATCTGGCTGGCGTTGATCCGCACATAGAGCAGTAGCTCCTTAGAGCCGTGTTACATTTTAGTCGTGTTTTGGGCAATGCAGAGAAGATGCTCCAAGGTCTCCCTGGCCTCGTTAGTGATACTCATTTTTTGTGCGTGAGCAGCTACCAGGATATGCCTGCAATATATCTTTGATAGCCGTAGCAGGAATTTTTGCAGTTTTGCAGGTGCCCTAATTAATGTCATCTAGCCATGAACTGTCTAATCATATTATTGTCTATTTTGTTGTACAAGTGTTGGAGTGGTCTACGAATGTAGTTTGTTCGACAGACAGACTTGTGGCGTTCTTGGAAATCTCATCTGCTATTTCATTACCCTATATTCCCTTGTAGCCGGGTACTCAATAAATATGCAGCCTTCTGTCTGCCGTTAGCCTGTCAATGGCTTCACTGCTGCGAAGGACGCTATTGGATGAAATACTATATGAGGTTAGGCAGTTACCTCTGCCTTAATTGCCGCCTGGCTGTCCACGTATAGATTTACTGTTGAGGTGATTGTCGTTTTGGTATGGGCTTGCTCTTCTACCATCCTCATTGTGCAAGCCACTGCTTGGAATACGCTGCAATGGGCAGGTAAACTAACTACTCGCCTTGCGTTCAGTTCTTGGCAGTAAATCCCGGCATCCACTCCCATTAAAATATTAGGGATCCACGGCTAGGTTGCACTCCCTTGCGCCATCCCTTCTCCTCAATCGTTGTGCGAAACCTTCATTCCCACTTAATGCTAGGTACCATGTAGTCCATGCTGCCTGTGCTTCCCGTCCCAATTGAGCGTCGCGTGCTTACAGGTTTTGAAATCGAGTTCCCCATGGCCGTCAATTAACCTGCGGGTTTAGCGGCACAGGTTTCCGCGAACAGGTCAGTAGGCGGTAAACTGAGGATTATTTCAAGAGAAGTCGTTTTGGTGGATCCCATCCATCCACCATCTCTATTAGCTCAGGGTGTGATGACTTTTTTGCGACATTCCACCACACCAAAGCGCCATAGAGCAGTATTGGTCTGACTATTGCTGTGTAGCACCAGGGTAGCAGACATACCCAGACTACCAGCATTCTTTTACATGCATAAAGGGCGTTACTGGCCTTCTTCACACTTTCCTCAACATTGAACTTCCTCAGCAGCTTACTATCTAAGCCTACCACCAAATACCCTGAGTGGTCTTTAATTCACAGCTCGATGCTACTTAGCCCCGGGGTCTCCACACTGGGACCTTATACATTCTTGTGCGTTTACCCATAGCCCACAAACCAAAGCCATAGCCCATTTCCAAAGTCTTGAAATGCAAATTTTTAGCTTTCACTTTCCAAGCAATAGGCAAATTAAAAATATAAAAGTTTGCAAGTGCTAAACAAAACAGAAAGTAAATTTGATAGCAGTACAATATAGCTGCACAGAAATATGCCCTTGTCCTTCCACAGCCACGGAATCTTTCAATTTCTCCAGATAAAAGCAAATGAGTTGCGAAGTGGGGTAAAATTCGCAGTGCATTGCCATGTAAATTGACCACTCCACCGTACTTTTAACGCAGCAACCAAACTTCCAACGGCAAGCATATTCACTTATAATCATTATTTCGTTATTTTTACTTGCAATTTGGGGCAGAGAGACACCTACGCCAGCCGCTTGTTAGGCTTGTTTTGTTTGCCGCACGCGTACGTACGAATTGAGTGGATCTCTGGAGACCGATGTTTACCGCCAAATATGAATACACGTTATTAATGCTATTGTTCCACTAGCAGTCAAGGGAGCAGCGAGTAAGCAAGCAAGCAAGCAATTGAAGCGCCTTCTTACAAAAGTGGAGGCAATAAAGGTGGCAATTGAAATGCTCAGGTAACTTGAATGGTAATTTTTTGATTTTTCAAGTCCAGAAGCCACTTGAAAATTTTTCGGCAGCAAATTAAGCACGAAAACTTTTTGGCTTGCAAATTTATTTTTATTGGCTGATTAGCGTATTTAAATATATATTTTTTCACTTTTTGCTGCAAGCTATCGTGCAGTTGAGGTGAGGAGAAATTTCGTTTAGAAAAGTTTTAATGAATCAAAAGTTTTTACTTGCATACAAAGTAATGCAAATTTTGTTTAAAAATAAAATAAATATATGTACATATGATTGTGGGGCTCGAAACTAATTTTTCCTGAAAGTAGGGTGCATAACACTTGGCTAGGGTAATATTGATTATCAGAAGTACAGTTATCTGTCGCTTTAAGCACCTTTGTGTATAAATTGATGACAAAACAAGCACAAACCAGTAAGGACAGTGTTGTCTTCAATGCATACATAGATATAAAAGTTATATAAAAAAAATCATATTTGAACAATCAGTGGTGTTTACGCCTTAAGCCTAAATATGTCAAAAAGCTGAGCATGTCTTATAAAGACCAATATAAATGATTTTCACTACTGTGTATGATCGATAGGTAAACGGGTCTCACAATTTATTGGTTTTAGCTGCCTACATAGAGGAGTTATATCGCAAAAACTTATATCTGAACAATCTGTGGTATAGGATAGCGTATATAGCAGCAATCTAGACTATTCTCTCAGTAGACTTTGTATGATTATAGAACATAGCGCACAGCCGTACAAATCAAGGACTCTTAAAGTAAAACGCCATATCTGAACAATCAGTTGTATGGAGGCTATAGGTTATAGTGCCCCGATATGTGTCATTTTCACTTTAAGCTTTCTGTTGATAATGAGTTAAAAATGACTAGGAAATTTCACGTCCATACCTGCACAAATGGAGGAGTTATAACAGAAAATATCATATCTGAATAATCATTTGTATGGCAGCTATATGTTAAGGAGTCCGATTTTTCCGACAAATGATTTATAAATTTAAAAAATAGCCCCCCTTACCAAATTTCAGTCGGATATATCGTAAACTGAGAGACTAGATTGCGTTCAAACAAACAGACGGGCATAGTAAAACGACTAAGCCCGACTGTAGGAACTTAGTAGTGGTAACGTTTTTTTTCCCTATATGCTGCATAATTTTACTGCCAGTCTAAGTTAAAGTTAAGTTAAAACATATTTTTATTCGGCATGGAACTTTGCCACTCCTAACTTCCCTGAGCGATTTATGAAGAGGTGCAAAACTTTTCTGATATTTTGAGTGAATGTAATACTTATGAATCGACTACGATCTCTCAGTTGGGGTGGTCTCTCGATACAAGGAAGGGGTTAAAGTATCTTAGACCCCGTTTGCATTACTCTTGCATTTTTGGCACCAAATTCAGCAATAAGCAACTGTGACTTCTTTCTGGCTCAGTATGTACGAAAGATGGTAAAGAGATGTTCATAAAACCACGACTTTAGATATTGGTGGTCAGGTCACTGTTCGGCTTAGTCATGGAAAATCTGAATATCACACATGTATTGTCTGCAGCATGGCGCCAGTTTGGATAATGATGAGACGGGGTCATCTCAACTGTGTTTATTTTTATTGACTACTTTTTCTAAGACCGAATTTCAAAGATATTACCCTTCATCAACCCTGAGGAGCTCTCTCGCGCTGACATTAATAGCCTTTACTCGGCACGTTGGTAGTTTACCTAAACATTTGTCGCTTAATACTTTGTGGTATTACAAATAAATACTAATGCGGGCCAAGTGTACCGGATGTAAGAATATTCAGATTTTCCAGATAATGATTTGCATCCGCTATGGCTAAGTGGTTAGAGACCACTTACTACCACTACTAGGACCTGGGTTCAATCCCTGGTCCGGACAGTATCTAAAATTTGAAAAAGTTTTTTCTAACAGCGGTTTCCCCCTCGGCAGAAATGTTAAACCTCCGAGTGTATTTCTGCCATCGAAAAAGAGCCCATAAAATCCATTTGCCATTAGATGTGCAATAAGTTTTTACTTTTTCGAAAAGAGTTGCCGCCTGTTAAACAATTAAGTTCAAATTATTAAATAATTAATGCCATAAGATCCGCACAGTTCGTTCGATTTTCAAAAGTGAGGTGTCAAGTTAAAGGATTTGGTCTCAAGAGGTGCAGTAAAGTTAAACTTTTTCAAAAAGAGTTGCCATCTTTAAAAATTTAAACAAAACATAAACAAGTTGTATGCAGTACTAAAACATGGGTGTCAAACTAAAAAGCGCTAAGAAATCTTTATTTAGTTTAAACATTTAAATTTTGTTTGATGGTTTGAAGAGATTTGTCAGCTGTTAAAGATTTTAAATTCCAATTAATTATTAAGTTAAATAAACTACTAAGAGAGGGGACTCAATCGTTTATGGGTTTGAATGGGATTTATTTCTGAACTATATTTAGGAGAGTTGCCAGGTGTAAAAATTCAGGTTAAATTCAACTTAGTTCATCAGTTAATTGACTTGTGTATCACAATATCGGACGGAAGACGGGTTAAAAAGATTCTAGTTTGAAAATACTATCGCAGAGGGTTGCCACCGGCTTGAAAAGTCTAATTTATTTAACTTATACACAAGTTAAATGAAATATTAATATACGAGTTTCAAACCAAAGAGTTTTAATAAAACTTTAGTTTGAAAATATTTTTTGCTAGGGTTGCCATCAATTAGATTTTTATTTTGAGCGCCAAGTTTGGTAATTGTATTATCAGCCGTCTCGGCGATCTCAATTGGACCCCTCAGAGCTGTTAGATTTTTTTGTGGCGTGCCCTGATGGACCGATATTATGCGAACAATCTTTTTACCATTCAGGCCCTTAAGGCGTATGTCGACCAAGGCATTTATTGAGATAGAGCCAGAAACTGTCACCAAGGTCTTGAAAAACTGGGTTAAGAGGATGGGCTACTGCGAAGCCAGCCACATAATGGCAATATTTGTTTGTTTTAAATTTTTTATTTTTCAAGATCTTTTCTGTGAAGGTCTTCAGATAAGCACCGTCATTTCGAACCTAGCTGTACATTAAGTTATTTTTTTTGGGTGGATTGAATTTTAAGGGTTCTTCGTTAAAAGGTTGGACGAATATATGTACTTGAAACATTTGCAATATTTATTAACGTTTTTTGATAGTGTTGTCATCTGTTAAAAGTTATAATTCAATTTCGGCGTCTTAACGCCATGCAGGTTTACTAGTTATTATTATTAATAGTTGGCATCGTTTTTTATCTTAGTAGCACCAGTGATGAAATAGTTTCTACGTCTCTGCCAAAGGACGATGCCATTTTTGAAAAGAAACCTCCATCATGAGAACCAAGTTTCATAGATCTATAATGGCTTCCTTTAAGATAAAACTTTACACCTATCCTTTACTTACCCTTCTATTCATTGAAAAACATCCTTAAACTGTGAATAGATAGCATGTTTATAATATAGTAAAGTCTGGAACGATCAACTACCAAAAGCAATTGCTTGCCGTTAAAAAAATAAAAACAAGGCATAAGGCAATTGTATGCAATGCAAAACCTTTGCTCCCTCACGACTACGAGTTTTTAATTAATTGGCGATGTACAAATGCATACCTGCGCAGCCGCTGAGTGATGTCAAGTGGCCGACTTGACAACACAGTCCTAAATTTCAGCCCAACAACATACCGGCTCTCATCGATTAACTGTCAATTTGATACCAAAGCCAATGCTGCATGCTGCTGCCTAAATCAACCAAGAGTCAATCGCCTACGCAACGCATATTGATGAATCACTAGAAAACCATGGTTCACATTCAAAAGTAATCGCCGAAAAAATCGGCGCTAATTCCCAAAGATAAAAAGAAAAAACGGCGATATGAAAAAATCTCATCGCCAAGTTCTTATGGCACACTACATTGGTTAGCACATTTTTGTCACAGCGTTGTATCGCCTCTCACCCACCCGTTTTTGTTTTTTTTTTTTGGACTACCGCCTGACACTTATGACGGATTTTATTGACAATTGGGACAGTGGAACGCAGCGTTGTTGTCTAGTCTCGTTCGCTTATAAGCCGGCATTGTTTTGCTTCTGTTGACAGCAGCAAGTTCCTCTTCTTCCCTCGTTATCTCTTTCACTTTCCTGTCAAATTGGTTGTCGTTTTGCGGTTAAATGAGTAAATCGAAAAAATTCATTTTGCAATGCAATAAATGAGATTTGTGTTTCATCGTTATATGGTTTTCTATGCCGCTTTTCAACTGCAATAAAGTGGAAAGTCGACAAAGGATTATGTTGCGGAGCGAACAATGTCGAAGTGATTGATCCCTGACCAAGCATTTTGAGTGCTGTAGTGTTGTTGTTGTTGCGCTACTTCAGCATTTGCTCGTTATTATTTTTGTTGTTGCTGTTGAGTTATAATTGAAGCGGCTTTGATGGCACGTTTGCCGATTAAGTGGAGGTGGCCAATCCGTTTGTGTAATTCCAATTAGAGTTCGATTGGATTGCAAAGCGGGTAAAAGGAATGCGGATCAAAACAATGTACATATGTATATTGAGGAAGCTCTACACAGCAATGAAAATGTGCCATTTGCGGCTCCATTAGCTTGTTGCTTAAGCTAGCTGTGAATTTCAAGCGCCCACTGTGCTCCGGAAATCAAGGTAGCATATTTTTAGGCAGACAATTTTTCTTAAATGCAATTATGAACTGTAGACTGCGTATGTTTATGCAGAAAACGAAGCCTAAAAATATGTACCATTTAACTATGGTATAAGAAAAATTTTGTATAACTGGTACATATTTTTAGCCTTCGTTTTCTGCATAAAAAGCCGCAGTCTAAAGATCTGGTACTAACGAATTAGGGCTTGAAGCTACTGATTTCGTTATACCGATCCGAGGGCTGTTCATAGAACTTTCCTTCCTTCAGTTGCGTGGGGAAGTTGCACTGGACATCATTTTGGCTGTGGGTCACCAAAAAGATGCAATGCCTTCTTTTTCTGTGTGTGCTTTAGAATGCAGCCTTATTTTTATTCTCTATAACTACATTTCCGAAATTTTTTCTTCCCTTAACTAAAAGTTTTTCTTTCACAAATCCGTCTATTCACCTCAAACTTTAATTAAACTTGCAACCCTTCTGCATATGGCATCAATGGCCATAGCAGCAGATCCATTAAACATAGAAACCCAATAAACTTTATTCAATCGAACACCTTTCTCTACTTTTCCATTGATGATGAACGGCGAAGGCGCAAAAGAATAAAAGCCGCTGACATAAAAAACATCAGTGGTGAATCAACCAACTTTGCACCAAACGACTAATGACAGCTCGGATTACGCAGCCACCCGTCGTTGTTGAGCCGCTGAGGTGCTTCAACAGATTGAGCGCTTCCATGAAATGAAGACCAACCAGCAGCAAAAACAAAAGAGCTGACAAAAGTAAAATGAAATGACATAAAAAGAAAAAATAAGAACAAATATGTTCAGCTGGAGTTGGAGTTCTAGGTACATATATGTATGTAGCTGAAGATGTGTTAAGGGAGTCAGCGTTGATAGCAAATTGCGCATTAGCATGATACTTGAACAGATGTCCTTGCATTTGAAATTCACAAAACTAAAAGCATTCAATGACTAATACGATGGTGTGGCAGCGCGGCAAATGGAAATAGATGGAATAGAAATTGTGCTAAGACCAGCAAGCGCAACCAGCAACTAGTAAACGGCAGCCATAAGTATGCAGAAAAGTCTAGTGGCTAGGAAGTGAGTAGTAAGTGATGGTGACAGCAGCCAAATTCTCGACCGGATTCTAAGCAAGGCAAGTACGGGGTGGTGGAGAAGGCGAACAAAGGTACGAGGCTGAACCAGAAAGTCATTGAGAACCAGGACAATTAAAAATTAGTAGTGGAAAGTGTGCATACAATTTTGGGATTATTTTTCAAAAGCCTAATTTTTGCGCGTAAACAAACCAAAATAAATACAAATTTTACTACTTCTTTTGTTACGAAACTCATAGCATAGCCCGATATCACTCGGGAGTACCTGATAATGGGCCTTCCTCGTACCGCAACCAGTTATAGCACTGCTGGTCGACAAAATACATGTTCCCTTCAATTTCGCAACACCTATCTAGATTTTTGCTCTCACTGTGCAGACGGGATTGCGACAACTTATTGCACTGCTGACTGGTCCCTTCACGTGGCACAAATACCTGACTGTGATAGGCGTACATGACAACTCCATTTGCCCATCCTATCTTGAATAGGATGAGATGGTATAAACAAATTTTTCTGCCAGAAAGTAAGAAGCCAGACCAGCAGCAAGAGGAGGTACTTCCACTCCACTTTCACAATCCTGGAAGTGCTTCCTGCAAGCTCTTACTAAGGGAACACTTCATTGAAGAAGCGGACACCAGATAGGAAACTGGAAACTGCAATTCAACGAATCTTACATGGCCGTAATGGAATACATATACAGAGATAGAGAGGAATTATCACGATCAATAGAGGCGATATTTCACTGGCCGTTGGCCTGATAGGAGGACATGTGCCTCGGGGTCAGTCACAATTGCCCTCCACTATCCAGGCGCAACTGCTTGGTTTGGAATACGGCAGTTGATAAGGTTCGAACACTCAACGAATTTGTTTAAGGATTGGAAGTTTTGGATCCATGTGTTATCACAATGGGCGCTGACTGGGCCAAAGTGTGCTGGCGTTCGCTAAGTCTGGCAACCACCTCAACCTAACTTAACCTAACCATGCCTTAACTTGCGGTCCGTGGAGAATGCCGGGGTGAAAATTCTTCCAGCCAGGGATATACTTAGGTGAAAAAGTACCCATGTTTCATTCGTAGCAAATAAGGTAAGAAAATCCCATGTTTCGAAAGATTGTTTACTCTCTCTAGCCTGGGTTTTCCTAGTGCTCCTGAACCTGTTTGCCAACCGGATGTCACTTCTTTGCCTGCAACGTCTACGGCTTTAATATCTCCACTGATTGGAGTGCAAGAATCGGTATCATCTGGAAAACCTTTCTGACGCCGATAAGGACAGATTTCCCTAGAGTTGCAATCTCTTAAATTCCTTATAACTCCCTAGTAAGTTTGGTGGACTTGTTGGCCATTGACGGTGATAGTTTTTTGGATCGTAGGGTCGGGAAGATTTTCAACCAACTTAACAATTAGCAAGAATCATCGATTTTCACCTACCGTAGTGTGCGCTTGGCCTTCGCCTTGCCATACTTGGACTAGAACACTATACTTGTAGCCCACCGCGGTCGGTTGTGTAAATTTGGTGGACTTGCCTAATAACTTTCTAAACTCAGCGGATTAGATTTAAGATCAAATCCTCTGCGACTGTTTCCGCCTATGGAAAGTTTCATCAAGCTCTTCGGAGACTGTGTGAAAAAAATACATAGCCGGTAACCTGTTATTGTAAACTCGCCGGCGTTATTGATCAACCCTCGTAAGAGGTATGCAGCTACAGTAAGTAAGGCGCACAGGCAGGACTGTGCGCATGTTTTGGTCGCGGACTGGCTATATTGTCACCCTCAACGCTGCCGTAGCCGAGAAGTGGTATTGGTGCAGGTTGCGGTATTGGTGATGGTGGTGTCGTTGAAAAGAAGAAGCTGCTTGTAGTGTCTGGCTGCCGCAAGTAACATTAGATGCCGAAGCTATCGGAATAAGCAAGCACGAATAAAAGCAAGGAATATGCAGCAATCAGCATACAGCAACCACTGGCATATCCAACCAACTAACTACAGCTGAGTGATAGACCGACTGGCTGTCAGACTGACTCACTAACTGACTGTTAAGCGGATTCGTAGCATACGAAATTTCATAGTATTTGAACTTTTATGCAGATTTAGAAGATGCAAGGCCAATGACAATGGTAGTTAGAAGCTAGGGCAGTGGAAGAGCCAGAAGGAAAAAGGGTCAGGAGCGGCACTCGCGGAGCAACAGCAGGTGAAGTGGCAGATTTGCCTGGATTTAACACTTTCGGTTAGAAACTTGTGCTGCTTGTTTTCTGTTTTTTATTTTTTATTTTTTTGGTTTTTCGTCTTGTTTACCGTGTTTGTTCTGCAACTAGCGCCTCAGCAGCTGGTCGCATTTTGTTTCGTATTTAAATCAGCGGCAAAGCTAGCTGCGCGTGCGTATTCAATTTGCAATACTTTTAATTTTCGTCAACACAATGCGCTCTAATACGAATACATTGCCGGGAATTCGGTGTGTAATTGTATGTGCGTTCGTATATACCCGAAAGCACAAAAGCCACTCGCCGCATATCGATTACAATCGGGCACGTTTGCAATTTTTGCGGTGACTTTTTTAATGAAATTTCATTGAATGATGAAAAGACCGCGCGTACAATAGATCTGAAGCAAAAAAATCACAGAAATGGGTTGCCACAAATATAGAACGCGTGCGAAGGGTCGAACTGCATTGCTGAAGTGGGTCGCTTATGGAGTGATACGCACAAGTAAACATTTGTTGGTATATAAAATTTGTAATGAAAATTTGTCATCAGCTTAAAGTGACAACAACGCAGCAGCAGCAGTAGCAACGAAATTCCCACATTCAACGCAAGTGGCATGCAGCGTGTTGCAAGGCACCCATATCCATGCACATACAAAGCATTCGCTTCCATTCCATTCATATTGTCAAACATGTCAAACCAATCGCAAATATTTGGTCGCATTAATTCATCACAATTGCAATCAGTCAAGCCGATCGATTGGCACACACATAGGACATACATATGTACAAGGACAACAAATGAATGCAAGCCATCACACGCACCCATACAAATATACATATACTACCTTGCATTTACTAGGACTCACCCTTCTTAAAACTGCCTGCACATTGCGGTTTTTTCTCAATGCTCGACGCAAATTAAGTCAAGTTGAAAGATAAATTACCGGCTGCTGCTACCACATTTCAGTTGCAACATTCCCAATGACATGTATTGTACATAGTAAAATTAATTCTAGCAAACAAAAAGTTCTTTAAAGATGATCAAAAAAAAAAAAAAAAAAAATCTCAAATCATCAACATAACAAAAAGAGCGCGCAAAACAATGAAAAAAAACGGCATTGCGTTTGTTCGCAAACAATGCGCATAAATTACTTGCACATACGCACTGATTGTGCGTAGTCGAGTGTAATAACGCCATGTCCACCGGCTTGGTGGCTTTATTTCGCTGAGATTGATTTATTTATTTGCATTTGTGTGGCAAACAAATTGCGTTTGCAATAGTGTCAACATATTTTTGGAATTTCCTTCTAATAAATGCTCGCAAATCTCAGCTATTTTTCAAAAGCTTGGAAGTGCAATACGTCGTAGGTTATGTCGCAGAGGGATGCACATAGGGCCAGAAGGCATTCCAAAACGGCCAAAAGTCAACTTTAGAATTTTAATTTTTTATGCTAATAGCCAAAATATACAGTATTTAAGGGAACTGATAGTAAAATATTATAGCAATTGAACCAATACCGAGGTCACAATTTCATTTTGTTTTAAAGAGTTGCATTTGAAATTTACAAGTCCGGTGTATAGTAAAATTGCATTTTTTTCCAGAAAATAATAAATATTTCCCTTTTGTCTTTTGTTTCTTATTAATAAGATTCCGTAAAATTAAAAAAATAGTAAAACAGAATTCAAAATAGCCTTTGCTTAAAAGAATTAGACATAGTTTATTGATTCAAGCGTTCATATTTATGATTTGTGGTTGCTGTCGTCTGAGGTCCGTTTGACTCGCACACCCTCGAAATTTCGAGTAAATTGTGAAAAATATGGCAAAAAATTCACAAATTTGGCAATTTACTTGAAATTTCGAAGACATACGAGTCAAACGGACCACAGATTCGGATTCAGTAGGTTGAAATACATACCGATAGGTGGGTCTGGTCAAAAGAACACACGACTTTTTTGTTTGCGGACCAGTGAAATTAATTTAACATTTTTAGTCTTCCGAGTTGCTGATGATGAGATAAGTTACGAGATGATGAGGATGAATAAAACATAACTGAGGATTCATCCACACTTTATTTTATGTTTAATTTTAAAACTGAAATTTGAAAGTGTTCATATTTTGCTGAGAGAAGCAATCAATCCCCTTAATTTAATAAAATTAAAAAAAAAATATTAAAATAACAATTTAATAAAGAAAATGAAACACAAAAAAAAAAGTTATAAAAAAATAAAAAAGCGAAGCCTAATTCATACCTAATTGGTAAAAAATATAAAAAAGACAAAAAAATGCAAAATATGAAAATAAATAAAAAGGCTAAGCCTAAATTCATATCAGTCCAGCGCCTTCGTCTTGACCTGCAGGCTAAACTCAAAACGTAGAATACGTGATATTATTAAGATCACATTCAAGTTTAAAACGGTACATGAAATATTCGTTTGGATGGTATTGAATTAAATTAAATTAACCAATATGAATTGCAAAATATTAATACTTAGCAATAGAAAAGCAGATCCACATTAACTTCAATAATATGTACCATAAGCTTGCGTATGATATTGTAATACCTACATATTTCATGTGCCTGATGAATTAAGTTAAAGTTTATTTTTTAAATACTTAAAAATATTTTAAAACCAAAACCTTGTTAAACCTTTATCGACTGAAATACATATTTTATTACATATTTAAAATGTGTATCTAATTCCCTTCATTAAAGCCGAATTTAATTTCTAAAACATATGGCAACCCTCTTTAATAAAATTAAGCAAAACCTTTTTTGGAAAATGTGAATTCATACCTATTCTTTAATAATTCATTTGACTTTAACATTTGAGTTTAACATGTACCCTCTTTAATGTTATAAATACTGAAACTGAATTTTTCTTAGTACTCCTTTCTTTGAAGCCAATATTTTAATATTTCATATAATTTAATTTAATTCGACTTTTCAAACAGATGGCAATCCTGTTCAAATTATTTTTAAACCATAACCTCATTAAACTTTTTTCGTCTGACACTTGTATTGCCATACATATTTAAATTATCTATTCCTCTTAATCCAATTTGATTTTAGTTATAAAATCAGGTGGCAACACTCCTACATGCAGTTTGAAAATAAAGTTTCTACAAAGAAGATTTGATTATATCCACATTGAAGTAATTTATATAACCTATTGCTTATATTGAATCTAACTTTGTAAAAAGGTTGCAACCCTCTGCAAAATATTTTAAAACCACAACATCTTTAGTCTGACAGCCATTTCAGGATAACCGTTTCAATTTTCTGCTTTTATTTAAGCCGAACTTGCTTTTTGAAACAAGTGACAATACTCCTACATACAATTAAGAAAAAAAGCCTTTTCAAAACCATTTCGACCGATACTCGTAGTGTAATAATTGCTTTAACTAAAAAATAATTTGAATTCCATTTTTTTATCAGGTGGCAACTCTTTTTGAAAAAATAAGAAGTTATTACACATCCACAAGCCAAGCCCTTTAATTTGATACCTCATTTTGTAAAATCGAAAGAACGGTACAGATCTGATGTGACGAAAAATTGTTCGCGTATTATGCATTCATATGTACATATATACATACATACATACATAGATTATCTATCAAAAAAAAACATATGCACAAACTTTAATCAAAATATGTTCGTATGTATGTATTTACATACATACGCTGTGATTAGGCTGTAAATATCGCGCCATCTGTTATTCAAAAGCCAAAATACCTACACACACATTCTCTTTGTCTCCTTCTCGCACTACCAACGCATGCACGTGTTTGCAAGTTGATAGCGAAGTGATTTTGTATGGAAAGTCATTTAAATATGCCCAAATATTTGAATAAAATAAACATGCATAGAAGATATCAAGGTATCAAATTTACTCAGACAAGATAGAATCCATTCAAAAACAATTCATAGTTTTTGCTTTAGGAAATTTCCGTTGGGATTCTCAATATAACCTTCCGCCTTATACGAGCCGATTAAAACTTATTAATACTTATTACACTTGCCAGTCGCAGGGAAACGCTTGGTACAATTTTTATACCCGAGCGCACTTGTGCACAAGGGTATTACAACTTTGTTCACATAACGGTTGTTTGTAACAGGCAAAACGAATCGAGATAGATATATACAAATGTATACTTAAATGAACAGGATGAAAAGAGAAATCGATTAAGCGGTGACTGTCTGTCCGTCCGTCCGTCTGTCTGTCCGTCCGTCTGTGTACACGATAACTCGACTAACAAGTAATTTTTAGCACAAAAAAACCGACTTCAACTCCCATATAAAAAAAAAAAATATATATATATCTCATGATCCGCTGATCGGATCTTAACCAGATTAGTATGGGACCACCTCTGAGACACTACCTTTCCGATGCAAAAAGAATTATCGAACGTGGTCCAAAGTTATGCGGTAACATACATAAAAAAGAAAATAAAAAATAAAAATATTCCGACGAACTGATAACCTCCTCCTTTTTTGGAAGTCGGTTAAAAATTAAGATATCTTAACGAAATTTAGTACGTGTACTTCTTTCGGGCGTAGGTCGGATGGTATTGAAATGGGAAAAATCGGACAATAACCACGCCTACCTCCCAAAATTGATATTTACAATAACTTTTAGACAAAAAATAAGAATATTATAAATTTTTGAAAAATGGGCGTAGCCACGCCCACTTATGGTTGCATGTCTATATCTTGGCAAAAGCTGCACCGATTTCTTCCGAACTTAGCACAGTTATTGGCCTTGGTATAGGATACCAAATGGCCGAAAATTTAAAAAATCGGACAATTACCACGCCCACATCCCAAATAACGGTAATTTGGAGAAATACGAAATCTTCGATAAGACAGTAAATATTAAAGCTAATTTATTCAAAATTGACGCTTGCAACAATTCTTTACCAAGAAATACGTTTATGATAAAATTTTGGAAAATGGGCGTGGCACCGCCCACTTATGATCTCATATATGTATCTCGGTAACCGTTCTACCAATTTGTACCAAACTCGTTATGGTTATTGTGCTTGCCACATAAAAGCAAAACGTTCAAAATTATTGAAATCGGACTAAAATTACGGCTTTTCATATATTTCGAAATTTAAGGACGCTAATTTACTCAAAATTGATATACCCCGGCTTACCATGAAAAGACATATATTTAATATTTGCGCCGGGTATTTAATGTTCGGCTCCGCCCGAACTTAGACTTTCTTACTTGTTATAGTTAAATTACTGACAGGCTCAATTTCAAGTCCGCTTCTTCTGGGTGAAGTTAGCCTTAATGTTCCCTCCTGGGTATCAAGACACTTTTGTCCCCTATTTGTTAAGGCTTGTAAAACTAATTTTGAATTGCACGACCCACTCCGTTGCTTATGCCAGGATTTTAACTCTCATTCCAGCACGTTTGATATATCAGATCCACTTTTCAGTATTAAGGAAGCTGTACTCTCCTCTCTCAATAAATTAATTATTAACATAAAGACATAAAATCAGCTGATGAATTTAGTTCTGTATCTGAACAGTTTTAGATCTCGGCACTTAACACGATAGGCAGGAGTAACGTGACTCGGCGCAAAAATTGAAAATACTGGTTCCGTACGTACGGCGGGAATGGAAGATAAAAACCGTTGGAATATTACTAGTATCGCGCCGTTGTCGAAAATCTACCAACTCCCTTTTTCATACACTTTCACTTTGTTAGTGGCGCTTTTTAGATTAGTGAGCACCTCTTGATCGCCCACGTCGCTAATAGTATTAGGTGGAGTGATATCTTTTCCGTTAAATAATTTTATAATTCATAGGAGCAGTAGGGAGGAAACGATTTTTATGAGATTTCGTTAGCATATTAATATATAGATAGTCGACTCGGCTCTAGAGGCACCTATCGCATCAAATTTTGGCAGGTACATTTCTCTTGTAAGTAATATGTATTTTGAATTTGAAGCAAATCGGATTATAAATGAAGTTTTTCGGAATAACTCCACACCTGCTCCACCTACCGGAAAAACAAATAAAATGCGCACCTCCTCTTTGAAATACCTTTCGAACAAAAGAAGAATCATTCAAATCGGTTGGAAAACATAGGAGCAGTAGGGAGGAATATATTTGTATGGGATTTCGTTAGCGTATTAATATATAGATTATCTTTAAACAAAAAATTTTTTATCGGCGTAAAATCAAAAAAACTATGTGAAAAAACCGTCTTCACGATTTTACAAAAAACGCTGTGTAAACAAATTTAATCCCTTCTAGCAGCTAATGTCCAGCCTAGAAAGTTGCTTTGCGCAGTTTTAATGAAACACGATCCGAGGTGTTTAGAAAGTGTTGAGAAGTTTCCATCTTGCCGTAGCGCATGAGATTCTATTAGGCACTGCACGTCCAGATCTTTTGTCAGAACGAACAGTTGGCATTTGATCAGTTTAAAACACCTTTGACTGGCTACGGCCAACCAACGGCTATAACGATCCTCCAATTTTGGAGTGTTCCCCCATTACTCAGATAGGAAGCAGAACTCGACTGATGCCAATAAGGATTCACTAGGAAGTTTTCCAAGGATTATCGGCTATCAATATTATAGATACGACAGTTTGTTTGGAATGCCCTCGGAATTATTCGTATCTATTACCTTGCAAAAGCGCACCGAATTCGCTGGGAGAAATCTTTCCATTTGCAGGATTGTCAAAAAAGAATTGAATTATTATATAAACGAATTGCAGCCTGCAGCGGGTCGTCCCTGTATAACTGCGGCTAAAAGTAGTAACCGTACTACAAATTCGTATATACGCTATTCTGCACTTAGGATTGAAGAAATGAAAGAGAAAGACATTTTAGATATTACACTCATATTTAATGTTTACTTATGCTAA
Source organism: Rhagoletis pomonella (assembly GCF_013731165.1). NCBI lineage: Eukaryota > Metazoa > Arthropoda > Insecta > Diptera > Tephritidae > Rhagoletis > Rhagoletis pomonella. Next base: position 64,268,905 of record NW_023458559.1, on the reverse strand, counting down.
GTGTAATTTAGCTCGCTTTCTATGTCGTTTTTAAAAAATTATTTTTAAAGTAAGGTGCTCGAAAATGTTTATATTCGCAAAAATAGGTAGAATTACAATTGAAACTGTGTAATGAACAGCATTAGATATATAAGAATTTCTAGCAATTAATTAAAATTACTTGCGACAAAATCAAAAATATTCATTTTTGTATGGGCTATTTTCTATGAATCTGCGTTATTGCTTTTTCAAAATTCGCTAATCCGTTTTTACAAATTATGGCCGCTGTAGTCCTATTGTGCAGCGTAGTAAAGCCTGCTGTACCAACATATTTTGGGCTTGCTTAACCGGCCAAAAATAATATTTGCCCAGGAATACACCGTAGGTTATCACAGGAATCTCCATATCTTCCCTGCCATCATAATTAGCTTCGAGGGTGCCCCGTTTAGTAAAATCATCAGCCTTGCGATCCTAAAGCCCTCATCGCCGCCAAGCCTTGACCTCCTTCCAATCGACTGCTTGAAATATCCAATTCAACGTTTTGGCGTTTTGGCGAATAAAGCAAAAATCAAAAATTTTTTACTGCTGCTAATACTAAAAGTCCTCAGTTAGTTTAAACCGTCCCCTTTCTATTATAAAATAAATACCCGTTAGTCTCCGCTTTGCAAATTAAAAAAATCTACGCCATGTAAATTGCACTTGTTGCACGAAAAAAAACCGCAAAAGCTATCACCAAAAAAATATAAAAAATCAACGCGATTTTTTAGCTGGTCCTCCTCACAGTCTTTCGAAAGACAAAAGACTTTCGTAAGACAGTTTACTATTCTGGCTCTACCTTAGAAGCTCCTTACAGTCTTTCGAAAGACTAATTGCAAGATCTGCTAACGAGGAGGTCTTAGCGCTATGCTGTTCGCCATTTAAGTTTTTTTAACTAAATTAAATTAAAAAAAAAACGTATAAATTTTTCTTTTAAAAATAATCAAGCGTAATAAATAAAAGAGATTTAAATTAAAAAATGAAAATAAAGCAAAAATAAATTATTAAATGATTTTAAAAATTAAATGAAATTCAAATATTTTTTTTTATTAACTAAAAATAAAACAAAAATTTGACTAAAGAAAAGAAAAAGATTTTGGGCATTTATAGAGTATTATGGCATTTCGACTTAGGTATTCCGTAATAATTTTATTGGTTGTTATATATGTAAGTAGTTTGTTGGCTTCCAACTTCTGGCAAACTTATCTGATGGCCAGTATTATTGTTTTCTCTCACTGCCTGACTCTTTGCTTGTTTTGATCTGATCTTATGTCTCCACTAGTTTAATTGTTTAACTCATTTCATTCATCGGTTGAATTATATATATAGGCAGATTATCAAAACTTTAGAGCGCCTGCTTGGTCGAATACGTGGTCGTAAACAAATTCATTTTGCCGATTTATCTCTATTGTTTCATCAAGCGTGAAAGTTCATTATTTTTTGTAAACACTCAGTGTGATTTTGCAATGGTTTTTCGGATAGCTAGAAATGTTGTCCCAAAAACATATCGTATCTACCTGGTCTTGTGCTTATTTGTTTTCTGCATAATTTGTGTGAAAGAGAAAGAGATGGGAAAAAAATGACATTAAACAAAATGTCACGAGTTATGTATGTAAACCAAATTACATTTAGCCCAACATTTTTTCTTACAAAATCAAGAATTTCCCTTAAATAAATTTCATAAAATTCTCTCATTGTCGCCTGCTTTGTATTTGTCCACAAATGTAATTGAATGCTTGCAATAATGTTTTTTAGGCCGCTGCTCATATGAGTATTCAATGCAAATTACGCTATTTACGTAAATTTTATTACCACCATTTTTCGACGCCCATTTTGCTTTACTTTCTCATACATATATACATACATATGACCCGTTCGCATGGCGTAAAGCCAATACTTTTTAACCAAATTCGCAAGCAAATGCTTTATAACATTTGCGCTAAAAAAATTGCAAGATAAATTTGTAAAAGTAGCCAACGAACGCCCAGAGAAATGCGAGCGGTCACACATGGCGTTAAATGCGCCTGGGGATATGCTTCTGCAATTGGCTAAATGTATGCTAATCTCGTTGTCGTTGAATGTTTTTGTTATACGCTGTTGTGGGATTTGTTAATGTGTGTGTGTGCCTTTCGCATGGCACTAAGGGATTTTCAATTTCCGCACTAAATCAGCCAATTTTTGAAGATGATTGTATATTTCTTCTTATTTTATTTATTTTCTTTTTTGAAGGAACACACTTTTTGCCTGCTACTTTACACATTTTTTGACCTTCTTTAGGAAGCTCACACACACATGGTGCTTGTTTGTTGTGCCTTTTATGTCGTCCTTTGTTAATATGTGTAGTCTGCGTGCTACATCTTATTTAATAGCTTCCTTTGCTGCAAAACAATTCTCTTTTCACCCTTTTATATTCCCTCAGGCCATTTATTTGTCGCTTTTGTCTATATTTGGCAACTTTTTTCTCAACTTTCTCGGTTTATGCTCCTTTGTATGCCTTTTCGTTGGATTTGTTTGCATTTATGCGCCATTGTCAGTCACAATTTCAAGCCATTATCTACGCTAAACGACCTCTCGCCTCAATAAGCAATCACTGTGATTGAAGTTCGTAACCCATTGCTCACCCTTTTCGCCGGTTCCTTTAAAAATACATACTTATTTACATGTATACATATATGCATTTTTCGTTATAAAGTAATAAACATGCATACAAAGACATGCGATATTATCGAAAGTAAATGTGTGTGTTAGGCAAAAACAAAATACTGTGCAGAAAAGAATATGTCTTATAGATTTTTATCCATGTCACGCATACAGGCGCGTATTTTTCAGTAAACTTCGCGAAAATTTTCGTAAGTGGATTTGCAGTAGCTTTTGTAGTGTTTGTAGGCGCTAAATAGGATAACTGAATACATTTGAAGCAATTTCTTTAAATTTAAATAAATTAAAAACTGTTTAAATTTTCTTGATCAAATTCTGCTTTGATTATCAATTTGTTTTGCATTGGTAGGCGCAGGTATAAACTGAAATTATTAACAACTTTAGTAATTAGCCGTAACCTTCTTGTAAGCGATGAAACACTGCGAATGTAGAAGGAAACCACGACTGAGGACTTCGCGAATGCTTTTTTCCACTTAACTTCTGAATATAAATAGACTTTTTGTGTACTTATAATCCTCATAAATTTTTATGTGATATATCCATTGAAATCAAGTGGCTAATTGTACCAATGGACAGTACGTTACCACATTTGTTGAGAAGATTCTACAGCGTTGATTTTGCTGGGGCTTAGTTTTGACTCTAAAACTTTCATTTGGAAAAAACTGACAAGGGCAACATGATGGAAATTAGCTGGAAGTCATACGCCAGCCTTCCACATATCTAAGTACTTCCAAATTGAGCAATGGAAGTATCCGTTAAATTTTGTTGGTAAATATATACATATCTACTAGTGAACCCGCATGGCGTTAAAACGCCTAAATTGAATTTAACTTTTTAAACAGGTAAAACCCAATTCAAAAACCTCAAAGGGTACTGCCAATGATTCATCTAAACCATTTCTGAGTGATGAGAGGTATCGCATGGTATCGGTTTTCATTTCATCAAATTTCAAATCACTCTGTATTGCTAAAAAGGTTCTAACTGTAAAAAATAAAACCTTATTGCACACCTATGTAGAATCCCACGTTGGAGTATTTGTGTAACAAAACTGATCAAATGTCATATTTATCAACTTTGATCTTTAAACTTATTATTTCTTAAGGTATATAATCGAGCAGTTATACAAGTTCCCACTTCTACTTGTCCTTTGACGTACGTCAAAGAGAACATAGTCCTTTTGATAATATATATATTTTGTTTTCTCTCCTTTAAATACCTGCACTTCTTTCTTTATTATGATTTTTTTTTGGATCAATCTTAAAAAACAAAATACTAGACATAAAAGAAGAAAGTGTGCACTGTAATTTTAAACCAAATTGTCGCGATTTGCTCTTGATGTTACATATCGTCACCTGAAATGCAAAAAGACGTAACAAATATCGTCGCTGAAATACAAAAAGTCGTAACTGAATAAAAATTCAATATTCAGTTTTTGATTGATATGACGGATTTCATCGAAATTCAACTCCCACATCAGTTATGGTGTTGTTACGTCTTTTTGCATTTCAGGTGACGATATATTCGATTCAATCACTTCAAATGGGGACTTTGGGGAATTTATTTTAAGGAAAAATTTTAAAACAGTAATTTTGTTTACTTGTCGGGCAATATTTTTTTCTTAGATAAATATGTACATTGGATCCTTGCTTAAAGGCCTCTGTGGTAAAACTCTCCCCCTACGTCCCCTTTTTTGCTATTTAAAGTGAAAGATTAAGTTCCTACAATAGGGATTTCCAGCAAAAATCTTCAAAATTTAGCTATAAAGAGAATCGATATTTAAAAAGCTATAGGTCCGACCTTTAATTAGGCAAGAATTAAGTAACTATCTGAAACCCTCATCATTCGTGATTCCAAAACTTAAAATGATTATAAAAGACGGGGTGCTTTTTTAAAAAAATAATAATATTCTGATCCGATTCGGCTGGCAGCCAGGACCTTGAAAACAGAATTTTGTTAAAAATTTTCATTCCTGGAAAATAATAATTTATTTCCCGTATCCACCTATCTAGCTGGCTATAAGCACAAATTCTTCAAACCAGTCGCAGAAGAAACCATTAAAAATGAATTACAAAAACTAAAATCGAAAAACGCTGATCACGTTACAAGTTCTCGAAATTCTGAAACCGCTAAAGGAATGAAAATGAAGTATTCTTTTTAAAAAGCTTCAGAAAAAGATGACACATCTGGTTTGGTTTGTAAGCGCTGTTTAAACAACGATCTCACCATTATGCTAGATTCTTCAAGTGAACATGAAATTCAGGAAGATACATCCGACATTTGCAGCCCCGAAGCAATTCTCATTACTTTTTATTAAATAGGATTTTCAATTTTTAAATTCAAGTACTAAATAAAATAAACATTATTAAAAATTACTAACTTTAAAATTTTTTTATTTACCTAAATAACTTAGTTTACTTACCTGGTTATTTCTTAAAAATACTTGATTCGCATCCGCGGATGTCTAAAATTTCACATTCGCAACATCCCTACTTGGAATGGTGGACGACAGGAATTATGCCCGAAAATTTTACCGAAGAGCAAGGCGACTTACGGAAGGTTTCAAGACCAGGGCGTACTCCAGTAAGAACAACAATGGCGACCTAATAACCAATGTTCAGAGCGTACTTTAATTGTGGAGGGAACACTTTTCCGCCCTACTAAATGGTAGCAGCACGGAAAGTTGTGGAGAAGAAGAACCCGAGCCCCCAGTGGAAGATGATGGAGTCGATGTTCCACCGCCTGAATATGATGAGGTACGAACATCAATAATGCGGCTGAAAAACAACAAAGCTGCTGGAGCTGACAGCATGCCAGCTGAGCTATTCAAGTACGGCGGCGAGGAGTTGCTAAAGTGCATGCATCAACTCTTGGTCAGAATATGGTCAGATGAACGCATGCTCGACGACTGGAATTTAAGTGTGCTCTGCTCAATCCACAAGAAAGGTGACTCCGCCATTCGCGCCAACTACCGCGGGATCAGCCTTCTAAGCATAGGTTACAAGGTCTTATCGAGCGTATTGTGTGAAAGAGTGATTGGGCCTTATCAGTGTGGCTTTAGACCTGGCAGGTATTCACAATACGCCAAATCTTGGAAAAGACCCGCGAGAAAAGGATCGACACTCAGCACCTATTTGTCGACTTTAAAGCCGCTTTTGACAGCACTAAAAGGAGTTGCCTATACGCCGCTATGTATGAATTTGGCATCCCCTCAAAACTTATACGGCTTTGTAAAATGACGTTGAGCAATACCACCAGTTCCGTCAGAATTGGGAAAGACCTCTCCGAGCCGTTCGCCACCAAACGGGGTTTCAGACAGGGCGACTCCCTTTTATGTGACTTTTTTAATATGATGTTGGAGAAGATAATAAGAGCTGCAGAACTGAACCGCTCAGGAACAATTTACTACAAGAGCGTGCGATTGCTGGCTTATGCCGATGACATCGACATCATCGGCAACAAAAACCGCGAAGTCTGTTCTGCCTTTTCCAAGTTGGATAGGGAAGCAAAGCGAGGACAAGACGAAGTATCTCCTGTCATCAAACAAACAGTCAGCACATTCGCGCCTTGGAACCCACGTCACTGTTGACAGTTACAATTTCGAGCAAGCAGAGTCTGGCCAACAAGTGCTACTTTGGACTGAGTAGGCAATTCAGGAGTAAAGTCCTCTCCCGACGTACGAAAACCACGCTCTATAAGTCACTCATCACTCGTGCTGGTATATGGCGCAGAAGCATAGACAATGACAACATCCGTTGAGGCGGCTCTTGGAGTGTTCGATAGAAATATTTTGTGGAATGTTTATGGGCCATTACGCGTTGGCGACGTCGAGTACCGCAGACGATGGAACGATGAGCTGTATGAGCTTTACAACGACATGGATATAATGCAGCGAATTAAAATACAGCGGCTCCGCTGGCTTGGCCATGTCGTTGGAATGGACACCGACGCTCCAGCCCTGAAAGTATTCAACTCGGAACCCGTTGGTGGTAGCAGAGGAAGAGGGAGGCCCCAACTGTGATAGAAAGATCAGGTGGAGAACGACTTGGCTTCACTTGGAGTTTCCAATTGGCGTCAGTTGGCACAGAAGAGAAACGACTGGCGTACTTTGCTGAACTCGGCCTGTAATAAATAAGTTAGCTTTGCAAAATTTAAGTAGGTGCGCAACGTTCATATCTAGCAGTGTAAACCTAGTATTATTATTATTGCATATGTGAACCTAGCATTATGATTATTGCATATGTAAACCAAGAATTATTATTGCATATCCATCATATACTAATACTAGTATTTATGTATTAAAAGAGTTCAGTTGATCTTCAGCCATACACACACTAGCACTGTACATCCGGCAACCTAAAAGAATGGTATTAAAATAAAGCTGTACATTCATCAACCAGTAAAAATATCACTTGTTTTAAATAAGCATATCAAAGGACAAAGAGCGCTTATTACACGGCCAAAATCACTTAGGCGGTTACAGCGCCAAATAAGAAGAAGAAGAAGGCTTCTTGAGGTGCAATCCTATGGATGCGGTTGGCATACATGATTTTATTTCCTGTCTCGATGAAGACGATACGGCAGGCGAATTTTTGAGATCCGGTCCCACCTCCGCAAGTCGGCTATGGTATGACCTAAGTCTTGTTTCCTGCACGTGTTGTTGCGTTAGTTCGGACCAACAATAAAGCTTTTTCTTCAAGAGTTAAAATGGGCAAAGTTTTGTACCCAATATAAATTCAACACTGCAGTCATAAGTTTTAAAAAATTCCGTAATATGGCTTAAGAAAAGTGTTCACAAAGTGAGCTCTCGATGAAAGGAAAAGTTGATCGCAAAAAATTTGGTAAGCATTTCCATTTTTTTTTTAATATTTCCTCATACCTACGGCATTTACAGTCCGATCTTAAATTATGATATATCGATGTTCTTGTCTCAAGCAGAACATTTTTTTTTGTTCCAAAATTTATTGGCCTCAAGTACTCCGTTCTACTTAGCCACCAGATCTCTTTTCTTATAACCCCAATGACCACCCTAATGTCAGTAAGTTGAACTTCGCCAAAAATAATTACACATTTGTGAAGGAAGTATTCCGATGCGAAGACAATTTCAGCAGTTATACTAGTCGGATATTAAAGTATGATATATCGATTTGTTGCCTTGACGATACTTTGTTTTTGCTCCAATGTTCATTGACCTTAAGTAACCCGTGCTATAAAGTTGATTTATGTTTTTATCACCCTAACGTACCACCCTAATGTCAGTACATTGAAGCTTGTCAAAAATCATTAAAATTGTGCTAACAAAGTATTTCGATTATTCCTATATGTAGAACTATTTAATTAAAAAAGTGTTTATTGCCGATTGGAGGTGTCACCGGGAAATGTAAAACGCTGATTTTTTTCAAAATTTTTGCATTATCTTGATACGCGGTTTTGTACTTTAAACGACGATATATTGATAGTCCTAGGGGCATTTAAAGTTTTCCATTAAAACCAATAAAGCGATGAGTTAACAAAATGCATGAAATTATAATTAGATTCCATATTTAGGCGATTATTAACAGCCTCCTCTCCAAACATTTTTTACTTTCACTAAGCTAATTAAATTGAGCTTTCAAAATGCAACACCAAACTTTTTTCTAAGAATCGGAAACACCTTTTTCAATTAAGTCAGCATATAAACCGCAAATCATGATAGAATCATTCAACGCACACGCCTGCATATATATATATATCTCTAGCTAACACCGCCTTATGGTCTGATTATGGCAACTTAAAGTAACTTACGGCTCTCATTTAAAAATTCTGTTAAATGGATGTTGCTTATAATTGAACAGCCGAAACTTAACGTAACTTAATGCCACGTCGAAATCTGTTTCATTTTGATTCTCTAAGTTCTGCGTTCCGTTAAGTTAAGTTAAGTTGCCATAATCAAGCTTTGACTGTCACCTTTCGTTGGCTAAAGAAAGAAGTCAACATTTACCGCGCTTGCGTGAGAGTGCGTTAAATATTTTCTGCTTAGCGGCAAATTAAAAATTCAAACAATGTGTTAATGCTTCACGCCCAACATGACCGCTAACATAACTTCACATATGTACATACATGGCCACATTTGAGCACATACTCACTCATATGCATAACTTTGCATAGCTAACTTCTCCAACTCGAAAATAAACTTTTGTCTATCGCATCAGCATAATTAATATGCAAAAACAACAAAAGGCACCCAAATGCTGATAACAAACTTACCACATATCTACTATATTTATAATTTTTTACTGGCATGTTAGGTGTGAGTTTTAACGAATAATAAAAAGCAGCTGTGCGTCGGTGGTGATGGCAAAAAACTTCTGGCACGGCGTTGATGAGTTGATTGTTGGTTGGGTGACTTTACAAGGCAGATTTGCATGATTTTACTTTTGTGCTGCGCTCTCTCTGCTTCACTTCGGTTTGTTTGTCCAAAAAAGGATACATTTACAGCTTTATTATAGCAGCTTCCACATCGTCATTTCCGAATAACCCTCTTTTATTTTATTTCATTATGAATATCCACATAAAATTTTGCATAATTCATTAATTCGCTCGTTAGTTCATTCAGTAGGTGATTTCGCTCATACACATAAACATTCATGTGACACATTAGAGAACGAGTATTGAGAGATTAACATTTAAAAGTTTTTTTTGGACCACCCTAATATAAAGTCTACTAAAAAGGAACAAAATGCGCTGCTAACCACTTTTGAAACTTAAAGGGGCTCTCTATAGTACAGGAAACCATATCGATACGTACCGACAAATGTAATGCTTGCATTTATGTTAATACATTAGAGCGGGTCGTTCGAAAGGTTGTACGAAAGAATTTTTTGTAAAAATTCTGCCGCTTTTATCTTGCAATTTAAAGAGAAAGTATGTATACATACACATGTATGTAAGCATAATTGCTCCTTAGGTGTATTTTTGATAAAATATTCACAAAAACAGATACTCACAAAAGCAAATTAAAGTCCTTTAATTTTTTCTTTTTCTCTATTGTAGGTAAATCGCGTCATTTCACGGTGAATGGTTTTAATACGCATGCACAACAGCAACAACAACAATTATCGCAACAGCAAAACCAAAGTGACGTGCGTAATATTTACAATAATCCTTATACGCCACCGCCAGCACCAACTTCCGCACCTACCCAACAACAACAACAAACACATCGCTTGCAGCAACAACAACAACAACAATTGTTGTACAAGTCTATCGCCAGCGGTGTTGTTAGTGGTGTTGGAAATAGTGGCGCCAATCAGTACGATTACCCACCAACAGCCTCGAGTGAACTTCAACTACAGCAACAACAACAGCTACAGCAACATCAGCAACAATTTCAACTACAACAGCAACAACAACAGCAACTAAGTAACGTCTTGGAAGCAGACACTTTCACCTGCCATAATAAAGGTAGGAACGGAATGTTTTGGCTTTATAACTAAAAAATATATAATTCTTGCTTGAAAAAAACATATGAGCGATTCCAGCGTCACGGGTGGGATATTTTATTTGAACTGAAAAAATTGTTCTTTCTTGTTTAAATTTAAGTATAAGGTGCTGAACAATTCTACATTTTGATAAAGCTACACCTAATTGACTATTATGTGAGTAATTACAAAATACGAAAAAAATGCTAGCTTACTATTATGCGGAAAAAATCTGAGTTATTTCTTCTGTCACGCGGACGCACGGAGCAGATATATTTTACGAAAACTCTGCGAATTTATTTCACTTTTTTGTGTGAGCTTGATGTCTTATAATAAAACAAAGAAGCACGAATGCAAACAAAGCAAAAACTACCACCAAAAGAATGGCTTTATTATTTAAAAAAAATCCGAAATTCCTCTGTCACGGGTGAAACAACATTTGCCACAGGTGGGACACGTACGAATTTTTATATGAAAAGGAGCACCGTCAGCCGAAAAAATACTAAAAATCAACGTGATCTCCTAGCGTCTTGAATCGTATATTTTTCCATTTAAATTCAGTACGCTATGCAACTGCATACCTAGAATTTTTCTAAAAATTATGAACAAATAGTTTAAAATGTTTGGCTGTAACTGTTAAAATTTGTTGAAGTTTATGATTTTTGTTCGAAGTTTGAAATGTGGATTTATGTGGTTCTGGTTATGTAATGCGCTAGGCTCTTATAAAAAAACTATGAACATTAAATAAACAAAAGAAAAAAACAAAACTGGTCAAATTGTCACTTAACTTAATCAGCTGATCACAAGGGTATATAGGTAATGGGCGAACTCGCGCTTCCGCCCTTCACCCCTGCGTCCACCTCAACAAACAAATAAAGCTTATCAGCCCTGTAAATCAACCTCTAGCAACTGTACCACCCGTAGCTGTCACGGGTGGGACATGCTTGACCGTTGAATTATACTTATCTAACTATGTATGTGGAAACGAAAATGCAATTGTGGTAAACATTGACAATGAAGTTCTAACATTATGTAACAAAACCGAAACACAACTCCAAAAAAGTCCTTAAAGCTTTACAACACCAAAAAAAAGGCCAAAAAAAATCTAAAAGTCCCAAATATGTCCGACGAATTCAGGAAAGTCTCAAAACTTTCTTAGTTGAAGGCAATCCAACTTTCAAACAAAACTCAGAAGGTGCTTTCAGTAAAAATATTGGCGAAAAGTGAAAGGGGTGACAATCAAAAAGAAGCGGATAAAAATAATGCTATTAGGTTAGAGTAGTTCGAAATTCTTCAAACTTTTTTTTCTACAAAAGTCACTAGAGCAAAGTATTGAACAGTTAATGGACACGTTAAAAAATACAAAGTATTTCAAAAATTACCGAAGAATTCTGAAAAAGCACCGTAACTACTCCGAGAAGTTCCAGAAGTTCCTAGGAATCAATAAAAGTTCCCAAAAGTCTCAGACAATTAGATATGTTCCAAAATACTTTGACGAATTCCGAATCTCCTTTGACGGTAAACCTCCAAAAAGCGCCCGAAAAATTCGAAAAGTCTCAAAAAGTCGGAGTTGCTTAAAAACTCCAAAAAAATCCAGAGTATCTCGACAAAGTCCCGAAATTAAAAAAAAGATATATATAAATATGAAGGTCCGACTAAATTCCCAACAACCCAAAAAATTTTGAGAAATTCGAAAAAATTAGAAATGTTCCAAAATACTTTGACGAATTCCGAAAAGATTCAGTAAATCTCCGAAAAGTTCTCTAAAATTCTAAAAGTCCCAAAAAGTCGAGCTGGCATAAAAAACATAAAAAAAAATCAAGCAAAGGCCCGAAATTAAATAACGTATGTTCGAAACTTCAAAAAGAAAAGGTCTCACAAAAATCCTTGAAAGTCTCAATTAACTCCCGAAAGAATTAATAACATTCGGAAATTTCTAAGATACTTCTAAGAGTTGCGAAAAATGCTCGAAAAGCTGCAATAGGTCCCAACAGGTTGTGCGAAGTTCGGTAAGGTAAAAAAAATTGGAATAATCCCTAAATATTTCCGATGAGTTCTCAAAAAAGAACGTAAATTCCCAAATGTCTCGCAAAAATCACTAAAGAAACCAAAAAAAAAACTCTCCCTAAGTAAGAAAAAAACTATAAAATTGGGGAAAAAATTTAATTTACATACCTAAACGCTAAGGAAGAGATACAAAATTAAGTATGTAAGTACTATGTTGAAAAAATGCTCTATAATGAGGAAAGATTTAATTTGTTTTCTTATTTTTATGCGACAAATTTTTAGACTTGATAATCTAAAAAAATAGACAGTCTGTGGTAAAGAAATAACTAGCAATCACCACCTTCTAACTGCAAAATGAGATTGAAATATGCGCTACTTTGATAACAAATTAAATTAGACTATGAATCATAACGTAATTAAATGGAAAGGATAGCAGGAGTGCTCAGATTAAAAACATTCCCTCCTTAGAAAATAGTCCGACGCCATAATTTGCTGTTCTTGACATATTTTAGCGTCGGCTATATTAGAAAGGGCAGCAATAAAAAGTAATAAATGATAAGGAAAGTGGACAATAAGAGTAACAATCCTGTGGGCCATCCAGGTAGGGCAACGCTTAAGAAGCATTAGTAACAACGGCAATCAACGTTGCAAGCAAAAAAGAAAACTGTAGCAACTAAGCCATACAGCTAGGCAGCCAAGTAGCCAGCCGGCAGTGGCATTCACAACAAATCACACCACTGGGGTCCAGTGCGCCACGACAGACAAAAATAACGAAGGCGAGAAACGAAGAGATTGACTATAAAATGTGGCCAAGTGCAATTGCCCCATTGTGGCAGTTTCAGCTGTGGCAGCAAACTGTAGCAGCCAACAGCAGCGGTGATGATGACGCTGATGCTGCCAGTGAGCGACTTTGAAGACGCTGAGGAGCAACAGTGAAATAAAAATTTCAACATAAATACCAAACGAGGCGCAGGCAGATAAAGAGGTGTCGGAGGTGCAGTAGGATGCAAGGATAAACTGTGTATAAGAGAGTCAGTGCAGTGCGGCACACAATTTAACAAGCAGTGTGGCAGCACGTAACACATGGTAGACAAAGTATAACGGCACACAGCGAAGAGGCTGTCGGCAATACTTAAAGCAGCAAAAGGCAACGATAAAGTCAAGCTGAGAAAGCAGCGAGCGAAAAAGGTTAAGACGATGCAGACAAAATAAAAAAACTATGACAAACACAAGAGCACACACAAACCAGCGTATCTTGTTGCAACAAGGCGCGTAAGAATACATATACATTCACTCGTTCGGGTGCCTGGCTTGTGGCAAGTCTTGCTTGCTTGCTTGCTTGCAATAAACTTAAATCACGATTAAAAGTGTGATTATCCTTGCGGCGTGCAACAAATCGCTTGTTGCAACAGACAACGACAGCCTGCTGCCAACTGCCGCAGCGAAACAAACAAACAATCACACATAGATACTTGATATTGAAGAGCGTAAGTGTGGGTGTTCTTGTGTTGGCAACTGGATTATGCCGTCTATGCGTTGTTGCAAGCGTAAGTTTGCGCTGATTTTTCCTTCCTTTTACGCACACATACTCATATAGATGACTTTTGTTTAAGACATGACAACAAAAAATACCCTTGGGTCTGAAGATTGCCTTGCAGCAACAGTTGCTGGCCGTGCTTATGATTTCCACTTCTGCAAAGCGCAACAGTTCAAATGACACATCATAAAATTGTGTGCCTTACGTTGTTATTTGAATGTATGTACATATGTAGTATATGAAAAGGACATGTAAGCCGGTGATAATTTTTGGCACTTACTCGTATCGGTGATACTGTGGATACAAAGAACCTATTAACTTATTTACATACATATCGTCACTAGACATGAATAAAGGCGCGAGTTCAAAAGTTGACCGCGAAAAAAGGCGCATTAAAAAAGTCTGCGAAGAAAGACTCTTAACATAGTTGACGGCTAGGAAAGACGCGTGAAAATATTTGACGGCGAAGAAAGATGCGTAAACTTATTTTCGCGGTCAACTATGTTTGCGGGTGTAACAGTATGTAAATTTCCTAAAGAGTTTTTGGGGAATAATGCTGAAGTGACAGTCCTTGGCCAGGTACAAATCTATGTTTGCGCGTCTTTCTTCACCTAATTTTTTGTTAAGCGTCTTTTTTCGCCTTCAAAACACTAGCGCGCCCTTATTCGTGTATAGTGACGATATTGTTTTACTTCGAATTTATGCGATCTCATTGGAAGAAATAGTTAACTTCAGAGGGACGTTCACTGCTTGTAAGATTTTAACTTTGAATATGTTGGGAAGACAAAATACATTCACACATACATACATACATACATACATATATGCACATTAGACACCGTACCAGCTTACAAGCAAACAAAATAGTTCGCCGTACACTCCTAAGTCTAAAGCATTTTTGCAAGGCAATTCAAAAATTTTTTATCTTTTTTGTAGAGCCTAGGGGTTTCATTTTTACTTTTTCGGTGACACCTATGTACATTCGTTAAATTTTTTTTTAAATACTTTTATTGCAACAATCGAAATACTTCCTTAGCAAAAGTTTATTGATATTTGGTGAGCTTCAATTTAGTGACATTAGGGTGATACAGTAGCGTGACAAGAACTGAGATGTGATGGGTAAGTACTAGAACGGAGTACTTGAGGCTAATGAAGTTTGGAACAAAAATATAGTCTCCTCAAAACAACAAATAGTTATATCATACTTTAAGATGCGACTTTAAAAACGGAAGATATGAAGAAAAATTTTAAAAGACGATTCGAAATTGCCTTCAAATCGAAATACTTCCTTAGCAAAAGTTTAATTATTTTTGGCGGGGTCAAACTTACTGACATTGGGGTGGTACGACAGGGTAACAAGAACAGAGATCCAGTGGCTAAGTACTAGAACGGGCAATGAACTTTGGAACAAACCAATTTTCTCCTCGAGAAAAAACATCGAAGTGGTTATCATATTTTGAGTTCTGATTGTAAATGTCAAAAACATGACCACAAATAGACGTTCGTCGTAAAAAAATTCCTTTTTGAATTTGGCTTGAATTTGCCTTTCAAAGATACCTTTGACTCGGGGGTGTACGGCGAACTTTTTTTGATGCTTTACTAGTATAATAATGATCCTCTATAGACCAACGTGAAATTTTATCAGGTTCGATCACAGAAGAAAATGTAAAGGCTGGACACAGAATATGGCCTGACGTGTAACAGTCCTTAAGGCAAAGCAAGAAACCTGACCCTTTAGTCCGATCAATTCGTTCCATTTGAGCACATAGTCGATAACAATTCTCAAGATGTCAATTGACATAAAAATATATAATGTCCTTTTTAACGATTACTCAATAATCTTTCCCACTCACTAAGGGACTCAAAATGGAGAAAATTTGCCTATGGTTACAGGAGATATGGAATAAATTAACTGACGAAGACCTGCGTGCCAAATGAACTTTTCTCTCAAAGTTTAAACTACTGGCAAATGTAAATAAGGATTAAAATTTAAAAACTAATTAATACAACTAAAGTAAAATCTGTGGAGAATTAACAATAAAATAATTGTTTGGCAAAATCTATGAAGGACCTTTTTATTTCTCAAAAAAACCTAGGTAACAGGTATTCGTCGCCATGCTGTATATTCGCCGCTGACAGCTTAAAATGGCCCAACTATTTAGGCAGTTCAAGGAAGCTTAGTTAATTTAATCTTTCAAATGATGCCCTATTTTTTCTTCTTAAATATTTTTGAATGATTTATTTAGTAGTCATTGTGCTAAAATTTGTTTCTTATTACATTCAGCTGAAATAGGCCCTAAAAAGCATGGAATATATTATATTTTAATTTGGATGGTTCTTAGGCTTCAACTCTTCGTGGTCTGATCTTATTTAATATACATAAATACATATATGTATATGTACGTCATTTACGAGGAAGTAGGAAAAGTCACCTCTTCTGCCACCCTCTGTCAAAGGAGGTGGGTTCTGACTTAGAAGAAATACCTCAGCGTAGTTGCTTATAGCAGCTCAGACTGAAAACTGAGTTTTTGAATTCATGTCATAGAAGACATAAATAATACGCTTAAAAGGCGGTAACAGGGAATGGGTAAGGTGCGCTGCCCGTCGAAATTTTCTTAGTTCTTACCTGGTGGTAAGCTTCAGGCCAGTTGGACCAAACTCGTAGCTTCATAGACCTTAGGTTAAGAAAATACAAAATTATGGGCACAATTATATTAGCATTATATGTAAATGTGGACGTTTATGGAGTTTCAGTGCTCCTGGTATCCTGAAAACGACTTTTGCCATGGCTGTTTGAACGAGGGGGCAATGGGTAGGTTCAGAAGGCGCAGAAGTTGAGCGCAACCGTTGCTAAAAAAATCAGTGATCATAATGCGCCTTCTGAACGGCTTGATACATTAGCTGTCAAATTCAAAACACACAACATGTTGTCTCAAATAATCATACAAATATTACGATCATCTAACACGCAACTGTTCAGTTGATCAAAAGTGCAAAACCACGCGTTCAGAAGGTGCAATCGCAACAGTTACTGAGCTGTTGCGCCCAATGTCGAACTGACTTAAACTCTGTCATCTGCTTTCTACATACTGTCGGGCTTTGTATGATCGATAGGAATTTATGCAGCACATGAACAGTCTTTTGTTAACGAAAAACTTAAAATTTTTCTTAAAAGTCTCGCATTTGATGGATACTTTGGTGATATGACGGCTGGTAGTGTAGGGAATGCAACAAATTCATTCGACCAGTTGTAAGGCTGTAGTAGATATTTGACAGTACCCCTTAAAGAAATGGCTGTTCTTTTATTGAAAACTAAATCAAATTGAATACAAGTAAAACAATAGAAGATACTGAATTTTGTAAAGACTTATTTACAGCCGCCTAAAATTACACAAAAATACAAGAAAGTGAATAAGGTTGACCGCACAAAGGATTTGCTGCTTATTGAACCGAGCAGGGTTATAGAAAATTTGCAAGATAAATCTTTCGGCTGAGACAAGAACAATTTCCAAATATTCTATATTTCCAATGCAATGCAAATATGCAGATAACCGACAGTTGACACGACCAAATTCAAGTAGACGCACGCACCCAAATGGTTGCCTGCAAATTATCAATGTGTAGGCTTTGGGTCAAAAGCCAGACAGGCATACATATTTCAAAAAGCAAGCAGATGGGTAAATAAACTCAACTGCTGGGGAGCAGTAAATGAACTGCGGCATCCTCCAACCACCTGTGGGTGGCGCCGTCTGCCAATTGTTTCTGCATTCTCCGTATATGTAAATACAAATTCATATGTGCAGAGCAGTCCACACGCCCCCCTCCATTTATACACAAATGCCGCCTTCTGCCAATGGCCGAAACAAATTTTCGCATTGACAATATTTACATTGCCATTTAAGATTATCCTAATTGAGAATCTCGGCGGAAATCTGTACGCTCTGGAGATGCACACAACTAAATGCGTAAATAAATAAATATACAAAGGCACAGGACATAGTTATTTAGACACATAAACGCACAAAGGAAATGCCTATTTATAGTTAAGTCTGGGTTCATGTGTGGACACGGGGGACTTGCAATTTGCGTTTAGAGCGTCCATTTGACTAAATTTGTTGTGTCGCCATCCAACCTGTTTTGGGTGCATGGGATTGCTTACATGTATGTGTGTGCGTATATATGGAAGTGTTCTGTAAGCGTATGCTGCTGCTTTTGTTGATGTTGTTGCGCGCAATTTAAACAATACGCATGAAAACGCAATCAATTGATTAGAGCGCGACCGACCATCGACAATTCTGATTCGACACACCCAACCGAAAAAGTGAATGGCCGAGCACACGAAGGAATATAGTCAATGTGGGCTATTTGTATTTTGCGTATTACGAATTAGGTTGGGTTGAGTGAATATTTGGGCGGCACGTCGTTCAGAGTAAACGGTTGATTTGAGAATAAATTTGTGACTTGCTTTTGTGAAGCAAAAGAAGCAGATCATGAGTGAAGCTTAGTAAAATGAAGTGGAGTTATAAATGGTCAGAGGTAAAAAATTTTGATATATCGTTACATTTCAAAATCATGAAGAATTCCCTAAATATGTTTTAAACTTAATTTTTTTCCGAAACTTTAAAAAAGTTTTAATATGAATAAAAAAGAGATTTAAAAATATAATAAAGGAATTTATATGAATATTGAATTTTAAGGATTAATAAAAGAAATTTATTTGTTGAAAAAAAATGTTTAAGCATAAAGTTTTCCAGAAAAATATTAAGATTAAGTGTAAAAAAATTAATGCTTCCTTAAAAATATCCTTTAAAGTTGAAAAATTTAATTTAAATAAAAATTACGGGGAATTATTAGCTTTGAGTTATTTAAATAATTGTATAAAAAAAAAATATTGAATAATTTAGAAAACTGGCGAAGATTTTAAATATCTTAGTATTTTGTTATAAATTATCTTCTTAAAATTTGTAAATTTGGAAATCTTTCTTTTTGTTTTAATTTCCAAAAAACATATACGGTGGTAATTTTTTTAGTTAACACACGTAAAGTTTTTACAAATCTTCAAAGCCAAAATAATTGAGTTTAAAAAAAATCTTTATTAAAGCTAGCAAGTACAATGTTTGCGTAAAAAGTTCCTAAAAAAGTGTTGCAAAGTAACAGAAATTCCAAAACTTAAGAGAATTAAAATTTTAAATTGTGGAATGAAGTATTTTATTTTTAAGGGGCAATAACTTATTTTCAAAACCAAACAACGATGACCTTAAAATGGGGTAAAAAATTTGGCAAATAGTAAAGTTATTTTAGCATTTTTTCTCATCCTTTGAAAAGTATTTTGAAAATATTAGTAACTTGAATTAAAACGAATTAAAATTTGCCAAAAAAATTCTATACAATTTTTTTAAACTCTGGGTTTTGAAAGTTTTTCAAATAGTTTTACAAAACAAATTAGTTTGTAACTTTAAATTAAAAGCTTTAAAAGCTGAAGACAAAATTAAAAAAAAATCTTAATTTATACAAAATTACATTTTTTTATTTTTCAAAAACAAAATATTTTTAATTATAATTTAAAAAAATTTTTTTAAAGATTGGTAAGATTTTTTAAAGAGCTTAATTTTTAGAACATTTTAAATTAAGTTTTTCAACTTTCTTCAAAAAGTTATTTGTGTTAGATTTTCAAAATTAAAATTGAAATTGCATGCTTATTTTTTTTAGACTTCATAATGCATGAATTGTTACAACGAAAGTCTATAACTAAAAGAATTAGTAACATTTTATTTCCGCGTTAGGAAATTAAGTAATTCCACCGAATTTCGTAGAATTCTTAGGGGAAAATGTTGCATATGTTTGTGCATAAATTTTAAATTTTTCCTTGCGAAATCAAAGAAAATTTGCTTGAAAATTATCGCAGTTTGCCAGCTGTTCAATTGTTAAGAAATCTATAATCTCTTGTTATTTAAAAGCTTCTAACAAACTTTGGCTAGCTTACCTAATGCAGCGAAAGGGTCAAAGCATGCTCAACAGTGCGATGCTAATACTGTCAAAGAGGATTACTTAACGCATATTTTGACATAAGTTAGGTTGACTGAAGGAAAATAAATCAGTTGAGAGTCTTTTCTGGACTGTAAGGTGGAGGAAAATTAATGGCGTTCAGTCTAGTAAAACAAGGGAAAAGAAAATTCATACTAGACAAATAATGTAAGATTTTGGGGAGAAACAGTGCTCTTTTGAAGTAGAAAACTTAGTAAAAATTGTAGATGATGTAAAGAAAATATTTTATATTGAGATAAATAATTGATGCTAGTTGACACAGTATTTCGCCCATTTTTGAAACGAGTAGGCCATTTCACGGCCTAAGTTCATCGCTTCTTCATTTCTTTCTAGTTCAAATGCTCTTAGCGCTGAGTAAAACTTCTTAAAAAAACCTGATGGTTCAGCTCTGATAAGTCAATACATTTGGATTTGTTAATCAATGTTGTTAGTGGAGTCGGCTTGAATTGTTTACCCTTCCTATGTACTTTTCTGTTCCAATTTGTTGTTGCAGCGAATAAGTTAGCTGTTATTATTTTTATTGTAACTTAAGTTAACTCAAGTATGCATACAACCTGTCCGATTGAAGGTCTACGACTATTGTTTCCCCTAAAACGCATACTTACATACGTTTCTATAAATATCCGCTTCAATTTTAGGGGTTGTTTTTTCGTACGAATTTTTTTCCTTTTACTTACCCTTCCTTTCACTTTCACTGCCCGTTTTAAAAACCTTCTTCCCTTACTGACCATACTATAGTGGAAACAATTGACAGCTCTGCCCTTTCGCTGGACATGTATGTATGTATGGCCAACTCCGCTATTTGTTTTCATTTATTTTCACTTGCGTTTATTTGTTGTTTTGCCTGGCGCGCGAAGGGGTCAGCCAACAATGCTGTCATTCTTTTTTGTTTGCTGAAATCATACTGCACTTCGATTGTCCTTTATTAGCCCTTCGTTGCTTTTGGTTTCGTTTAAGCTTTTGTTTTTATTTGCTGTCCATTCAAGGATATTCAATCAATCCTTTATGGACAAATAATGCAAAATGATTTGCACCGAGTTTACATACGTACATACATATATTTCTAGAGAACGGAGTGTGAGTGACCCTTTCTCATTTTAAGTAACACATCCTGCTTATAGCCCTACTTAGATATTGGTTGTTTGAACAAATGTTACTTGATTAGTGTACGTCAAAATTGTAAATCGTGGATTTATTTTGCTCAATAAACGCTAGTTTGGAAATTTATTGTTAAATTTGAAAATTGTATTTGCTACTTATTGATCCTTTTAGTGTTTATCGAAAATGAATTAAGATTTACGTTTACGTTTTATATTTTTTTATTCTTTCATACCCTAGAAATATGTTCACTTGCCTGCTGTAAAATAGCTTAAACCTGTCGGTTAGTTAAGCATATGTCGAGTTAACTATAAAATAAGTAGAGTTCATACTACCGCGCGAAGAGTTTGATAATAGTGATGTTTTGATATTTATATGTCAGTTTCGTGAAATACGCCATTTGTGACGAGATCATTAGATAGTTTAGTGCATATTAATTTTCTCGCCATGGTAAAAGATTGTCGTATGTCACTTTCGGAAAGTTTTTGGATATCGCGATTGATTGGAATGCAATTCCACTATAGATTTTGTCCAAAGTCTCGGAGAACTTTACTAGCTCACGAAATTATTAAATTCTTAAATTATTTAATTTTTATTCTTTATTGTTAATCACTTTCGCATTTATGAAGGATTCTATTTAGTAAAGTTTTATCATATGCGACATTTGTTAGCAATTCTGTTGCCCCTTTATATGAAATCTACGAAAATGCGATCACTGAATCTGAGTTGCTATAAACGTAGGTATTTAAAATATACGCTCTGTAGCTATTCGGATTCAGCGATATCATCTTCGTAGACTGCACGAAAAATCATGGATTCTGTGATAGACTTGACCAACATCCCAGAAAAGAACACGATTACCACAGAAGTTAAAATGGAATCGAATTAGGCGATGGAAATCGCTTACCGTTTCGATTCAAGAAGGCATTATTTTAACATGGGCATGCCATTGGCGGTAAGCCCTTACCCGCAGCATTACCTTCGATCGAAGGGAGAACGCATGGATAAACAGAATCCAGAGATACGCACAAAGAATGCCTTACAGAGAAACTACTGTAGACAACCTAGATAGGTACATACTTATGTACATAAATTAAATTGAAAACAGAAATTACAGATTAAAAGACTACAATTTTTATAAATCAGTTTTTATAAATACATATGTATGTATTTAGGTATTTAGATCTTACTTAAAATTCGGTATGTACATACATGCATATTTAATTAAACTTCAACTTCGCTGTAAATTAAAAAAAAAGCAAAACGTAATTTTTATGCGATGGAATTTTCCACAGAAAGTAACGGTGGAAAAGAAATTTTTGGCTATTCATTCTATTTTTCAGCTGACTATGGTGAAGCATTCTACTTTGCATTCCCCGTATTGAATCAAAGTATTGAAATTAATAAAATATTGTAGAACATTCTGCTATGCATTACCGGCAATGCCTAAAAGAAGCGAAAAAATTAGAAGACATTATAAGACAATCCGTTCTAGAACACGTTACCATTAAAAGTGATCACCCATATTTTTGCTGGGATATTGCGCAAGCGCTAATCTATTATTACTATTATTATTTAAAAAACGACAACCACGAACAAGAAGATCAGTTGGGTGTTCCCTTATTCGCCTTTTTTCCCAAACCACTTTTCTAGTCATTAGACAAATAGCAATTTGAAAAAACCCCCTTCCATGGTGTGTAGCTCATCATATTACGCCTTCAGTAACTCGCTGACCTATTAGCACCTCTCTGTAAGATGACTTACTTGCTACCCTCAGATTTGTGGACAAAATTTAATGTAAAATACTCGCGTACTCTAAAAAAAAGCCAGTGGATTGTCTCTGTAGATCTAATTTGGGATGGGCCTTGAAGTTTATTGAGTCAATCTACTCAAGCCAACAACAGGATATACTCTAGAAGACGCTGGAGATTGTCGGCTTCCTTGCATTTCAGTGGGCGTCGGTCTTTATGCATTGCGATTTCCCACTCCTCCGTTCATTAGCAAGCGAAGTTATTCCTTTTCCGTTCGTCCTTTTGTTTTTGAGGTTTTCTAGGCTTCTGTACTACAGCGAATTCTGTTATTCTGTTATACGGTCTTCATAGGTCGCTATTTTTGCTAACAAAACCCCGTGTCACATTTGCCTTTTTGCCCATTCAAGAATCCCTAGATCCAATTAGGTTAGTCCATCGCTGGCTATCTAGAGCAACAGGTTGTGAAGGAAGGGGCAGTGGCTGAGGCCTGGCTACGCGGTGCTTCCTTTCTTCGAACCGCTTAGCCGAGTCCCGCGATGTTGCGGATCCAGAGGGCATGCCTAGAATTTGGCCTGCGGCACCGGTTCTGCACATGTAGCAACAGGATTTTGTCGGCTGCTGCTGATTGGAGAGTTTCTCATCATCACTTACGATTTCCGTGCCGCAGGGTCTGCCTAGGAAGTTGTATCTGAAACTGAGTTTTCGAGCTGTTACTCTCCTAATTGTCTGGCTATTTTTGACGCTGCTAATTATGTTTTCATGACCTCTGTTGACTTGTTTGGGACTGAATAATGGCCGCAAGCAATTCTGCTTTTCAATAGTAAATACATGCCAAGACAGGCGCTATGAAGGCCAAGTTAAGGAAATTCTATTGCGAGATAGAAGTGCCTTCTTTCAGCCTTACTTTTCCAGTTGTTTCATCCTTGCAAAAGTTAAAGGACGTAAGTAAACATAAGTAAAACAAAGAAACATCTTCAATCTCTAGTTAAAGAGAGGAAAGTCATGTGACAAAAATTCGCCAAAACAAAGTGACAAAGTGGCATGGCTCTTTGGTAGAAGGCCAGTGAGACATGGCCAGTGTGAAATCTGATACGCAAAAAAGTTTCAACAGTTCACACCCTCTCTTTCATGTTGTTGCCAGAAAATGATATTTGACCTAGTTGGCATAGCAGCAGCAGCAGCGGCAACAGCGAAATGGGCGGAGGAATGTGTGCAAAAACTAAGCTGCTGTGCGCTGCTGCAGATAAACCAAGCGACCAGCAGCCAACAACAAAACTGACAGCTGGGTAGCCTGAAATGAGCGTCATGGGAGTCAGTCGCTTGTCGTCGAAAAGAAACGAAAACCAGAACAGAGAAGAGGAACCATAACGAAAGGAAAAGGAGTGAGTTTGTAGGGAATTACTGGTAGTTAGAATGAATGCACTGAGCTCATTGCGAGTTGAAAAGTCTTAGTCAACGAACAACAAGTTGACTATTGGAATTGGCCGGGTGGCTGTGAAATGTTGCAGACAATGCTAAATTAAATTTAACACTATATATAAATAATAAAATGCCAATAATGCTAAAGCAAAACAGCAACAAATAAGCATGCAAGCAGAGTGCTGTGTGCTTATGCGCCTTGAGATATGCAACACTTTATGAACATTGATAAGACATATGTATGTACATTTGTAAGCATACATACATACGAGTCTCTTTGCTGTTGTGTCCTTCGACTTTTTCAAGTTGTTTTGCTGTCGGTTTTATCACTGCAATGCAATATTTTTGCAATAATTCATAATTTATTGCACAAAAACGACAAGTAGCAGGCACTGCAATCGCACAAGTGCATACACACAAATGGATTACATATGCGTTGTATGTATATGTGTGTGTATGTGAGTATGTATATCTGCATTGACCGACTTACAAGCGAGTGTTGGCCAGTTTATCGCAATGTTGCATGCAAATGGTCAGTCGCTGGGGGGCTTTTGTTTCTGACTTTCACTATTTATTCGTGTTTGTAAGTGTTGTTGTTGAGCAATACGCTTACATAAATGCATAGATACAAATGAACATACATGCACATCACTTTTCAAAGTGTACACTAATATGCATTTTACTTTCAAGCACTTGTCTTCCAGTTGAAGAATGTTGTAGACAAATGAAATTTTTGGCTACTTGACATCAGCAACAAGCGACATAGCTCTCTGTCATATCTGCACATTGTATGTATTTTCTTGTGTTGCCCTCATTTTTAAGAGGTATCATATGTAATTGCAAAAATAGGTTATTTTCGCAAAACTTATGGCTAACATGCTTTTTTTACTTTCGTTGTAATTCTGATTAAACTTTATTGATTTTGAAAGATATTAGTTTTCTGGGTTATATGCGGGATCTTTATTACTTTCAGGTTTTTTTCTTTCAAAAACCATTATAACCACATTAAAAACACTTACATCTGGTCGCTTAACTTAAAATCAACAATTAAAAATTATTTTTATGACTCAGATACAAATTTTAGCAAGATTATACAAATTGCTCAAAAAATTTAAATTAAATAATTCAATAAAGCCAGTTGTAGACCTTCTATATAAGGACTATGTTACTTCAATTAAACCGAAGAATCGAATGTAGTACGAAAATACTGAGAGATCGCTAAAGACCCCAAAAACAACGCAACAAGTTAAAAGAAAAAACGCTTTTAAAGTGCCGAAATCCCGATTTTTTTTTTCACCCTCAACAATGCTAAATGGTCTAGGAAAAATCCCTTATAGTTAGATAGGTAAAAAAAAAATCGCCTTAAACTCATTAAAAATCCCCGTGTAAGTCTTTAAACGTTTTACAATTTAACCAAATTCCGGAAACATCTTCTTCCTCTTCTTCTTCTTCTTGATTGGCGCTGTAATCCGAAACATCATAAATGATAAAATTCCTTTGAGAAATCTCAAAGAAACTACAGAAATATTTTGAAATGTCTCAAAAAAACCAAAAAAAAAATTTTAAGTACTGTACTTGTCTTTAACCGAGGAGTTCCGAAAAGTCTCGAAAAATGCCGAAATATCCCAAAAAATGCTGCAAGGTCTTGAAAAACACAGCTCCGAAAATTATGCAAAATATCACATTAATATCCTGTCTGAAAAAGTAATGGAGTACGATAAAAACATAGCCAATAAGTAGTTTTGAGTTTCTTCAGCTCTAAGAAAAGCATGTTTCGGGTATACAATTTGCAGTTTTTTTTTGTTCCAGGAACAGTGTAAAATAATTTATAAAAGTGTCCTTGCAAATTTAGTAATTAAAAAAATACAAATTCTTCGAAAACATTGCTTAAGACAAAAGCAAGCCAACCATAATTTGAGGACCACAAACTTACGTAAACTTCGTCCTTGTATTAAAAAAAACACAATTCCATCTAAAGAAACCACAATATCGCCAAATTTTTATTACTTTATTAAGATGCACTTTACAAGTTTTAACTGCACTTATGATAGTCGGGAAAAACAAGCTTTGTTTTTTTTTGTAAACATAAAGCGCTGCATGGCGGACTCTTAGGCGCAACAACTTTTTACCAACCACAAATAAGAGCATTGGAAAATATGCTCTGTAGCCTTGAAGGGCGACAAACAAGGCGCGGAATATTTGTTGTTTTTTTTACTCATTCATTGGCTTCAGTTAGCGCTTATAGCGACGTCGATGAAGTGAGCTCTCAGCTAGCTGCCAGCCTGACGACAGCAAGTCTATTGGGTTATTTTAAGCAGGCAAACAAGTTGTGCAAGCTAAAGGCTCTGGCAACAATTGCAAATTGCCAATAAATGGTGGCTCAATAAAAATGCAATAAATTTTGATTCTGAGCGAATGGCGAATGGAGGCAGATAAGGGAATGTTTGAGAATGGCTATAAGGAAGGCAGCATTTTTCAAACGGCAGGAAGTGAATGTACATTAGATTGAAAGGAGGAGACTGAACGGAGGAGGCTGAACGTTGTTTTGAAGAAATGTGATGGCGTAAGGCGGTTTTTGGATGCAGCCAGAAAAAAAAATTAAAATACTTCAGAAAGCAGCAAGTGGTAAATATTTGGTTTCGAGCGGCTTAAATGTGAGTCAGAGTGTTATTTAAGTGAGAGTTGCTTCACGAATATTCGTTAAGAGCACAAATATCAATACTATAAAAAAAACTGTATGTGGTCATCGAGCGTTATCGAATACGATACCTAAATAAATCGATATTAAATTACTATCGCCGATCAACATAAAAAACCAAACCCATAACAATAAAGATCAGTAACTAGAGTGACAATCATATCAATAGTGATAAAAATATATCGATAAATGAAATAAATTTGAAGCAATTGTTGTATTGAATAAATTTAACTGCGTTTTTGAATCGTTCATCTATACTTTTATCGAACAAAAGTATCGATTATTCGGCAAAAAATCGATAACATTCTGAAAAGTTTTAATATATGTACATATAATAAACGGTAATTGTGTAAAATGGATTTGCGATAAATTTATTGATAACTTTGCACCCAATTTTGCAGACATTTTTTATATTTTATTCATTTGCCAAATCCAATGAATGGGAAATAAAAGAAAAAACTAGATAGAAAGATTGGCTAAAAAATTTTGTAGGAGCTTGAATCAGCAGGTGCTGCCGTTATAAACTTGTTGGATAATTCAATGTAGCAATCGAAATGCCATAATAATTTTCTTTAGAGCTTGGGGAGAAGGAGTTATCCACTAACAAGCAGAGCAAATATTTATCAAAGGCATAAAACAGGAGGAAAAAAAGTTGCCAATTGTAAAGAATGGGTCACAACAGCCAACAGGCGACTACGAACACACTGACAGCGACGACGACAACTGGGCAGCAATTTAATGAGGTGCCATTTACAAAAGAGTAAAGTTGAAAGGTATGAGAGAATAGGGTCGCTTCTCGCTACGACAGGTGTTTTTGTTGTTGCAGCAGATGTGCGTTCAAAACAAGAAAGTCAAAGCATAGACACAAAGCATACGAATGAATGAAAATAAAGATGTGCATTTGTTCTTAAAGGAATTGCGACTGTTAACTGCCGCGAGGTTAGCATACTTCAGGGCGCGCTCAGACATATGTACGTATGTACATTAGGGTGGTCCAAAAATGCATGGCGCAAAGGAAAGTCGGAATTTTAATGCTTTAACCCCCTAGGATTATTCTATATGGAAAAAAATATACCCCTGCTTTTTTATTTCGAGCTCAAGAAATATTTAGACCCTTTTTCATGGCAATTATATACAAATTAATACTTTTTGTTCAGTAGGCTTGCACTAATAATACTCAATTGTTTATTTAACCATTTTTTAATACTAACTATTTTTTATGGCTCCCTCCATTGCATTTTTTGGTGTTTATAGAGGAACTATAAAAAATTGTTAATATTAAAAAAATGGTTGAATTCATTACTGGGTATTGTTATTGAAAGTCTCCTGAAGAGAAACAAAGTTTTCCGATCGAAAATATTGATTTTCAAAAATTCTACACCAGTTCTACCAAAAATTGTCTTTTACCATATAAAATACATGGAAAATCTTGAGCGCTTTGAGCCACCTCTAAATATTTTTTGATTTCGAATTAAAAAAAAAACGGCCGTACATTTTTTTCTTTATAGAAAAATCCTTGGGGGTGAGAGCACTAAAATTTCGACTTTCCTTTGTTTGGACCACCCCAATGTATATACATATGTGCGGGTAGAGAGCGAGCGTGCAGTATGTATTTATAAGTCTTATCTACTTAAAAATGTACAAACACATGTGCACCTACTCATTTACACACACTTGCAAATGCGTTTTGTGAGATTCGAGCAATAAGTGGCGTTGGCCATAAAAATGGCTTAAAATGATCATCATAAACGTTGAGTGAGCAAATATTGCAATAAAAATAAATGACTGAAGGACGTCGTAAAAAATGTATACGTGATGCTGTGCGCTAGCGATGGCGGTGGGTGAACTTTGCTTGAGATATGTAAATGCTGAATGTAGTAAAGTAGCAGCAAGTTGCAATTTTCAAATTTCATCTGAAATTTTTGGCATATTTTCATTACTTCGATGTGAATGCTTGGTTGGCGAAAAGCTCTTTGACGAAGCAAATTGGCAAGAAATCGAACGGTCAAAAATGCATAAAAATACTATGAAATAAGTCAAATTCTTCTTTTTTGGGTACAGACCCCAAAGGGCTGTTGGTTGTTTATTCATTTTGGTATTTTGTATTTTTAACCGACTTAAAAAAAGGAGACGGTTTTTTTGTATGTATGTTACCGCATTACTTGAGAACTTGGAATATGCGAACCACACTAATTTGGTTTAGATCCGATCATTGAATCATGCAGAAATTAAAGGTAATTCAAAATTTTTATATGAGAATTGAACTTGGTTGTGTTTTTTGCTTAAAAATTACTTGTATACATATTTTATATTTTATTTCGTATTTTTTTGAATTTGGCTTGCTATTGTCCAAGGTTCAATGAAAAGTTATCAAATTGTAGAATAAAAACTAATTTTTTACATGCGATTATTTATTTTTTCTAGATATGCATATTAGGGTTGCCATTAAAATATCAAGATCTAAATTATGTGTTGGGATAATTTTGATTTGTTGTACGTAAAATCTATGCACGAAATTTTCAACATTTTTAACAAGTTTTTTGGGGTGCCACCTGTGTTTTAAATTTTTTTTGTTTTTAGTACATATTACTGAAACCTATTCCTATAATTTTTTATTGCATATTATTGAAATTTATTCGTATAATATATATGTTTTTTAAATTACATATTGAAACTTATTCGTATTAATTCATAAGATCCATGAGTTATAGCTGGTCAAAGTTAAAATCTTGTCGAATATTTGCGATAAAAAATAAATGTTTCCAAACCCTGGCGACCCCAAAAATTTTTTTTATTAGTATATTTTTTTTATTGTATATATTAAAATTTATTCGTATAATATATTTTCTTTAAATAAGATATTGAAACTTATTCGTATAAATTCATAAGTTCCATGAGTTATAGCTGGTCAAAGTTAAGATCTTGTCAAATATTTGCTATAAAAAATAAATTTTCCCAAACCCTGGCGACCCTAAAATTAAAAAAAAAGAATTACCAATTCTCCTGGCTGTCTTTATTTTGTACGTAGAACGAAGTGAAAGGGGCGTTGCATGATGTTGATTGTTTAAGAACCACCTTAATGTACATATATTAGCAATACAATATCCTCTTTTGTTTTAGTGCTGTTTACTTGTTCCATGTAAAGCGTCATTGTTTAAAATTCGCTCTCGGATATTCGCTCTTGCATTTTTTCCATTAATTTGTTTACTATTTCTTCGAAAACTTATCCTTGCAACTTTTTTCCATTACGATTTCTAAAGCTCTTTTCCGTTCCTATCACAACTTCACTTTAAAAGCTCCTAAACTGTTCCCTACAATGCACTGTAAAACAGCCATTTGCTTTAGCATATATTAAAACAGATGCCAATACATGCACCTCGCACATCCTCGGGCATAAATTCCCTACAGCGCGTTTATGTGCGTTTGCAGCAAAGAAATGTTTATTGTGCCTTGCATTGCTGTAAATGACCTCAGACTATCTGCCATACGTCGTATGTTTATTTCTCTGCTGCTAAATTCCAGCACAATTCAAAGTGAGCAGAGCAGCAGCGGTCGCTGCAACCCCTGATTTTGCTGAGAGCGCCCAACAGGATATACTTAATTGGAGAAGCAGCGTAAAAAGGAAGCACTGAGAGCGCTCACGTGAGATTAAATGGGTGTTTCAGCTTGTACGTGAGCGTCATATGAAGCGACAAAGAGAGGGCAGTTTAAATATTGCTGAATATCTTTCGTTCAGTTTATCTACAGTAGATTAGATAAAGTTACTGATTCTGTTAATTAGCAGAGTTGTGGTTATGTTATTGTTAGCATAAATGTTATTTGCAGGGGTGAGTAGTTAGTTTGGGCGAATGTCAGACAGGGGTCGAAAAAGTTTCGTTCAATATTTCAAAGTTTTATCTTTTAAATTGGGGTAAGAGTCATGCGAGATATAATTATTTAGCAGGATATTTTTGTTACAATAGTGTGGATATGTACTTTCGGTAAGTTTCCTCTATATGGAAGATAACTTCGAGAATTGTATAAATCACAAAACCTAAAAAAAATAAAACAAAAATTTTAAAAATTCGCAATCCTACTCCTTTACAATAAAATTTTCAGCTACTGTCGATAAATGTTAAAAATTTATGTTAACTTAATGTTCGGTATCATTTTTCCCTTATTGAGTTTACAAAGCTCAGTACTGTATTTTTGTAAGGCAGAAGTTACGTTAAAGTTCCGCTAGGGAATAGCACGGAATCTAGTGAATAAAAGTTCTTGCTTCTGATACCTTACATGAGCTTAAAGCCTTTGCGCCTAAAGACACGCTGCTCCTACCCTAATTGCTTTTGCTAAATATTTTCACTGTTTCGGAGTTTTGATGAAGACTTAACGATGAACGCCTGTATGGTAAGTTTTTTTTGACATCGGCAGATAATTCAGCTTACCTAGCAAGAGTGCAGTCTATTTCTAGTGCAACTAGTCTGCCGTTATACCCCCAAAATCAAAAAGAAATGAGCTTTACAAGCTTTTTGAAATCTATGAATGTGCATAAAACTGGATACAAATCAAAAATTACATGTAAATTTGATGTAATATAAATGCATAGGCTCCAACTCATATAAATAGCTGCTGTTATTTCCTTCACCACTGCTTGCGTTCTTTGAAAGCTTTAGAAAGGCTCAATACCCATAATAAGTTATTTTAAAATATATTAAAAGTAGTTTTGAAAACACATAAATGGGATATTATTGGTATAGACACACATATATATATGGATGCCTTTCCTGTCCTTACCCTGCAGGAAATGTATCTAACTATAAGCTAACTTTAAGTTGATAAGGAAGGAGCTAAAAGTCACTTATTATCTGTATATTTTCTTTGACGAAAGCTAACTATATTTCTATGGCGATGGCCGCGACATAGTCAAAGGTGGTTTACCTCTGCATTAGATGTAGTCAAGGGTGGGTACCTCTGCATTTGATGTAACTAACTTGTAACTAACTACTTTTGGATATAAAGGATCAATAGGAAAAACAAAATATTTTTTTTTATTCTTTATTTTTTTATTCTTATTTATTTTATTACATTTCCTAGTTTCCATATTCTGCTGTAAGTGGCCCCATATTCGAACTCCGTCAGACATAACTTCAAAATGATAATATGAAATTTCGATCTTCCTTTTATTTGTCCTCAATTCGAAAAAGTATTTGCGAAGTGCAGGATATTTAAATAGAAATGCGTTTAAAGAAAACAATCTCCTTCATTACTCCTGCATTACTTGTCAACTAGTTTCAAGTTAGCTTTTTGTAGCTAACTACAAGTTATATATTTTATAGAAATCCCGCAAAAAAGTTAACTACACATCGGCTATTTTTTATCAATTGATAATTTTTTTCTGCAGGGTAAGGTAAGGTAAGTGCCAATTTCGTTAATTCACTGACAGCACCAAATTTGTCTAATGGGCCTAAAACTTGACGTTTTGTGAGGAAAGAGAAAATCTTAAGGGTAAATCTTTTATTGCAGGCACCGAAAAAACCAGATATTTTGAGGGAAAATTAAAGCTGCTGGAAATATCACGAATTGCCTATATGAATAGGCCCGACCAGAGCTTGGTTGTTGTAGTAGAGTAGATCTTTGGCGCAGGTATGTGGTTGTATGTGCTGCGTCCCTTATTTCGTTCAAAGTCTTTGGACCTCAAAGTATTGTGGTGATACTTCCAGACAACTAACCTTCGGTTACAGTAGAAGAAGAACTAGACAAAGATGCAAGTGGACTGTTGGCCGACCACGCTACATAGCATGACGCGGATCTGTACCCCTCGAATATATCCGATACAGCGTCAAAAGCCGAGAACGATACTCATTCAATGGTAAAGAGCCTACAACAATCGACAAGGACCCCATCGGGTTTTGCATTTCGGCTGAACTGTACCCAGCGGGTGTATCGGATACTGCGGAAATGGCTGAGGACGATATAAATGCGAGTTGGCCTACAACCGCTGAGTCAGCCTTCACAAGGACCATTTTCTGGCTTCAGAGGTAGATAAATAGAACCTGCTTACAATGTCTCTGCTCTATGCAGATGCGATGAATAAAGAATAATGGACGTGCGACCAATAATAAGACCAACTATAGTCGTAGGAATATCCTTCCGGGAACCAGCTCCTTGTATTAAAATCTGTGAGAGAACCACCTTATCAAGTAGACGAGGAATGGGCCTATAAATCCAAAGAAGAATTTCCTAAGTGCACCATCATTCCTGCGACCGATGTATAGTATAGAAGTCAGAAGAATTGTGAAATTCTTGCAAATTAACCGGTTTTCCATCCAAGCCAGCACAAGAGGCTCTAACTCATCACTTCACTAACAAAACTAAGAAGTTTGTACTTTCCTTAGTTGCTTGAACCACAATAAACTTTTTTATTTTGCCTTTGTAGAAAAAACGGAAAGCTAAAGAATTTTGCTCAACTTTAAACACATTTCTTCAAGTTCAAGTTCTTCAAGTTAACGAGATTAACAGAATCACCCCTCTTAACTTTTTAAAACTTTTCTGTTACTTTTTATTGAAGAATAAATTCAACCTCTTTTTTCGGCTTTCATTCATTAGAGCTTAATTGCAAAAATATTTGTTTTACAGCATGCTAGTATATTGCAAGCTTAACTACTCAATTAAAAGTATAAAATAAACCTAGAAAAAAATCGCTAATAATTCGAGGGTGTTAAGTCAACTGTTATTGCTGGCCATAATCATGCTGTTCACATGAGGATTTTCTAAAAAAGCCCGGCACCCTTTTCAGCTCAATGAGCAAAATAATTACCGAAGAGCAAAGCGTATTTA
Source organism: Rhagoletis pomonella (assembly GCF_013731165.1). Taxonomy (NCBI): domain Eukaryota; kingdom Metazoa; phylum Arthropoda; class Insecta; order Diptera; family Tephritidae; genus Rhagoletis; species Rhagoletis pomonella. Next base: position 64,235,404 of record NW_023458559.1, on the reverse strand, counting down.
CACTTCTGCTGTTGCTGTGCTGCTGCTGCACCAAATAATGAGAGCAATCAAACAGCCCAGTCAGCAGCGGAGCCTACTGCCAGCCGCTGAACGGAGAACACGGAAGCGTATACGAAAAAGATGTTTAGGAGATAACACGACACAGCGGACGAGCACAACGGCGAAGACGACCCGGCTAACGAGCAACGAGGTGCTGCTCGCAATGGCAAATGGCAACAGCAACAGCTGCAATAATCGGCTCCTTAACTGCTGTTGGCAGCGCTGCTCGCCATCTGATGTCCGCTGTTGACTGTGCGCCCCCATTTAACGGCCATTATTGCTGCTTTTACTGCCGCTGCTCTGAATGCTGAGCAGCTGACGCCGCTGTCGCCGCCTGCAATGCCCATTTGCGATGGGTTTTATGTTTGCAAAAACGATGCATGAAGCGCAACAATGAGCTGAATTGCTGTAGGAGGCCGCACCACCGCACCACTCGCACCACCACACCACTCGCACCACCTCTTCCACTGACACTGCCGCCTTTCTGTTGCGGCTGCTGAGTTTGATTTTTGCCTGCAAATTTTCTCATTCGTTGTTTTCTCTACGCGCAGCTTGTTGCTGTAGTTATCGCTCTTGTTGTCGTAGTTGTTCTTGTACCAAACATTTTATGCTGTCGTTGGTTTTTTCACTCCGTTCGCATTTTATTTGAAATGTTCGTTGCCGCCGCCGCTGTCGCATCGTGTGCGCATCTTTTACACGGTTAAACCAATAGCCAAAGGTAATGGCAATCGCAATTGCGTATGTGTGAGTATGTGTATACATCGGTTTACCTTTGATTCGTGTAGTAGTATGCGTTTGTGTGTGTGTGTGAAAAAGTTTATTCAACATTTTGTTTGCTGCTTGCTTACACTTGTCTGCTGCTCATGCTGTTGCTGCTACCGGTTGCGTTGTTGCTTTCTTTGCGTCTACTGCTGTTGCTTCCGCTGCTTCTGCTGCTCCGACGTCTGCTTGGTGCTGCCGCTGCTAGTCGGTCTTGTTCTTCTTATTGTTCTTCATCTTCTTCATTTGGCAATTTTTAGCGCTTCTACGCTCTACCCTACCAAAAGCAATCAAGTTACAAGCCAAACAACAAGCCAGCTAGTGAGCCGAGACGGTCGCTTGCATACTTTTAGGCGCAAAAGCAGTACAATGCCGTGTGTGTATGCGTGATCAAGCGTGATGAGCGTAACGTCGCGTTGTGCGTTAATAAGTATCGTGTTGTAGCAAAGTGAGCGTTGTGCACAAAACAAAAATTGATGAGAAAAAACCAAAAATTTTAAATTATTTTTGAACAAAATTTACAAAAAAAAAACATTGAAAATATTTTTTTAGTAAACAATTAAAATATCTTTACGTGGGTTTGGATGTCGCTTGGCATTTGTTCATTGTTTTGTGCGTGTACCTAGTGTGCGTGTTTGTATGTGTAGCATACAGCATGTGGCAGCCGACGAACAGCTGTGCTACACATTCGCTTCGCCACAGGCGATAACTGAGCCTATGCCAATTTCGGTTTTGTTTTTTTTGTTTGTTTTGTGGTTTGCTGGTGACTGGTGGTTTCACGGAATGGGATGAAACTGAAAAAAGGAGAATTAAATTTGCGCTAAATAAAATCAGCATAAAAGAAAAACCGACTCCTGCAATTCTACTCTGCGCTGGTATTAAAAATTTTGTAATCGAAAAAAAATTTTTAAAAGGGAACTTTTGTTGTCAAATTTTCGGCAAAAAATGTTCGTTAACATTCAGAATAGGCCTGTTGGTAATGAAAATTTTAAATTACATTCAAATTATAAAAGTATTCAACAAAACACTCTTCTACATACATATGTATGTGTGCAGATTTAGCGACAGCAAAGTAGTACCGTGCCAGTATGTCAGACGTTGCTCATACGCTGTGGTGTACTATTTATCTTATTTGATATTTATGTTAACTCAGCATAGACTTTTGCTATAGTGGAATAAGTGTAATTTCGCTTCAATTATTTAGCAATTGTTTTCCGCACCGTTAATATAAATACTTTTTTGCCAACTGACGAAAACTGAAATTTTTATTTAAGCTCAAAATACAGCTCCTAAGAAAATTGAAAAATTCATATATCAAGAATTGAAAAAAAAAATTTTGCTTCTATAAAAATTTCTTAAAAAAATTTGCATCCCTCAGAAGAAATGCTCAGAAGTTGTATATTTATTTCTTCGAGAAAATGTACACCAATTGCAAAGTGCTCGTCCTTTTTCAAACAAACAACAGAAAAAAATGAAAAATATTTTTTTTTTTGTAATATGTGTTAGCAGACTTTCAGTAGCTCTGCCATTCGAAAGGAGACAAGCAGATGTGCTTGCAAAGCAGACAGAAGTCATCAAAAATTTTTGTTTCCAGAAGTCATTTTTTCGAATGTTTGTAACTGCGCTGATACTAATTTAATTAATTTAAATGATGTTGCAGACATTCATTGATTACTACAAAATTGTTAACGGGTTATGTCACATCACCACTGATATGTCTGAAATTAGGGTACCAACAATTTTCACTGAATTTCAGTGTGTCTATTTATTCCCGAAAAATCTCACTAATAATCTAAAATCAATTCCAGTTTTGAACATCCGAAAAAACTATTGCCGAGAGAAATAATTCAACACGGGAAGTAAATACATCACTGTTAAGCTATTTTTTAATATGATAATTGGTTGGGACTTAGGTTAACTCTCCACTGCACATCACAACTCGACCACTTGAACTCTGAGCCGTGCCAAATAGCTTCTTCCTTGCAATATTGTTAACTCCAGGAACCAGCAAATCAGCTAGCGTAGCGTAATATTTCTGAGCAATCATGAACTAAATACACTACTTAATTTAGATTCTATAGCTTTCACCGGAGCCTCTTTGTCAATAAAAGACGAGAGGTTTCCTGAAGGAGTTGCATTTTTCTTTTAAATGAATAAAAGTAGCATGCTAACTTTCACGAATTATTAAAAAAAAAAAATTATAAAAAAATCAATGCTATCCTCTAGTTTATGGCGTACATTTCCACTCAAATGGTGAAACCTAAAATGTTACACCAAACTTGCGCTTTTAAAACCTCAAAACGAGTAGTTAGTGAATAGTACGCACCTCCAACTCGCTATCTTAGCCGTCAAATCTATTTAATAGTTTTCCAAATATGTATCACGAGAATGGGGCGAGGAAAAATGTGAAAAAAATCACACACACACACATCAAAATTCTCTAAGAAAAGAAATACTTTCAAATTTTTTCATGAAAAATTTTTCACATACAAAATTTTTGATAAAAAAAAGTTAGTTTTTGAAAATATGCCATCTAAAAAAAAATTGAAAAAAATCACAATGGTAGCTCTGAGTATTGCGCAATTTTTATGTATTATGGGGTGCATTCTACAATAATTTGAGTTATGAGTTTTTTTTTACACCGAGTACATGAAAATGAGGACATTACAAATTTAAAAATTAAAAAAAATTTTTTTTTTTAGAATTTTTCTGAGTATGCAATTTTGTTCTTTTAAAGGAAAGGTGTTAGCTCACAGGTGGTCCCATACTCATTTGGCTTAAATCTGATCATTGGATCATGAAGAATTAAACGTAAATCTTAAATTTTTATATGAGAATTGAAGTCGGCTTGTTTTTTTTTCTTAAAAATTACTTGTTTTAATTCCCATCTTTGAAATAATGCACTTCGCAAAAGAGATATATAACGAGTGAATTAAGTTGGTGGAAAGGTACGTAATTTGTAAAAGAAAACCTCTTCCTCAATATTACAGGGTTCCGTAAACTCAGAAAAAGTCAAACCATTTGAATTTATGTATTTCTCACATTGTAAAAAATACTAGAGTTTTGGCCAAATTTTCTTAATTTTTTTACGTTACAGTCAATGTCAAAAAGAGCTTTAACGTTACGCGTTCTTCACGCAAAGCAGCTTTCATGTAATGGCGAGTGTACGGTATATAAAACTAGTTCCAATGCTAATTACCTTAATGTTACTCATACGCCCCGGTATTGTACCTAAAATTGAGCGGTCTTTTTAGACTAGAATTATGTGAAAATATCTTACAGTAAGTGAGCGAAATATGATTCCAATCACTATGAAGCAATGCACGCAGTTACAATACAACCACTTACTTATTTTACTAAAAACACGAATAATTTGGTAGCCGCCGAGTAGTTGTAAAATTAGCAAAAATTAAAAGTTGAAATGCAGCTGACAGCGCAAAACCAAAAAAAAAATTACAAAAATAGCAAACAACTTTATTAGCAAAATAAATAACTTATGCAACAACACACATGCTTAATAAAAACAGCGAAATTCCACCAAATTAAAAGAGATGAGAAAGTAAAAAAAAAAAAGTGTTTGCGATAAAATTTAAACTAGTCAGGAAATTTAAAACAACTAACAAGTTGTAGTGGCGCACAAAAATAAACAGCAGTAGCAAAAAAAATAAAATCAAAATTACAGCAGAATTAGCAACAGTAAAAATAACAGAAACAAGTGCCACAAAGCCACTGCCACATTGCGCCAGCTGCCACGCCCACAAAAACCAACGCTTTGACAGTGGCACACTATCTCGCCAGCAGCACTATTGCATGTCAGCAGCATGAAAATGTAAACAATTCGAGCACATTAGGAAATCAACAACAAAAAAAAAACCAAGAGCATTAAAGAGCAACAGTAAAATTGCTGTACTCTGCTGGCAGCGCAGTGCTGCGGTAATTTCAGTTGCACCGGTGTGCAGCCAACAAATTTTTGTCGAGCAACACCTACAAAGCAATAACAAGAACAAACAAGAACAAAAGTTTAGAAGCTAGCAACAACAAAAAAACAAAAAAAGGCTCCAACAACAATGCAAGCAAAGTTTTTGCTGCCAAAGCAGACGAGTTAGTCCGTCGCCCGGCTGCCTTCCAGCTGCAGAATTATTCCTTGTTGTTGCGGCAATTGCAATAGTAAGTTCAAAACTCGCGCAAGTGTGAGTATGTCCTACTATTCGGGCCAACAAAAGCGTCAATAAAGTTTTAAGCTGTACGATTTGTTTGATTGTTACCGTTGCTGCTTTCAGTGCTGCTGCTGCTGTCGCCGCTAATGGCATACGAAATTGCGCAACGACGCACCCACCACACAATCAGCAAAATACACACAAAAACATACTAAACGGGTACTTTTGTATGTTGCTCTTGTTGCTTATTGCATTGTAGTTTAGCTAAAGCTTGCTGACGTACATACATTGTGTCGCCAGTGGCACTATGTCGACGTTCGTCCTCACTACATGCTCGTCCTCTGTGCTCTTAACTTGCCCAAACTAACTAAATAAACAACCAGCACAAGTTTAACTGTCAATTGTTAACAACAACAAAAACGACGATATTGCATACATCATCAACAACATCAGCAATAAAAGCAAACAACTTTGGCCACGTTCGTGCATAGACAAAAACCGTAAACTAGTCTTCGGCGTTTCGTCTCGACTGTGCTTAGTTGTCGGGGTGCGTGCGCCTGTATGTGTGGCAATTAAATGCCTTCATGCGGGATAAATGTACCATGAAATTGATTGTCCAAAAGGTGAGTACATAACTACATGCTTGAATACATATTTCTCATATACTTGCTTAGAAATTTCTACTGGAAATGTAGCTGGCATTGAACTAGAACGGGCATTGAACCGACTAAGGGCTGCTATATATTTATAAAATGTCTAAACATATGTTAGCGTGTAAGAAACAAATTTAAAATAGATATAAAGTGAATTTAAACAAGCTTAGAGATTTTTTTGTTTATCCAATCGATTCTCTAGCTCACGCTACTCTCCCCAAGTTCCGCTTTTTTGTAATTCTAGTCTGATATGATTTAGGCTTTCAGCTTCTCCCCAAACAAAAATTTGATCTGTCAATTTACTCACAGAAGAAGCTGCAACAAGTTAAAGTTTCCGGAAGCGAGGTAGTTGTATTTCTTATCTAGATGAAACTGGCAGTTAACAGGACGATTCCGACAACTGTCTTTCAACTCTCTCAGTCATTCGTAAGACAGTTGTAAATTCTGGCAAGTATCTTGAAAGCTCTTTACTTTACTTACGAAATACTGATTGAAAAATCTGCTAACGGGGATATCTTTTTGCAATCAGTTTTTAAAAAATTAAGTTAAAATAAAAAATTAAATTCAAAAAGGAATAAATAAAAGACAACTAAATTAAAAAAAAGAAAAAATATATAAAATGAGATAAAACAAAACATATATAAAAATATTTTCCAAAATTAGACGATATTTAAAAAAATTTTTGAATCAATAAAATATAAAAATTTAATTAGAACATAAAAAAAATAAATCTAAAGAGAAGAATATTGAGATCAAAAATTAAATAAAGTAAAAAATATTTTTTATTTTTAAAATAAAATCTAAAAGCTAAACAAAAATTGAATTTAAAAAGACAAAAAAGTTAAATGAAATAAGATCAGAAAAGTTAAATAAAATAAAATAAAAAAATATTTTTTTATTTCCAAAACAGTAAAATGTAAAAATTAAAAGAAAATTAAATAAACGAAAGAAAAACAAAGCTGCTTGCTTTGAAAAGCAAACTTATGCTATTTTTCAGTCAGCAATTCAAACCCTGCATAAAATATCTTTTGTGTAGATCTTAGTGTCCCTAACTAAATAGGCCTAACTGCCTTCGGGTATTTTGTAAAAACTGCCTTACTTAGAAACCCAGCACCTGGTCTTTGATTTAAAAAATTTACTGTTAGACACCTGAGTGGAAAAACAACCTTTCTCAGCAGCCAGTTCGAAAACCCTCGATCTCAGAAAACTTTTCAAGAACGCCTTATTTCAGAATTTGATTTAGGAACGCCTTATCTCAGAATTACGTCGATTTAAAATTTTTAATTATCTTTGCCAACATCGAACATACCGAACATTAAAAGGGGCCGCCATGCATGTCATTTTATGTGTATTTGCAGCATTTTTTTTAATAAAACCACTATTATATTACTGGAATTGTTTCCCAAAACCCGAATCAGGGATATAGCTGTGTTGAAAGACAAAGGAAAACAGGAAAATCTAAAACCAAATCATTTGTGATTTATTGGCTCCCTCTGGTATGATCACGTCTCTCAAAGTATCCTGTTGACCCAAGTCACCTATAAACTTTTTCTTTCTAGCGATGAATTTAAATGCAAGTAGCACTTATTTAAATTAAATTACGTCATACTTCGATTGAGAAGTGCATATTTTGCATTTGCAGGTAATTATCTTGCTATGGCATTTTATGCCGCATACCTTTAGGAAAATTTTGGTTCGAACATCAAGTAAGTTCATACCTTATTAGGGAATGCACAAACCACGGAAAGAGATCTGGACGAGACCAGAAAGTTCGCTTTCTAAAGTAAAAGATCCTTCAAACAATACTAAATATGTAGAATTCCTTATAGCACCGATAAGAAAAAACTAATTTTGCACCGAAGAAGTGAGCCTAAACGCAAGAGTTTGTACTGAAAATCGAGTCGAGTTAATGTCTGCATTAGATCCAATGTCTGCTTGCGTTATCTATTTTTGCGAAGGCAAAGACGCATCCGTTCTTTGCATTAAAATAAAAAAAATTTACGAGCCCACCGCGAGCTAAATTCAGTTAAGTTACAGATTTATTTCTAATACTTTCTCAGCATAAAAAGGATTTCTTAAGTGAAGTGAAGTAAAATGTAAAATGTGAAATGTTAAAGAGAACTCCCCTTTTTGTGTTTATAATTCCGCTGGGAACCATTGCTTTTTCGCCTTCTTTAAAACCAGTGAAGAAATTTTGTTCACGTGTATATATGTATGGTCATAAAAGCTCAGTTTATTTAAGAAAAGCATAATGCAAATGCTCGATTTCCATGCAACCATAAGCATATGTGGCCGCATGGCTGTATACATAGGTGACACGAGTATACGTATTATACAACAGTTGAAATGAAGCTGAAAAGTATTGTAAAGGCGCAAAAAGCTCAACTACTTTTCGAACTCGATGGCGCACAAACGCTTTTTTCTATGTGGGTATTTGTATGCTGCAGAGGACAGTGGTTCGGCTCTCTGATGTCTGTTACTAGGCGGGCATCACTGTTTAAATTTTAATTAAAATTTCTATAATAAACTGATCTCTGTATTACTTCTAATAACGATAGTGTGTTTTTGTGTGCCATGCATATTTATAACCCTACCAAGTACAGTTATTAAGCTTTTTCAATTTATTTTTAGATGCATTGAAATTTATTGAAGCGACTAAAATTTTGAGTTTGTATAAAAATTCGATTTATGCTAAAGTGAAGCATTTAATCAAAGTCTACGTAACTATTTTTCATGCAACTGTAGCTTAGTCCCTGAAACCAAGGTAAGAAGGCTCAGCTTCACTACTACAAGTCTTTCTTTCATGACAATTAGCCCGATAACCATTGTCTCAAAATCCATTACCTTTATTTCCTCAGGACGAAGTAGTGTTCCGGGAAAATGGCATCTGAAACGTGTGCTGAAGTTTTAGAATTTTGAAACTTCATTAAAGTATCATATTGAATTCAAAATACGTAAAGCAAGATTAGGATTGTGTCTGGGGGGTCTCTTAATCACCGAGCGAAGTTTGCACTCAATGAAAACCTATGTTGGCAAAAAAAAAGAGAAGGAAGAAATGGTCGGTTCTCCACTTTCTAAGTAAAAGCCCCCTCCAAATGAGAAATCAGCACTTTTACTTAAGGTTATTAAATCACGTGTCTGCAACTGAGAAGTGTAGTAGCAAAAAATCCTTGCTTGCCAACAGTACCAAAGAGGGAACGGTGGCGCGTCTGTGATCCCAAAGGTGACGAATATCAAAAACTGGTATTCGGTTAGAAAAATAGGCCAGTGGGCATATTGAGTGGGACTATAGGCGAGCGTGGACAAAACGGAAATATTACTCGTCACAAGGAGATACAGAAGCTGAAAGTCAAATTAACCTCAAAAGGTCTCCCAAAATATCTGAGAGTAGTTTTGAAATGTAGACTTCTGTGGAAGGCCAAACTCCCCTATATACATTCATATAAAATAATGTTAGCTTTACTTGTTTGCATACCTGGTGAATGTGACAAAAGGTCTTCACATTTCGGCCCAATGGATAAACTTCTGCATAACGAAAGCGCTAAGAACAACTCCACCCTTAAGACTAGAAATAATTTCGGTCTGCCGCCCTTCACCCTACTTGCGGATAACGGTAGAGCCCTCGGGAAAAGTAGCACAGGTAGCAAAAAAATATGACACTTTTTTTTTTAATTTGACAACTAGGTTTCGGACAGCAATTGAAAAAGAGGGATGGCGCAAGAGAATAGTATAGCTTAGACCGCAGATTCTTCTTTACATTCACATGGAATTAACTGCCTGAAATTAAGCCTCAAGTAACTAGCAAGTTGGCCTGATCAGTCTGTACTCTGGCACATTTTATTCATATGGTTTCTGGTTTGAAACATTCACTTCGACTTTGAAATGTTAATATTCCCAACTACTTTTGCCTTTCATGCATTCATTTCCGCGTCTTTTATTCAACTACTTCTACTCGTATCTCGTTCTTAGCCCTCTGCACACTGTGCTCAAGTAAACGTACATACATATATTTGTTAAATGCAACATCTTCATGCCACTAACAAACAACGGCATGTGCGAATCAATTGCATACGCGCACATTTCTGCATAAATAAATAAATGTAAATGTTTGCTTATGTGCGTCTTGTGGAAAATTTCTTATGCAAAATAAATAAAATAAAATCGGAAAATTTCTCTTACAGTCTTGAGGCATTTGCCACCACTCCTCCCTTTCTATTACTTCAAAGGCAGTAGTTACCAGGACTTTTTTCAAGGATACCACATTCAGAGGCGGACCATAAAGCTGAGGCGTTTGCCGATGATGCTGACAATTTCTATTATGATGACGCTCGTGATGCTTAATACACTTTCCATTATTTGCATTCTTATTGTCTTACTGATATACGAAGCCGGAAAATGTGTGCGTATGAAGACATGAAGCTGGCAAACTGAAGGCGTGCGTGAGTGAGTAGGTTCTTGGAGAAGAGTTGCATTAAAACAATCAACGAGTTGTAAATTGAATTGTCGCTTCTAGACACACACACTTCCTTTGATAAATAAGCACATATTTTCTGTATTTATACGTATTTTCATTATAAAACTTCACTCTTCTTCGAAGTCAATTCGCAGCGATATATGTATTTGTATGCATGTATGTGTCGCTCGACTCATCTGCTGCAAAATAAAATTCTATTTCTCGATTTTATTTATTTATGTTATGTTGCATGCGTCATATCTATCGTTATTTGTTTGGTTGTTGTTGTTGGAATTTTTATAGTGGTATTTATTGTGCCTGCCATTTCCATTGACATTGCCATAACTAAGCCATATACATATACTAAGTATGTATGTAGAAACAATTTTCTCGTTCGAAACTCGTCAAGGCGTAAAGTTGATTAAATCAGTTCTACTGCAAAATTTTCTTTATTGAAAACTAAAGGATTTTTACTCAAAGTTAGTGAAGTATTTCAAAGTCATCGCTCTGGGGAAAAACTATTACTTACATGCACACGCTTACATGCTTATGCCCGTCCTGTGTGCGTTGGATTTAACTTGTCTAACAAAGTCAGTTAGAGCAAATAAATTTCCAAATGCACATTTAAGATAAGTTAGTGTTAGCATAAACAATAAAGGTAAAGGAAAAAAATTTATACTTGAACATATGCGTATTGATTTTGCAATTAATTTTTTTAGTTAAAGGTAAACTTTTCTGTAAGCTGTTTTCGAAAAAAAGAAACAGAAGATGATAAAATTTTAAATTGTATAAAAATTGAATATGCACATAAATGAAGCATGAAAAATTTGTTTCCATTTAAAAAATTGTTTTTAAGATATAGATTTATGGAATTTTTTATCGCAATATTGAAATGTATATCGGGTTTATCGAAATTTGTATCGATAATTCTATGAATTTTATATTTTTTACTTTACAGGTATTTGCCGAAGCTGTTATCGATATTACGCCACTACGTATTTTTTTATTGCTATCTAATACACATGTATGTATATGCATTAAATTTTCTAAATATTATCGATACTCATCGAGGTATACTTTTTCGTTTTATTAATCGTTTTATGTACAAACAACTAATAAGATTATCAGAATTTTTATAAAATCTTTTTTTTTTTAATGATGATTTTGATAATTTAAAGTTATCTAAATAGGTATAATCACCGAGAGTTACAAATTAATCAAAACATCATAATATGGGTATAAAATGGAACGTATTTTAAAAAGCCCCAATTCAAAAATATTTTTAATATGGTTGCCAACTGTTTTGAATAACATATTTATTAATTTTTTTGGTTTCGAAAATAAAGGTACAATATTACAATTCATAGGTACCAAGAGAAGGTTGTTAAACAATGCCTTCCCTATTTAAAATATTTTCAATCAGAGTTGCCACGCTTCTATGTAATGAAAATTTTTATTTTTTTAATTTCAATCAGCATTTTTTTTATGTACATATACACATTACTTATACGCTCAAGATATGTACTATTCATTCCAGCGTATTTCTAAATAGAGTTGCCACCTTAATTTTAAAGTAAGAAATTTACTTACTTCATAGATATCAAAATCAATTTTTTTTTTAATTTATCTCCAGAATATTTTTTAGAGCTATGCAAATGACCAGTATTTGATACCCAAACCTTGAAAACTTTAAAAAGTATATGCACTACGTGCAAAGCTCGGTTAACCTGGTACTGTATAGCTTTTATGTGACCAAAAGTGTATGCCCAATTTTAAAACATGTAATAATTTATTTTCAGTTTTAAATTTACAATAAATTATTTTCAGTTTTAAAATTAACCAAACTGGATATCCGCTTTTTAAAGTGATCAAAAATTTATGTCCTGGTTTTAAATGGCCAAAAATGTAGGTAAACTTTTTATCACCTAACGTTTATGTCCAGTTTTAAATGGCATCATTTTTTAAATTACCAGAATTATGTTTTGTTTTGTGTGACCAAAAATTGTATTACCACGTTTTAATAGACCTACAATTTTGTCTAATTTTTATATAACCAAAAATTTATGTCATGCCACTGGATCGTAGCGTATTCTTTTAAAAATTTACGCTGGTTCTTATGTTAATGCTTTCTGTACTGTTCAGGTTTCTTATAAGCTACTTTTGTGTATATAAAAGTATGTAAATGAAACAATTTTGCACAGCTAAGCTGATTTAATTGCTCAACTTTTTTCAATAGCAATTAAAAATTGATACGCGCTTTCCCTATGCTTTTCACTTGCCAAAACTTTTTAAAATCGCTAAATTTAAATTAATACATATACAATTTCAACTTATTTATGTACGCATAAAATCGACAAAAAGCTAAATTAAAGCTATATCATGAAGCTACATATGGCTCGTACAATGTAAGCACATCTGTATGTACATATGTATGTTATGTAATGTAATGTAAGGTAATGTTTTTGATAGCTCTTTTCATAAACCAACTAAACAGATCACCCTGCACGGCAACCATATATTTATAATTGCATTTGAGATAAAATAATATTTGATTACTTCATTTTTAATCGGTTGTTTCATTCACACGCATAGTTTCATTCCCATGGCGGCGAAAAAATTACGTCACTGAAAAAAAAAAATTATTTCTCGCACGCCGTCCTGGGTGATCTTTATTCGTTCATTCATGCGCTATATTCGCATGCACCCATAAACACACACACACACACAAAATTTGTAATTTAATATCAACAAAACTGCTCGCGGCCACATTCCTTCATACATGCATGCATCATATCACTAGGCATAAAAGCCACACAAAGGCACTCCCATTCATTAGGCCGCTCAATTGCCGACGTTTGTGCACCATAAACATTTTGCATTTACCGCTGTCGTTACAGCTACAGCTAACTATTTAACTTCCATTTCCCAAAATTGTTCAGCATATTTCCTTACAGCCTCTGTAAAAGCGCTAGATATGTATAAAAAAACCCCTTGCTGCTTTCAACTTTCCTTATTCCGTTTCTTCTTACTCTCCCATCTCTTCTTATAATCGCGATGCGCTATCTGTTATCCATTGTCGATTCATTCACATTCATGCGGCAGCACTCATTTATTGTCCAGTATCGTCTGGTCTAGGTCTTGTTACGTTGGCTAGCATATGGTCATGCATATTAACAACCTATTTTCATAACTTTCACAAACTACTTGTCTGACCAATCGTTTGTAGTCGTAGTGCTCTTCCTTACATTTTGTCTACCCTGCCATCTAAGGTTTACAACAATTACACAGTTATGTGCTTGCCCTCTTCGACCGAAGGGATACGAGCAGTGTGCCCTGGCTGCTCCACACTTTTCACTCAAAATTCATATCAAAGGCAATAAAATGTACCGCCAAAGTGTTTTCGTATATCGTAAAATGCAAAATTGGCCATAACATTTGCCAAGCTGCAGTGTTGCCACACAAGGGCTTTTCCTACTAAAGCTGGTAGGTTTTCTCCATTTGGTAGGTTGGTAGACTTGATTGGATTTTGGTAGGTTTCGGGACAATGAGTAATAGTTATTTGCGAAAAATAGAAAATGTGTATCTCCAAACATCTTAGCAACCTTTTTTACATGAATATTTTACCGGTGCGTTCGTATAACGGCGGTCGCAAGTATGTAAATATACCTGACTCCCAAGTACAAACGTATACCCTTATTATTGCCAATATACAATACGAACATCTATATATCGTCACCTAGGGGTGATAAGGTTCCAAATCCATTTTTTGTAATTCTTCAGGAGTGACGTAAAATGGATGTAGTTTCGTATTACCTGTCATTCTGTACCAAAATCTAAACTTTGAAAAAAAAAATTGGAACCTTTACACCTTTAGGTAGCGATATAATTTACGGCGTACTTGGACCAAGATTCCAGAAAAGTCTGCCAATGGGCCCGTACCCATCCATATTCTAGGCGAAGGTCTTTGCAATCGAAGTCTGTGTTTGCGAATGTCATCGTAGAAGGCAAATGATACATCTACAGATACATCGTCAACTACAACAACACAATTCCGGCGAGACAGATATGATTTCATCCACTTCAAAAAGATTGAGTGGACTCCTAGGCTGTGTAACTTTGTAATTAAAGAGGAGTGACTAACCTTGTCGAACGCTTTTAAAAAGTCCTAAATATTATGTTAGCTACGTTTTTAATAAATTTGTCATTGAAATAAAATATTAAAACTCAAACAAATTTTTGGTAGGGTAGATAGGAAAATTTGGTAGGAAAAAAAATTTTTCTGTGGCAACGCTGCCAAGATGCTGAACTTCAGTTGTTTTATGCATGCGTGTATGCTATTCTCTGTATACATATATATATGTACATACGCATGTAACCAAAGAGACATAAAGACAGTTATTGAAATGGATTGCTGAGTCTGCTTACTTTTTATAATGCGCTAAATATCTGTCTAAATTTTTTTTCATTATGTTCACCATGTATACCAAAATTTTTTGGATATGCTAAATGCATACATGTGCACCAAAGTTGTACAGTCAGAGAACTATGCATTATCCTTTATAAATTCATAGAATTGTAGCTGTCACATATGTACATATATATGTATATGCTACCGAAAGAAATTAACAAAAACCAAGTAAAATTGAACAAAGGCCTATATAATCCCACAGTTGAATGTAAACTCATTGTATCACTTGCCTAATTGAAACAAATAGCGCACCTAAAAGTATGCCACATAAGATGTTCCAGCTTCTTGTGACACCTTGTTTTACCCTAACTTGGCGGCAGCTTCCAGATTGGAAAACCTGCTCTCAGCAGACTAACCCGCAGTCTGATAAGGGCAGGTATCATTGAACAGGTCGAGTTACCGTTTAGTCGCTTGTAGGGAAATCGACACCTCCTCTATCAGCATGGTTTCCGATAAACCACCCTTTTTGGCAAACCTGTCGGCCTCCTCGTTTCTCGCGTACCGGAACACCAGTACAGATGTACGTAACTACTGGTATTGGTTGGAGCTGCTCTGTACTCCGCCACACCTCTAGAGGAAGTGCTGTGGGATAGTAGCGCCTTTATCGCAGCCTGACTGCCTGCTCCTTTGCTGGAGCGCTGTTCAGTAGCTCCGCCGCCCTCCTTATGGCCAATACCTCCGCCTTAAAAATGCTTTAGAAGTTTGGCAGCTTATACGATTTGTTGAGACGGAGATCCGGGCATACGACTGTCGCCCCTACGCCCTTCCCCATCCTCGATCCGTCTGTATAGACATTCACCGAGCCAGCACTCCACATGAAATCACGCCAGCCTTCGACCTCTATGGGGACTTCGAATTTCATCTCTAGTGCAGATCCGCTTGACGCTTTACTTCTGTGACCGTAAGACCTGCACATAAACTGATCGATGCATAAAGCATAGCGGCAGTTTTTGACGCTGTATTTTTAGCCGATAGGCCCGCCGGCAAGAGATGCAACAAGGTTTAGGCAACAAAGTAATAAGTGCTATCTTTAACTGTGACTAGTTTTTGCTTCTTAATTGCTTATCTCCTGGCCCAGTTGCGAACCTAAACAGTTAAAGAAAAAAGGCTTCCCTCACTTTTGCATTCGGAATCTAGGTCTATGCAAGCGGTCGAACGTAAATATATTATCTTGATGCCTGTTTTTAATTTCATTACGGAAATCACCACATTTTCTCATCAAATTTTTATTATTTCTATTTTATTGTCGATGGCTCGAAGTATTAAACCCTTACTGGTTGTCCTAGATTTCATTCCTACCCTAATATTGCTCTCGGGATACGACACAAAGAAACTTAAATCAGAAATAAGACATGGTAGTATTTCGGAACTGATCATGGGTCAACGTACTACTTATCTTAAAGCGAATATATGACACATGTACAGGCTCGATTATCAAACTATACCTAGTAAATGCTTTTGCTGAACTTATTAAGATCGATTGCAATGGACTGTGTGGCAATGGGCGCCATCCGGGTGAAACCATGAATCATCTAAGTCCATGTCCTCAATTTCTGATCATAGAAAAATGATTTATCATGACTCGCTCGCTCGCTTATCATGGCGCTCGCCGTTGACCGAGTGGCGTTTCCAGCAGCATTTTTTTTAAAGAAAGCATGGTCTATGATGCGACCGTTACAAAACTAGCACCGCTCTGGCTTTCTCTGAGGATGCATTGGCTTCTTGACGATTACGTGTGGGTTTTCCGTCCGCTTCGTCAAAAAAAAAAGATTTTTCGAGCAAAATAGTTGTCAATTTCGTTCCGCGGGGATACTGACTTTCGGTGCAGATTTCCAGCGGAAAAGAGCAGGCAATGTAAAAGTATCACTATTTGGAGCTTCGTGTATAAAAGCTGTTGGGATGACTTTTGTGCAGCGTACTTCAGATTTTCTGTGGACCATTTCTTTCCGAATCTGAATAGTTTGCGAATGATTTTGTCGATTAAAAAAACATAATAGTTTTCTCAAGAACATGTAGGGATAGTCCTTGGTATGTCTTTTCCTGAGCATGACAGTGAGCCTTTGCATTTATTGGGTGAACTATTGATGGGATAAGGCTATCAACCATATAAGGCCAAACCTATGTACATATATACTTAAATAAGATAGATGCATCGGCTCGGTGAAGGCGTGTGACAACCAGAAAAAAATATTTATTTGAATAATTACACTTACGAAGTGAGGGGAGAGAACTGTGAGTCCTTGAGTTAAATTTGCCAGCAAAATAATGGATTTTTTATTCGAAAATACGTTTTCTCTACAAGAAATGGTTTTTATATCCATTCCTTTTCAAAAGGCCTCGTACCAAGGTAATCTTTCTTGTGTTTTATAGAATTCACTTAAAACACGTTTGAACGCTTTTTGTGGGTATGCATTGTTTTCCATGCATTTCTTCTCCAACTTGAATGGCCCATATTCAGTGCTTCAGCTCTTAACTCTCTTAACCAAATTCTTTACCAAAAATCATCCTTTTCATGCTCATCACTTTTGGCCACAAAACCTTGACTCACCTCTCCTCCCTCCATCGTCTTTCTCCATGTCGCTACTTGCTTATTAAAAGGCATATTATTTTCAGCGCCAGCGCATCACTCTGTAACTTGCCACGAATCAACGCACAACATAATTACCCGGCTGCATGTGGCAAGCGTCATATACTCGTACATATATGTACATGACTGCGTATGAGATTGCGTGTATGTGTGTGTTTGTGCAACAGCAATGCATATGCCTACCACAATCGTTAATGTTGCATTAAATTTCGCATTCATTCGTGGTCGGCTGTGTGTGCATTTATAAAATTTTTAATTTTCATTTTTGCATATTTTCTTTCATCATTTCAACGCTCGTCATTCATTCATTTATTTATAGTACATATTGTAAGTATATAAATATATATACAATATCTGTATTTGCATATTTTTTTTTCGTTTTGTGGTTTCAGCTTTGACAGCGGGGCCTTGAGTGATTACCAATTCATAGTTAACAACAACAATAGGCAGCATAATAATTATCATCATTACATAATATGAACAACGGCGGCAGTAAGGCAAGATTGCAAAAGTAGTCCTTCAACTCAGCGGTATCCCTGAGCGCCTTGAAAGCGTTCACTTTGGTTGCACTGAGCGAGCAGCTAGGGACGAGTGCGAAGCCGGCGCACAATGGGAAAATTAATGAAAAACGCTTCAATAATTTGTTGAGACAGCTTTTCTCGACGCTTTTCATTTCCGTTGCACATTCACAGTCACTCGGTCAGGCCGGCAGGCAAGCTATACTCCATTCAATTGTCATGCAACTGTTTATACCAACACTTGAAGTGCATATGCTGATGTAGTTGTTGCTGTTTCAGCGCTGAAGCTATCGCTTTTCGTTGCCTGGCTGCTGTTGCTTTTGCGCTTTTGCAAATGAGCCAATATCGCACGCTGCATGCGCACGGCTCTTGAACATCACTTGCCATTTGCCACTGCCACTTGGCTCTGCCACTACCACTTGCCACTTGCCGCACTTTGCTGTTTTCCTTTCACTCGCTTGCATTTCTTCATTCCCCTTAGTTGGCTCAGCTACCAAACTGTTACCCCCAGCTGTCGGTCATGTCCTGTCGTGGCTGCATTGGCTTTGCTGCCACTGCTGTAATAGCAGCAGTTGTAAGGATTGCCAGGATTGCATTTAATGTGATTGCAAATAAATCGATTGCTATTTATCGCCAGCTCACCCGCTTACCCCTAACGCCAACACTCGTTTGACCCCTTTTTCGCGCAACCACATTCTCAATTCGTTTACGCCAATCCAATATGACTGCCGTTTGCCGCGTTTTACTCGGCGCAGCCACTGCCGCTGCCCGATGGAGCGCTCTGGCTATTGTTTGTTCGTTCGTCGTTTTTTCGTCCTTGTTTATTTCGTTGCGCTTGCTTTCGTAGTGGTTTGCTTTTAATTGCTGTAGTTGTTTTACGCTTGGTTTAAGTAGCATATTAAAAAGTACTGTGTAACATAAATACTTAAATGCAGATGTGCAGGATGCCCGCGAAACAACACACATTGTATAGATACTGAAATGTGTTGAGCTTATTTATTTTAAATTTAAATGTAGTATGAAAAATTTGCTTGTTGCCATTTGTTGCTCGAATATTCGGGCTACAAAAATATGTGCTAGATTAGCCTTTTAAACACTAGAAAAATTGCTGTATTTACTTCTTATTTATTGATAACCTCTTAGAGCTAAAACTACACACTGTGCCCAATCTATGACTACTAATAACAACGTTAAAGGGCGTTCTACACTCAGAATTAAATTTATTTTCCTAAAAGCAAGTGAACAGCGTTTCGAAGAACAAAGCATTCGGACTGGCAAACAGTCCTTGCTAGAAAAATAGCGGTAATTTGATTAAGGAAAGAATTTTTCGTCGAGTTTAAAATTTTCTCGAGTAGTTCTGGCATTTAAATCTGTTATATTTCATCTCTATTAGAATGGAATCAGTAAACAAAATCGCTTCGCTAAGTGCATTCATTTGAATTTGATCATCTAGTCGCTCAGAATCTCTTTAACTTACCCAGTTACTCATTCACATAGTTGCCAACTTGCTGCTTTAAGCACTAGATTTAGTGCTTTTTGAATATTAAAACGCCAAAAAAAATTGTTTAGTGCTCTGAATTTAAAATAATCTACATTAATTTTTTAGTTTGTTGCGATTAGATTTTCCCTTCTCGAGATATACCAGTTTTAATGTGCGGTACTTCGGTATTACTTCGTAAGCATGAGAAAAATTTTGTGTATTGATTTATACTTGTCAATATTGTTTATTTTTTTTTTACTTTTGTGTAATACAAACTTTTATGAAAAAAGTATCCTTTGATAAAAAAATAGTGCTTTTTGTATGTTTTGGTGCTTTCTGAAACTCAAAACTAGGCTACTCACTAACTCGGTCAGTTACTCATTTACTTAGCTCTTTACTAGCTCTCTACTCAAACACGCACTCATTTATTCTATGAGGTGGGTTTTGTCGAAGGCTGAAGTATGCTCAGCCGCTCGACAGTCCAGCGAAGGTCCCACTAACCCCCACCAAATAAAACCCAATGATTTGTGTATTAAGTCGAGCACACCCACACACACACGCGGCTTTCTAGGATACCGGCAACTTGTCGTGCAGGGGAGAGAGGGAGATAAAGAGAGAGAGTCGGCAGTCGGTGTCGGAGATTATTCGGTGACAGCGAGATTAGCCGTGGTACGCGTCAGTCGTAGCGAAGAGCGCGGCAATGAGAGCAGTGGGGGTGGTTGTGACGGCGACTGCGATGACTTCGACGGCAGCCTGCAGTTCCCTTGCAGTGGTGGTGGCGGCCTCAGTGGTGACGTTGGCAGTTGCCCATATAATGATGAGGGCGGCAGCGACCTCCCGCAGTGGTGTTGCATGCGAACCTGATTGTGGCGAGGGGCGAATGCGGGCCTTTTTAACTACGACGGTGACAGCGGCCGTGGACGGCGATGGTTGACGTTCGAAGTAGCGATTCTAGTTCTCGTGACGGGTAGTAAGGCGGCCTGGGGCGACGATAATTTCGGAGGCCCCAGTGGTGATGACAGTAACAGCGGGCCCTGATGGTGTTGACGGTGACAGCGGCCCTGGTTGGCTATAGTTAGCGTTCGCAGTCTTCGGTGATGTGGGCGGGCGGCCCTCGGTTGTAGCTTCGGCCTGGGGAGGCAGTAGTGGTGGTGGCCGCGGTGATAAGAGCAGCGGTCCGGGGCCCTAGCGGTGATGATGATGTTTGCGGCGGCCCTGGATGGTAGTGACTACGAATCGCGGTCCCCTGTGTTGCTGGCGGGCGGTACTCGGTGGAAATGTCGGCCTTGGGGCGGCAGTAGTAGTAGCGGCCCCGGTGATGAGAGCGCCGGTCCGGCCCTAGTGGTAACGGTGACGGTGGCGGTGGCCCTGAATGGCAGCGAGTATGAATAACGGTCCTCGGTAATGCTTTCGGGCGGCCCTCGGTAGCAATCTCGGCCCTAGGGCGGCAGCGGTGTTGGCGGCCCAGTTCCTCCCGTATGTATTTGTGGCCGCTAGGCGCTGTAGGGGATTGTTCGTCCCCTTCAACGCCCGTTAGCCACGCGGTATCGTAAGCAGGCAGGGGTGCTCGCATGTGGGCAAGCCCAAACTGGTCACGCCCCCTGTCTGCCGGAGACCGTGTCCAAAAATTAGTCTAGCTCATAATGGTTTCGGGGTGTTGCATGAGGGGTATTCCCCCCGTGCAGCCCCCCTTAAACAAGTCAGTCTTTCTCCGAGAAGGAAAGTCAATAGCGCCCAAATAGGCCCGAAGACCCAGATACGCTCCGTGCTTACCTACGGACAACTTATGCTGGTTGAGTTCATATTGGCAGCTTTAGCTCCGGCTTTGTATGAGCTGTTTGAGAATTGAGTGGGCTTATTCCGCATTTTGTGTTTTGCGTAACGAATTTCTGTTAGTGCGCCTGGTTGTCTAGGTTTGTGTTTGTGTTTGTGAAATTTGCACGCGCTTTCCGTGCCAGCTCCGTGTATACGTATGTACGTAGGTATGTGCATAGTGATGCTTTTAGTCTTATTGGTATGTTAGTTTGTGTGTACGTCTACCTATATGTATGTATATAAGCTTATATATTTGTACCTATGTGCAGAATATGTTATTGTAGCGTTGGAAAAGCTACGTTACAATTCACTAAATCACTTGCATCCTAGTCACTCACTCAATTAATCATTCGCTTACTGACTCATTCGTTTATTGGTTCACTTTTCATTCACTCGCGCATATTTTACCTTTGCAGACATTCACTTTCTCACTCTTTCACTTGCTCACTGACTATTTTATTCACACAATAACCTACTCTCCCTTTCACACACGCTCACTGATTGTGAAGAGAAGAAAGCTCCGGCGGTAGAGTAAGAGTTTTAAACGCGAAAGATTTTCTACTCGATTTCTAAAACTTTTATTATTCAACCCCACTGAGAGATGTTCGGTGAAGGAAGCCAGATTTTGAAACTCTGGGCTATTGCTGAATGGATCGTAGTGCGATTTTTCGTTAAATCTCTCACTTAGTCCGAATTGTTGCGAAAGTTTGCATTCAAAATATATGTTACGTTCGCAGCTATTGCGATTCAGTGAAGGTATTTTCGTAGATTTCACGAAAAATTGGACTACGATGGATTCAGTGATAGTCCTGAATGCCTCTTTTCAATGATTACATAAATTAGCTGCTCACTCATTTACCAGTTCGCTTCAACTTCCTCACAAAATATATTTTTTACACCAAACGTTTACTCCCTAAACATTTCCATTCAGTTTACTCATTCAGTCTCTCAGTTCTCACTTACGGGTTCGGTTATTCACTGCCAAGAATGATAGAATGCAAGATTGCGCCGATCAGAGAGGATTTTTGAGAATAGCTTTTGTGTGACGTCACACTGGTGCAATTGCGAGAGAGAAATGCCAAAACGTGAGCAAGAATGGAAGAAGAAGAAAAAATGTTGCAAGGAAAACGTAAACAAGTTGCACAAGTGTGACGTCATGTAAACAACGATTCTTTCAAATTCGTTAAGAGAGGAATAGCGGTCCGAGATCGGCGCAACCTTTGTAATCTCTCAATCGTGATTCACTGCATCATTCCATTTTTCATTTACTCACTCATTCGGTAATTCATACACTCACTCTTCATTCGTACATTCGCATATTCCCTCACCCACTCACCAACTCAACTTTTCACCCACTCATCTACTCACGGTTATATACACACATATATATTCCTCTCAACGCAAGATTTGGTAACTGTAGGCAAAAAATATAACTATTAAAAAATCATGTGGTGACAGAAACATATTTAATTTGGGTAACTTCACTCTTTTCTCAGTGCACTTTTTTAATTACATGCTCAATGAATCCCTCACTCTTTCCTTTATTCAACAACCGCACTTCTCCTCTGCCGTGGAGCTTCAAGTTTGTGTTTTTTCTTCGAACATTCAATGAAAATTCTTAGCCACACATACTCACTTATTCATTACTGATTATTTCACTAACTATTTTTGATTCTTCCAGAAAACAATACAAATGCACAATCAAAATGAAATTCTCAAACACTCGCTTCCTCAGTTTTCAACTCAATTATATCTATTATCTTCTTAGTCTTTTTCTGTGGAACCACTTTTGTCACTAAATATACTCGTTTATTTAAATTTTAAGTATCTACATACATACTTCTTAGATATTTTGGAAATTATTTTTAGTTGAACCCGAATGAATCTTACTGCAGGAAATTTTACTAGTGTCAGCGCCCGGAAGCTGACTTTCCTCATGTAAAATTAGTCAAAAACTCTAATGAGCAATTATTTCCTCCAAAATTAGTCACAAAAGGGAAACCGTAACCAGTTTTTATTAAAAGGACTTTAAAAGCACTTCTTTAGATTCCCACATCTCATTTCCTTTTTTAGTTTTCAAAGGCTTCAACAGGTGTGCAAAACCTTTATGCGATTGTGAGACACAAAAACTGAAAGTAAGAAATAAAAAATTCAAGCCGTGCCATAATTTAAAGGAAACAATTAGCAATTGGCAGTCAGCGGTAACAGTAGCTGAAATAGGAATACCAGTAGCTTAAAAAACGTAAAACTGAACTACACTTTCGTTTGAGAGTGTATTAAAAAACGAAAAAACAAACTTTCGTGCAACCCAACAGAGTGAAAGAAGACACTGTATGGAGTAGAAATGAATAAAGTAACATTGAATTGGGAGGCGTGCGTGGGAATGTACGATATGAATGACTGCTACCCTGCTGGAAAGGATAGATATAAGCACTAACTTATTTATTTACGACCAAAACCAATTTATTACCTCTTCCAAAGCAAAAAGGCGTCATTAATTTTTAGCGAAAACTTCAATGTTTTCTTAAGAGTTCAGTATTCAATTTGTAATTAGCTTGCGAATCTCATTTGAACTCGCCGCATCAAAGCCTAAATCACTTATTTCATTTTGAAAGTAAACATTGTCGTTCCTTTAATGGGGCTGGGATCACAGTAAAAATCTGGGTCACTTGGCTGACAGGGTTGATATCGAAAAAATAGGTAAATAAATATAATGTTATTATTTTCGAACTTAAAGCTCATCGTCAGATTAGATCTTTGGAAAATTACTTATGCAACTTGTTTGGGACTTGACCGAGGCAAAATCTGAAGACACTTGTTCTCGTTTCTCAGTGGCAGTAGCAAAAATATGTTAATCCGTTGAAGTAACGATCGAACAAATAATTTTTGTTCGTATTATAAAACTTGATTTCAATGTAAAAGTCTGAAGAGATCTCCTTGAAATTACCTTTTAAACTAGTTGAGTATCAATATTATAAGATAATTAAAATTTCAATAATTTTTGCATTTCTGCTGGGTATTTGCAAAATATAAATTTTGGCTGCGTGACAATTAACGAGTATGTGCATTAGGGTGGTCCAAAAATGCATGTGAAAAATTAAGAATGAATTTTTATGCTCTCACCCCCTAGGGTTGGATAGGAAAAATATTTAGAGGTCGCTAAAAGCGCCCAAAGTTTTCCATCTATGTACATATTTTATATGGGGAATAAAACAAGTTTTCGTAGAAATGGTATAGAATAACTAAAAATCCATATTTTTCTACCAGAAAACTCTGTTTTTCTGCAAAAGATTCCCAATAATAATACCCAATTGTTTATTTAACCATTTTTTCATTTCAACTATAATTTATAGGTCCGCCAAAAACCCACAAAAACCCGAAAAATGCAATGGGACGACCAATAAAAAATCCTTAGTATTAAACAATTTTTAAATAAATAAACAATTGGGTATTACTATTGAAAGTCTTCTGAAGAGAACCAGAGTTTTCCGATCGAAAAATATTGACATTCAAGAATTCTATACCATTTCTATGAAAAAATTTATTTTCCCATATAAAAATACATGGCCAACTTTGAGCGCTTTGATCGACCTCTAAATATTTTTTCATTTCGAAATAAAAAAATAGATCGATAAAGAACAATCTTGGCGGTGAGAGCATTACAATTCCGCCTTTACTGTGTTTGGACCACCCTAATGTGCATACATACATCCACCGGAATAAGTCACCGTACAGTATTTTTTTTTTAATATTTGCAATGTTTTTCGTAATAAATTTGCATCAAGTGGCATACAAGTTTTGTAATGTTTCAAAGTTTTTAAAAAATTTAGGAAAATTCGACAAATATTCATCAAAATTTTTAACTTTGAAACGAAATTGTTTTGACTATGCAGTTTTGTATTTAGCCTATAACGAATGCGTGATAATGCCGAAGAGCGTCAGTCAAAAAAATTCTCAAAAATCAATGGTAACTTATAGCCACTTAAAGCTTGCACTTTATTAAACTGACATTGAGTGAACCACAAAACTGCATACTCAGAAAATTTCAAAAACATTTTTTTAAGTTGAAAATTTGTGTGAGAATCTGTCGAATTTTCCCAAATTTTGTAAAAACCCTGAAATATTATTTTATATACCATTTGATGTAGAATGAACTATGTTTCTATTAAAAATTAACGAAAAAAATGTATTAAGAAAAACATTGCAAATATTAAAAAAAAAACTACTGTACGGATACGTATTCTGGTGGGTGTATGTCTGTATGCATGTGCATAGGAGTGTCGACAGCAACAGCTGTTCGCATGCCGCACAAAAGCCTGTCTGCTACTGGTGATACGTCACGGTGACAAAGGAGGAACTAAAAAAAAAGAGAAAAGGCTTCAAAATTGTATGTGTCACTTTGCAGTTGTTGTTGCTTATTTTTGATTTTTTTTTTTCTTGCTACTGCATACTTGGCTAAATACCCCGTGTCATATTACTTTTTGATGATAACAACATTATGTCATGCCATCGGGCGAGCGGCGACTACGACTTTGACTGCGGCTGTTGCTGTTGCTGTTACTCCTGCCACAATACCACTTCCTAAATGCCATACGTCGACGTACATATGCAGACGTTGGCTAAAAAAGTGACACTGAGCAAAGGCTATGCGGGCGTTTCGGCTGATGAGGCTACATATGATGGAATGTTTGTTTTTTTTCTTCGCATTCATTTATGTATGTGCTGGGCTTCGTTTGCTACGCAGTGTTTGAGCTGTTATTTGTCTGTTGTCTGGCTTGTCCAGCTGCTGTCTGCCGCGCGCTACTTTATTTACAAATGCAACAAAAACTTAAGGAAAAGAAATTAAAAAAAAAAACTACTGTTGACAAGTTTGCTGTTTTCCAGCAAACAGAAACCTAGGATTGTGGCGACAAAGCCAAACAAAAGAATGGAAAAAAAGTTAAAAAGCAAAAGTATGTATGTATGTAACAGAGAATCGAAGAATACCTTTTAAAGGCAGGCCATAAAGTTGGTCCAATACTAAAATTACCAAAATAAAAAATCAAACGATTGTTAGACATATATCAGAGCTTCTGTAGCAAAGATGAAGCGAGAGAAACGCTAAGAATTATCACAAAAAAAACCATTGCTTAATTGCCGTTTTCTCAATTAGCTTTTAAAATTGATTTACCTCACAACACATTTTTTTTCAAACAAAATTTGTTTTTAAAGTGCAGATAAATTTTTAAGCCTACTCCAGAAAACTTCCTTAAGTCTTGCTAACTCCACTGACTGCCATATCTACGCACATATATATATATGTACAATTAGATAACAATTTTTGTACATGGATATAATTTTTGGTCGCAAGCTAAATAACCATTAAAAACGGTTTTTTCCTAATAGCGGTCGCCCCTCGGCAGACAATGTCAAAGCTCCGATTGTATTACTGCCATGAAAAACAGCTTCTCATAAAACAATAATCGCCGTTCGGAATCAACCTAAAACTGTAGGTTCCTCCCCATCATGTGAAAACAACAAGGCTAAACAAAACTTGTTTAAAAATTTACGACTGGACATAAACTTTATGTGTCTATTTAAAATTACCAAACATTGAGGTCGAGTTTTTTAACTACCAATTATTATTGCCCGGTTTCAGAATTACCAAAAATGATGGACATTTTTAAATCGCAAAGAAATTATGTCCAGTTCTTAGTCAAGAAAAATGTATGTCTTTTTTATTTATTAATCGAAAAATTGTGTCCAGTTTTTAGAACACCCAAAACTTGTGCTGAGGAATGTTAAGTTTTGAAACTACAAAAATATATGAATAGTTTATAACTTACCAGAAATGTATGTCCAGTTATAAGATGATCAAAATATATTTGTGACCAATTCCGAAATGACCGCAAATATTGCGTAGTTTATCAATTACTAAAAATTATGTCGAGTTTTTAGGTGACAATAAATTTTTGTCCAGTTTAATTTGTCAAATATTTTGTAAAATTTTTGAATGTCCACGTTTTAAGCTACCAAAAATTTATGCCCAATTTTTAAGTGATCAAAATCTTATATCCATTTTCTATGTCCAGTTTTCTAATTTCTAAAAATGTATGACCCATTTTTATATCATCGAAAATATATGCACATTATTAAATTGTCATAAAGTAGTGTCCAAATTAAAAAAAAAAAAACATATATATATATATGTCCAACTTTTATACGACCCAAAATTTTTTTACTTTATGAATTACCAAAAATATATGTCCAATTTTAAATAACCAAAAACGAATGTCCATTTTTTATGTTCCGCTTTAACATATCAAAAATATGTGTATACTATAGTTGCCACTTTCAAGCTTACATTCAGTTTACATACCTTCACGACATGTAGGATGTTGCATGCCACCTACCTCTAGCCGCCTATTGGTGGCTTAAACATGCCAGATTGGCAGTGCAACTCCGCCAGTGGCCATAATTCATGACTCGCTTAGCTGATGGACACCATCGAAGCAGTTGGAATTGTTGTGCTGAAAAAAGGGTTTTGTGGCAAGCAACATTAGTTCACTGGCGAATGAGTCGGCTACAAGAAGCCCACTTACTACTACTTAGTTGACGTTATGCAAATGACAAAGGATTTGCTGGAGTACAGTGCAAAGCATTTTATGCGCTTTAAGGTTTGGTTTGGTTCCCCTATTTCACTACGTAATTTATGTTGTTTGTGGTTGCCTGTAAATTATTAAAGGATGCTGAATGATAATAAAGGCTGCAGTTCGGATGAAAAAGTGCGGCGAAGTCAAGGCTATATTTTTTGTAGGAGAAAAATTTGCAATCAATGGCATGAGTAGCCCGTCAAGTACTCAGTAGAATTGTAGCTAGGCACAAACTGCTACGTTTCGTTGTCTGTCATTTTAGTGCAAAAATTCTGTACACATATTTCACTCGCCAACAACGCATTGTTAATTTGTTAGACACTACCCCGGCGCGTTGCACAATTGTTAGCTAAACTCCAGCAGCATTGCCTTCTTGATGCCCATGGTTACTTTTTGCTTATAATATCTCCAGCGGAATACTTCCTACCCATGACCACACATTTCACTTTCATTTGTTACTCACTACTTTCCGCAATTCCACATAAGCGCATTGCCCTTGGCATCCGTTAATTATCCATCCTACTCGGCGGTGCGCATCAAAAGTTATCGCATATTTTCCATAGAGCACACAAAGCTTAGCAGAAAGCAACTTAACCATACATAGTTAATTATGCATAAATGGCAAGTTGTTATGCGTCGCATTAAATCCATTTTAAATTTTTCATTTCATTTTTTCCCTTTTTGTTTGCAAGCGCATGTTTCTTGCGTCTATTGTCTGTCTCATTTAATGCTGTTATATTGCAAAATTTTTTTGTTCAAAATTTTGCTGACATGCTCATATCCATGTCCCGCATTGCATTTTATGTCTGACATTTATTTATGTTGCCGGATGTTATACGCTCATAATGGGAAATAATTGAATATCCTTATTAGTGTTGCAATTTTAACCCGTTTTATTTTTATTTTTTGCTTTTGTTTGTTAGTCTGCTTTGTGAACGGGTTTTACTTTCAACAGCGGAAATGTTGCAAATAAGGTGAGCATGGAGCTAAAGAAACCTGCTGATGAGGAAATGCTTGGCAGTGAAAAAATTCATGAAGTCGTGTGAAAGGATGCGAGTGGCGAATGTCTCGACTTTAATGTGGAAAAAGGTTAAAAAACGCTTGTAGGTGAAGCTAATCAGACGAACGAAAGAGTAAAATACATAAGTATATAAAAAACTGAAACACTTCAGTCAGGAACGCCATTGGAGACTCATCTGGCTCAGCGTATCTGGAGTCCACGAGGTTTTATGGAATGGCGAGTATTGAATGTGGATTACCGACGTTTGATTTTCAGTCCTCTGTTGTACCCAACCTCAGCTAATTCCCATAAAGAACTCTTTATCTCAACCTCTACATCGGTCTTTCCGTTCGAAACTATTCGGGCTTTAAGTAAGTATTTATACTGCAATTATTTCCCTTGGTTGTAGTTTTAAGCTGCGCCCGCCATTAACGACGCCTATAACATTTTTGATGGTATCTTAAGGGACTTTTGAAAAAACCCTCCAGCCACAACAAACGGCTGCTTTATATCGAACATAACTGCGCATTCCGCTGAAGCTTCCTCTGTATGGATTCAAAGGCTCCAAATGGGTTTGCGGTCATAGCTACCACATAGGAGATCGTAAAGCTTGTAACTAACACCACTAGCACCACGATACTTCCAGCTGTCATTCGCTGTCGTCGCTTTTTCCCAAGCTTCTTTGAGGCTTCTTTTTTGTTTGAAAATAAAACTTTTTTTTGCGAGTTATTCAGGCGAGACATCGAACTAACATAGGTTCTAACAAGCGGTATGCAGCATTTTGTTCTTGCAGCAGTACTTTACCCTCAAACTTGTTTATATCTGGCTGAATTTATGACCATTGCTAATCAATTTCCTTAGCTCTAACCCAAGAATGATAGAACACGAGACTGCGCCAATCGAGCTGCGAGCAACCGGGTGTGACCTCATAAAATACTGAGAATAGGAGAGTAAAAGAGAATTTCGAAAGAAGAAGTTGAAGAGGAAAATATGTGGTTCGAAATAGTGATGTTACAAGTAATTTTTAAGCAAAAAAAAAACGATTTCAATTTTCATAAACAAACTAAACCACCTAACTGTCCACCTTGCGGACTCCGCTGTAGTAGTATTTCTGTTATGCTAAATCTGACTATGCCATACAATTTTTAGTTTGACAGTTGACAGCTGTCAAATCAACTGCTAATTTCTCTAAAAAATAAGAAAATCTTTTCGAAAATACCACTTATTAGGTTTTTAGGCACGTTAGTCACGAATTCTATGTCAAATTAAAAATTTGACAGTCGACAGCTGTCAAATTGACTGTGAATTTTTCTAAAAATTAGACAATCTCTATAAAAATTCCACTGATTTAACGCTTTGAATTCATGTCAGGCGGTAGGGCTTAGATATTACACCGTGCGACAAAAACCAAAAACACACCAAAAAATCAATATATTCACAAAACAAGGAGCCAAATATAGTGTAACTGCGTTTTTAATTTTTCTCTCTGACGTCAGGATTTTTTTAGATGGCTTTGAAATTTCAAGGATATGATTGAATAAAAAAAAACCATTTAAAAATTTTGGAGTAACAATATGAGTATCAATTAAAGGAAAAATTCTGTAGAATTGAAAATAAATTTAATTTTTTGGTGCACCAGGACGAATAAGTGTTGGAAATGTTCTTTTAAAATTTTATCCTTGTATATCCTTGGAAATTTCAAATATTTATTTAAAAAAAATATATGTCAAGGACTAATATGTAAACTACCACATGCTCGAATTTCGTCCTTCTAACTTCATTAGTTTTAGATAAAAAAAAATTTACACTTCTCTTTATAAGATATTGATATTTACAATATACATAAATGCAGATACTGGAATCATTACACTGTACGGCACTCGGCTGGGTGTTGGACCAAACCAATTTTTTTTAAGAGATTGAGTCATAAAAAAGTAATTTCTCTGTTTTTCGAAGCTATCTTTGGAAATCGAGTTATGGGCCTTCGAAGTTCGAAATAGGACCTTTGGTAAAAAATTATTTTTTATTATTATATGTAAGTAACTACTAAAAATATGTCAGTAGTGCACCTTTTGCTCTTATTTAAATGGTATATGACTTTTTTGTGCAAAATTATATTACAGGTGCTATAAGGGATCAAAAGTCGGATCTTCGAAAAATTAAAAACCTTATATTTTAAACAATTTTGAACTGATTTTTAAAAAATTTGTATCATTGTTAACGTGATTAAACCTCCTTTTTTCTGATATGCATATTTGTATACTTCTTATGTAAAAATTTGAAAAAAAAAACAATTAAATGGAAAAAATACCTTTTTTAAAAAACATAATATTTTAAACAAAAAAAATTACTAACCGATTTATAAAAAATTGATATCGTTGTAAAAGTAATCAACCCTTCTTTCTTCCGATTAAAACCAAAATATACCTTTTTTTAGAAAAAAATATTTTAAACAAAAAAATTACAAATTGACTTTTAAAAAATTTGTATCATTGTAAAGGATACCAAAAAAAACCTATACTTTCTTAAAGAGAACCACCGAGACGAAAAATCGGTTTCTCTGGCAACACCACCTTACGTATGGATATGAATTCGCCTTGGTTCTCTTTAAGCCTAAAATATTAACATAAATGAAAAAGTTTTACTTCACAAAAGATTTCCTTAAAAACTTTTCTTTTATTGAAAAATTAAATTTAGTAAACTGCAAACAAAAGACGTGCCTGGCACTGAAATTCCATTCCAGCAACAGTGTGAGCACGAAGTCCTCTATATACTTGCATATGTATGCATGAAGTGCAATGCAGTCGATTTAAATAGGGAGAGAAATAAAAATGTGGAAAATAAAGAAAGTAACTACTAAAGAATAGTTTAAGTGTTAACTTTTACAAAAGCCACCAGCTTTTATTTACATTATTTAAGTTTGTTTATTTGTGTTTGTGCATTTTTTGCTTAGTTAAATGCCACACAAATAGCTTCGCCCATTAGCGTTGTCATATCAGCGCGCAGCACACACTCGCGCGCGCAACTGCGTACGGTAGCAATTCGTTAGTGCCACAAATGTTGCAATGTGAAATGAAAGAATGTTGCCAACTTCTTTGCGTTGACAAAAAACTTCTTTGCGTTGACAAAAATATTTTTTTGCATTATTTTCCCGCTTTTGCAGCTCCACTTTGCTTTGTTGACAACAAAAGTTAATATGAATGAGGTATATATCTATATTTGTGTGTGTGCGTATTAAAGGATGCGAGTATATGTCCTTAGACAGTGTTGCCACCTATCTAAAATATAAAATGCATTATATTGTATATTTATACAAATCATGAACAAGTTATATATTTAAGTATTAGTGTTAAGTCATTTGTAAAATCTTAGAAACCAACTAAATGCCGGTTACTTTTTCCGGATGTTCTAAGAAATGACAACTAAGAAGAAAAAAAAAATGGAGAGAGTTGCCATTTAAAAAAAAAACTCAATTTACATGTCACATAAATGTTAAAAATACAACATATCAGAAAGAAAAAAATAAATAAAGTTAAGCTCAATTTTATCCAAGAAACGTTTCGAAGTAGAGCTGCAATTTAAAATAATAGATAGGTGAAGTTTTAAAGTGAGACATAGCAAAGTACACCATTTACTGGCTTGTTCACAAAAAATACCTCTAAAAAACACGCAAAGCTGCCAGCTAGTGCCTAGCGCAGGATCACAGCAATTGTTATGCCAGGTAAATACTTTAGATGACTATAAATAACTTCAGTAAATTTTTCTTACGAAAATGCAACAGCCACTTTTCATAATATATTTATGTATACCTTATAGAAGATAGCAAGGGTTTCCCTAAACTTTTTTTCTATTTTTCGAATTTCCGTTCATAACGCGTTTTTTCTATCTTATTTTTATATTTATTTTCATTTACTATGCTCCACAATTATTCTAGTGTTTGACTGCGAAAAATAAAATAAAAAATATTGTGCAATTGAGTGGCTTTTGTAAATGTAAGAGTGCCTAAAGTGTTTGTATTTTTCTCTCACTGGCTCTTCGGTGTCATATGTATGTATATTTATGTGCGCATTCTTGAGTCTTGCGTTAGTATATGTGCGTTTTTATGCGAGTTTCAACAATCATATACATACATACAAATATGCATTTTTAGTTGCTTAGCACTGAAAGCAGTTTTAAATATTTCTGACGTTAGGTTAGGCTTCTTAAATTAAATTAAAATTTTATGCGAAAGCATTTTTATTCAGTGGATGAGTTCAAAAGAGTTATAGAAATTATATTCGCAAAAATAACTCCGCAGAAGTAACATACACATACAAAAAACGTATAGATGTGAAGATGCAATATCTGTTTGTGTATATCATGCAACAAAAATATTTTTTTAAGCATATATATTTGAATTCGTGTTACTAGTTATCTATACTAAACTACATACAAGTACAGGGGTAGGTGCTTCAAGAGTTACCAATTAAAAATACTACAATTTTGTATACTTTGTTTTTGTTTTGTTTTTTAATAACATCAGTTCATGTTATCGATTATTTATCGATTTTGTTATTGATATTTTTATCGATTTGTTATCGATATTTTTGTAGATTTTCTAATCGATTTTGCTACCAATATTATTATCGATTTTGCTATAGAAATTTTTATCGAATTCGTCATCGATTTTGTTATCGATAATTTTATCGGTTTTGTTATCGATATCTTGTTGGGTGTTATCATCGATTTTGTTATCGAAATAGTATAAAGATAAAAATGAGAATAAAGGAAAACAGAATAACATAAATGTAATTAGAACGAACAGGGGTAGAGGTAGGAATCTAGATCAGAGAGGCGCAGAGAGAGCTTTTACTGAATACGCGCCTATACAAAATGTATGGAAAGTTTAAAAGAGCTTTGCCCGCGGGCAGGGCGGTGCCCATCAGTGATCTAGATAGAAAAAAGACAAAAAATATAACCTTTAGCAAAAGTAGATGTATGTATGTATATTGGTTATGAGACAAAATAGATATGGAACGTAAGTTTCACTTCTCCAGTGTGGCCCAGGCGCACTTACTTTTTTTTAGTTAACTTTTAGTTTTAGAATTAAATTGAAAGCGTGCTCATCGTTGAGTATTTGATTTTGCTTTGATTTTTTTGCTTTTTGGCCTAATAAATCATATTAAACAATTTCTATTGTGTCTGAGTTGGAATGTTATTTCCTTAGCTTGATCTGAATTTTCTATATTTTTTTTTGTTGTATTAAAAAAGAAATTAGTATAAATCAAGAAAAAGTTCCCAGCTTCAATTCTTCACTACAAGGGTCACCATATTCACCAGACTTAAAACCAATTGATTTTTCTATATGGTCCGTTCTCTAAGCCAAAGTAGCAACTATAAAATATGACGCAGTCAATCTCTTTAAGACTGCTCTTCGACGCTACGTGGACAAAATACCATCAGACCACATTATTGCAGCATGTGAAGCATTCCCGGACAGACTATATGCTTCTATCCGCGATATAGGTGTCTATATCGAACAGTGACACACTTTCCTTAAAATTTTACATGGTTTTATAAAAATATCGATAACAAAATCGATGACAAATTCGATAAAAATTTATATAGCAAAATCGATAATAATATTGGTAGCAAAGTCGCTTAGAAAATCTACAAAAATATCGATGAATAATCGATAACAAAATCGATAAATAATGGATAACAAAATCGATAACAAAATCTATAAAAATATTGATAACAAATTCCAAAAAAAATATCGATAATAAAATTGATAACAATATCGATAACAAAATCGCTAAAAATGTCGATTACAAAATCGGTAACAAAATCTAATATAACATCGATAAGTTTCTAAGACATCGAAAACAATATCTATAAAAATTTTTATAACAAAATCGATAACAAAATTGATAAAAATATCGATTATTATATCGATAAGTCTCGAAAATCCCAAAAATCCCAAAATAGTTCACAGTATGAGTAAATGCTATTCTTTAACCTTTTATTAGCATGTTTTTGTTAAATTAATACCATGTGCATACACACAAGAAGCACGTGTTTCAGCCCCAACCATTTCCGTTGCACCATTTCCGTGTGCAATTTCCGTTGAATTTGCCAATTTACTCCCAACCTACCAACCGCCGCTAAAGAAGTTTCACTTCAAAAACAAAAACAACAACCACAAAAACCACATGGTCAAGTCTAAATAGCAGCAGAAAAGTTGCCCTTGATTGTAGTTAGGTTGACATAAGAAAAAGTGACAACAGTTTATTAAACGAACTTAGCGCAGTGGGTAGACTACTGACTTTGTAAGCTGGGGTCGCTGGTTCGAATCCCAGTGAACTCGATGAAGAAGTCTGATGAGGAGATCCGGCTATCTCCGAAATAGCAGCTATAACTTCTACCACTTATAAACTATTATTGTTTTATCCACAATAATTTTTCATAAAAAAATTGTTTAAAAAAATTTCCGAAGTTTTGTTTTCGCATATGCTACAAAATGTATGATTTAATTTGACAAAGTGTGATTTAATTTGACATTGCTCACAGAAAAGCCATCCTATAAAGTCAAATAGAAAATTTTTTTTATGAATTTTGAATCGTTTGTTTGTATTTTTTGGCATAATAGTACCTTAAAAGACAGCCGACCTGAGTTGTCAATCAAACATTATTTAACACACCTTGTATGCTACCGAAAAAAACTACTCGTACAAACTACAGTAATAATTATATTCTGGTCGGTGCTAAATTAGGTCAACAGTTCTTTAAATAAATAAATGGCTTGGCTTGCATGACAGTAATAAATATAGCGGGCACCCTTACCAAAAGTCTACGAAGGAAACTTTATTTTAATCCAGTGTTACCGCCAGTTAATGAACCATAGACGGGTTAACGATTTCGTCGTGGCAATTGTAAAGGGGTTTTTTTACTCACGATATTAGTTTTTTGACCACCGATTTTTTCAGAATCTGTCGGGGTGTTTTGATACTCTTTCCAGAGTATTTTTTATTTTATTAACAATTTTCTGGATTTCTTCGGGACTTTACGTATTTTTTAAAGATTTTTCAGAGCTAGTCGGGGGTGAACGGTAGTTTTTGAATCTCTTTTGGAGACTACAGCAGTTTTTGAGACTGCTTGAAGCTAGTTCGGGGTTTTCTTGATATTCTTCTGAATTGCGAGAACTTTTTAGCAACTTTTGGGATTGTTTTCAGATTTCTCGCTGTCCTTTTGGAGGATTTGAGAACCCTCGCGTAGTTTTTTTTTACCATTTTGGTATTTTTCTGAAACTTTCGAGATTTATTCGATAGTCTTTTGGTTCATTTCGAGTTATTTTGGCTATCTATTCTTGCAATTTTTTTTTTATTTAGTTATTTAGTTATTTTCGGAACTCTGGGACTTCTCAACAGTTTTTTAAGATTTCGACTGCAATTTTTTTTCGGAAATTTCTTTAAATTTACATTTTGTTTCAAAACGTTTTTATAAGCTTTCCGAGACTTCTTTTGGGGTTTTTCGTTTTTCCTGTTTAGTTTTTCTCAACTTGTCAGGACATTTGGTGTTTTTAAGATTTTTTCATAGCTCTTTGGGTTCCTTCTGAAAACTTTGGGAGTGGTTTTCGTTCATTATTTCTATTTTTCGGGTATTTATCAAGATGTTATCATATTTTGCTCTTAGCTTCAAATTATTATTATTTTTTTGGTTTTTATTCAAAAATGCCGAATCGTTAAGTCTCTGGTATTGTCATTAGTTTTTTTCGTTTTTTCGAATTTATTCTCCCTTATTGTATGATTTTTCGTTTTTTTTCATTTGCGTTTTGCAATAGTTATGTTTAATGATTTCCAGACTACGCCTTAAGATTTAATTTGGTCATTTATATACTTTTGAAAAATTCTTCTAATTCAATTAAAATATAGCATTTCATTTCATTTTATTTCATATGAATTTGATTTTCATCGCAGATTTTCTTCGTATTTATTATGCCAATTTTGTTTTTCCTTTAATGAGATGCTATATTATCATGAGCTTTCCGTGTACCTCCTAATTTCTCTCCTTTTTTCTAATTTTTTTATAAAACTACATACATACTTTCCCATAAAATTTTACGCAGCTCCTGTAAAAAATAACAGATTTTTAAATCAATTAACATATTTTAGCTTGCCCTTGCTCTCCGTGTGCAACATATAAACTCACCCCTTACACCGTTCACTATGTTTAAAGCTGCTGTTGTTTTTTCCAAATTCATTGATGTTATAAATAATAAAATTAATTTATAAGCACGCCCCTCCTGCACTTAGATAAATAAATGTGCAGCATGTTACGCCAACACATCACTCCATCCTAGCCTCGGATCCATTGCCGTACATCCCAGCTATTCTGTTGCTACAAAAATCTTTAAAATGCATTAATGACCACTCTTTCTGTTATCGCATATCAACGTACGTAGGATATAGTATGTATAAGGTGACCATTCGTATCGATTTTGGCTGAACAGTACCGATTTTAAGAAAATTGTCCCGCTGAATATTCTTTAAAAGTCGGGACGTATAAGTCTCCCGATTTTCAGAGTCTTCTTTATTAATTTAATAAGAGTATCCCTGTACTCTTGCCAACAAAATTTTCGTACAAACTTGGCAGCACTTTCGTTAGCACAAAGGACATAGAATATAAGGGAGCCATAAATATAGCCAGCATCCTTAGTTTCTACGATCTTTGGTTATGTTTTATTCTGTCAAACTAGTACTCTTGCTATATTGCAGTCTATCATTCTTCTCTCAATTTTTTTAAAGTTTTTTAACCGATTTCAAAAAAGGGAGGTTATCAATTCATCGGAATATATTTTTATATGTATATTATCACATAATTTTGGATCACGTTAAGCGATTTCTATAAGGAAGGTGGTACCTCGGAGGTGGTCCCACGCTAATTTGGTTTATGTCCGATCATTAGATCATTAAGAAATTAACGGTACTCTTAAACTTTTATATGAGAGTTGGAGTCGGTTTTGTTTTTTCAAACTTTGTACAAAAATTAGAAAAAAATTCGACAAAGTTTCATCAAAATGTTGGGCTCTTTGATTAAATTTTTGAGAACCATTTTTAGTATGAAGTTTTGTAGCTCATTTAACACAAAGTGAAAATTTTAGGTAGCTAGGACTTAGGCTGCGTTTCTCCAAACTCATTTAAGTGTAATTTATTTTTAATTTAATTTTTTATTTAATCCACATTTAAATTATTTTAGGTTTCAAAAAGCTCCTTATCTAAGGGAGTAAAAAGTGGTTGTACAACGGACCTGGTCAGCGAAAGCTTTCATTTGTGCTGAAAGTTTTTGAAAGCTTTGGCACACTGTGTTGTAAAAGCAGGGCTAGTATACAAGTAAGCAGCAGATACACCAAATTTTGGTGTGTGTGTATATTGATGAGCTCATTAAACGTGTAACATCTCTGAATGTGGTTATTCTGATTTAATTTTTATTTAAGTGAAAAGCATAGGTCACTTAACTCAAAATTAAAAACAAATTAAAATCGATTGGTGAACCCAAAAATTCGAAAATAAAAGTAATTTTCACTTAAATGAAT
Source organism: Rhagoletis pomonella (assembly GCF_013731165.1). Taxonomy (NCBI): domain Eukaryota; kingdom Metazoa; phylum Arthropoda; class Insecta; order Diptera; family Tephritidae; genus Rhagoletis; species Rhagoletis pomonella. Next base: position 64,197,272 of record NW_023458559.1, on the reverse strand, counting down.
CTGGTGAAACGCAGCTTACCGTTGATTTTTGGTAAACATTTTTATTGCAGGTGTTGCTAATTTTCTCTATGCAAAAATATTTTTGAACACACTTTGTGTGGAGGAATATGCGAGAACGAAAAAATTGGCATAAATAAACGGTAAGTTCAAGCTAGATTCAAACTTGCAGTTTGTTACACAAAAATTAATAAGGGGCTACAAAACTGCAAACTCAAAAAATTCTAGAAAATCAGATTGAAATGTTTAAAATTTTCATCAACATTTATTAAAATTCGTTGAAGTTTTATAAATGTTCTACAAAGTTTGAAATTTGATTTACATATTTTTTTTAGATATTCGGTTATATTTTCATATAAAAATAGTAAAAAATTTTTTAAACAAAGAAAATTAGCCAAAACTTGCTAAAATGTCTTTTTCCTACTTTTATTCTCGCCACCGTAAATATTGTGTACATTTTGGCGATCTTTCTTTAGGTTTTTCTCTTTTTTTTGTTTTAAATAAAACTGTATTTATTCTGAAAACAAAATTGTAGGTTCGCATTCGATGCTTTAGAAATGTCCCGATTTTTCGCCTCAGAAATCTGGTCACCGTATATAGGTACTCGGTTCTACTCCTTCAATTTTATGCTCCTATCCACCTTCCAGGACCGGTGCTCCTTTCTCTCCTTTCCCTCTTGACACATTTTCTCTGAAATTACCCAGCATGTTTTCATATTTCTTGGTATTTGCATAACCCCTTGTTTATATTTTTGTTGTTGCTTTTTTCTCAATTCCTATAGATTTGGTTACTGTATTTATTGCCATTATTTTCTGTATTTATGTTGATTTTAACTTTTCCATTGAGGTTTACTGCTCTTGGCTTATCTATGAATATACATACGTAGTAAATATATATGTATGTATGTCTGTGCTACAATGCTACGTGAACCGATAAGCGTCTTGTTTGCTTTGCTTTGGCTATGCAATCGTTCTTTACAAAGTAAACAAAGGATTATGTGAAAAGTGTTTATTGAGTAATAAATTGTAATTTTATTGATATTAATTGCATTGACGAAAATTTTCTAATCAGTTTCCATGTAAACTCTTGGACTATTTAATACCTTTATTGTCTGGAAAAAATAGGATTGAGATTGTGTAGATTTTCAAATTTGGCTATGATCAAATTTGTCTTACTGAGGTATTAGTTAGTGTAATACATAACATGATTTAATATCAATGAAAAAGTGAAGCAAGTTGTAAACCAAACTACTTTCAGTCAAAACTGAGCCGAGTGATGTGACGTTAGCGATGTAATATACATATGTACATATGTACACACATATATAGTGATTTGTGTTGTGATATGGTGTGGTGTAATGGAATTTGATATGACATGGAGTATTGTGTTATGATATCATACAATGTGATGTGATTTGATGTATTTTTATATGATGTGATGTTGTGTTGTGTGATGAGATTGGACGTGACGTGACGTGATGTTGTGTGGTGTGGTGTGTCGTAATGTGATATCGACGGCTGAGTGGAAGATCGACCTATCTTGGCAGCCCGTTCAAAAATGCCTTATCTCAGAAAAATTCTCAGAATTTGTTTGAAGAACGCCCTATCTCAGCTGCCGATATTTTGAATTTACATTGAGGTATGGTGTTCTTCAATCAAATTGTGCGATAGGGCGTTCTTGAAAAATTTGCTGAGATACATACATATGTCGTTTTCGAACCGGCTGCCGAGATAGGTCGATCTTTCACTCTGCTATCGAAATATTATGACCTCGACAGTTCAGTACCTATTTAACACCGTTAGGCAGCCATTTGTTATTTTTCCAATATTGGCGTTTTAAAAAATTTTTTTGAATTGAAGTTGGTGATCGCAACGCAACATTAAAATAACTGAAATTGATTTAAATGAAAATATTTATAACATAAAAAGGCATTTGTGGTAGTTTCTTGATCCGAGGAATCTGAGTTTGCAATTTATTTCCTTCCAATTCCAATTTCACTCTTCCTTCATGTTCCAACCATGTTTTTCGCATCAAAGCGCTCCCTAGCGGCTGTTTTTGGTAAAAAAAACTGCAAATTCAGACCCCTCAGATCCTCAGAGAGGTCGTTTAAATTACAAATATTTGCAATTAAATCAGTTTGCTGCTCTGCGACCATCAATTTCATATTGATAAAAAAACGCTTAAAATCGCCTATATACAATCTAGACAACAAAAATCTTGGTTTCGTTAATTCCCCAGAAAAAATAAACGAAAATTCCGTACAGTTTAAATGATCATCATTTGGGTTCTGTGATAGGATATGATCTAATATATTGTGATGTGTCGTGTTATGAAGTCATGTGATTTTATGTTTCTTGAAAGTTCTATAAACTCTTGTTTTCAATATTTCGGTTTCGAAAGCGTTTAATATTTATCAATTCAACAAATTACTACACTCACACAAACATTTTTTTTAGTGTGATTTCGTTTCAATTTGAATTTTATTTAGGTCAAGACATGTACTTGTATTTAAACCTTCCATAACACAACTTTAAAATTACTTATTTCTTTGAAAAAATTAGTAAAATGTCATCAACAGCAGCGTCAAACACTTTATATGCATTTTCCACGCAATTTCAATGCAAGAACTCAGCGCTCACTCCCTTGCTCAAAATGCTCACCTGAAAATACAACAAAAACCAACAGGAGTAAACGGCAATAAGAAAAGGTGCACAGCAGCCAAGCCAGCTGATGACGGTGTTATGTTGAACAAGCGAATTTGAATTTCCGAAACTAACAAGTACACTCTATTTAAGATGTAGTATATTTTCAAAGTTCCGAAGTTTAGTAGAAAGTGGCAAAGAATTAAATGGAATGTCGCGAAAAAGTTGCAAATGAAATTAATGGTGGCGGTAAATGAAATTGGGCTTAAAATACAAATGAGAAGAGATGTGCATGAAAAAGAAAAACACAAATACACAGAAACATGATGAAAGGCAGATGGCAGGAAAAGTAGCTGGTGCCTTTATTCGGAGAGGCAGATAGAGTAAGAAAGGAAAATATTGCTTGCAGCCTAAGCTGTTGTAAAGCTGAGTTTGATTAATGGTTTCATGAAACTCCGACTAAGCATGGTACGTGGGGGCCAGCTCTAAGATTGGAAAAAAAAATATTTTCGAAGTCCCGCCGAGAATCTCTCGAATATAATTTAATCTTATACAAAACTAAGTAAAAATAGTACTTGCCTTGGGAGGATGGTTCCGTGCGCAGAAATGGTAAGATTTTTACTGCCATTAACCTGGGAGAGGCCAGAAGTGATTCTTGTGCATACGGTTCAAATCGCAGCTCACAACGTTCGGATATTTATATCCACGTATCTTCTGGGCAGCGACAAACCCCGGATGATGATTTTCTGATGACGACCCCGGCAAACGTATTAAGGACTATGATTTAAGGGAAAGAAGCTGGAATGTTCGGACTCTTAATGGGGCGGTGCCTCTGCTCGGCTGGTTGATCTCCTCAGGAAGACTAAGGCTGACATCACCGCCATCCAAGAAATGCGACGGACGGGGCAAAGCAAGGTAAACGTGGAGCCTTGCGACGTCTACTATAGTTACCACGTAAAGGAGTGCAAATTCGGTGTGGGATTTGTGGTGGGAGAGAGACTCCGTCGCCCAGTACAGGCGCACACTCCGGTGGACGAGCGCTTGGAGAGAACATATGAGCGCTATCCCCGAACGATATAAAAATCGTGCTTAGCGAATTGAATGCCAAGGTGGGCAAGGAAGAGATCCTTGGCGCGACTGTCGAAAACTTCAGCCTCCACGACGAAACGTCCGATAACAGGTTGAAGCTGATCGACTATGTTGTGATAAACGGAAGACATGCTTCTAGTGTTTTAGACGTACGTACACTCCGAGGACCAAACATCGACTCGGACCACTAAATTGTTCCAGCCTAGATACGCACCAACCTTTGTGCAGCAAAAAATGTGCGCCCAACAATGGAAGGAAATCTTAACGTCGAAAAGCTGGAATCACAACAGACGGCCAATTTATTCGCCACTCGAGTCACACACCTGCTCTCTGCAACCGCTCTTCAACAAATCGACATGCGCGAGCAGTGGAACCACATTCAAGATGCTGCAGAGAAAAAAGATGCCGCCTACAGGGCCACGCTGCGATCGGGTGTAACGAGAGCTTTGTGGGACCGTTATAGGGAACTGAAGAGGGAAGCTAGACGTATTTGCTGCATTAAGAAGAGAAAGCCCAAAATGCGTGAGTTAGAATAGCTTGAAATGCTGGCCGACAGGAAAAACGCCCGAAAAATTTATCAGCGAGTTAGGCGATTTACTGAAGGTTTCAATACCAGGGCGAACTCCTGTAAGAACAACCATGGCGACCTATAGAGTGATGTCCAGAACGTACTTAAATTATGGAGTATGGAGAAGACGAACACGAGCGCCCAGTCGATGATGTTGGACTCGACGTCCCACCGCCAGACTATGACGAGTTACGAATAGCGCTAGCGATTACGCGGCTGAAAAACAACAAATCTGCTGGAGTTGATGGCCTGCCAGCCGATCTTTTCAAGTACGGAGGCTAGGAGCTGATAAGATTATGCATAATATGGTCAGATGAACGCATGCCCGGCGACTGGAATTTAAGTGTGCTCTGGCGAATCCGCACCACGGGACCAGCCTTCTAAGCATAAGTTACAAGGTCTTATCGAGTGTATTATGTGAAAGACTGAAGCCTACCGTCAACGAACTGATTGGACGTTATCAGTGTGGCTTTAGACCTGGCAAATCCGTCATAGTTCAGATATTCACAATACACCAAATCTTGGAAAAGACCCGCGAGAATAGGATCGACCGCACCATCTATTTGTCGATTTTAAAGCCGCTTTCGACAGCAGGGAAATAAGTTTTTTTTTTCTGCCGCGATGTCTGAATTGGTATTGCCGTGAAACTAATTCGGCTGTGCAAAATTACGTTAAGCAACACCGTTAGCTTTGTCAGAATTGGGAAGGACCTCTCCGAGCCGTTTGATACCAAACGACGTTTCAGACAAGGTGACTCCCTTTCGTGTGATTTTTTTAATCTGATGTTGGAGAAGATAATAACAGCCGCAGAACTGAACCCCTAAGGGACAATACTTTATAAGAGCACACAATTGCTGGCGGTGCCGACGACATGGATATTATCGGTAAAAATAAGGGCTAAATACGTCTGTTCTGCCTTCTCGGGATTAGATAGAGAAGCAAAGCGAATGGGTCTGGCGGCGAACGAAGATAAACCGAAGTAGCTCTGGACATCACAGAAACAGTCTTAGCACACACGTCACTGTTGACAGTTACAAGTTTGAAAAAGTAGACAACTTCGTCTATTTTGGAACCAGCATTAACAACAATAATAATGTCAGTCTCGAAATCCAACGGAGAATTGCTCTTGCCAACAAGTGCTACTTTGGGCTAAGTAAAGTCCTCACTAAAAGATCACACTCTATAAGTCACTCATCATGACTGTGCTGGTGTATGGCGCAGAGGCATGGATACTGAAAACATCTGATGAAGCGGCTCTTAGAGTTTTATAGAGAAAGATTCTGCGAAAAATTTACGGACCTTTAAGCGTTGGCGATGGAAAATACCGCAGACGATTTAACGATGAGCAGTATGAGCTTTACAACGATATAGACTTATTGCAGCGAATTAAAATATAGCGGCTCCGCTGTCTTGGCCATGTCGTTCGAATGGACCGAAACGCTCCAGTTCTGAAAGTATTCACCGCAGGCCGCGATGCTGGTAACAGAGGAAGGCTTCCTCTGCGTTGGAAACACCAGGTAGAGAAGGACTTGGCTTCACTTGGCATTTCCAATTGGCGAGAGTTGGCACAGAAGAGATATGACTGGCGTGCTGTTTTGGACTCGGCTAAAATCAGCTAGGCGGTTACGGCGCCAATAAAGAAGAAAAAGAAGAAGAGAATGAGGTTTTGAATAAAATTTTGTAACCAGCGTATGTTCACCTCATTAATTTACGCATTTTAAATTGGACTGATATTTTTTTTAGAGATGAATATTAATTTTACTTTTCAGTCATCGGTAAACAAAAATATATTACTCTTGTTGTCTCGAATTTTTTCGAGAATTTTCGGGATTCTCGCAGGATTTGTTTTTATGTTTTCGAGATTTCCTGGAACTCTTGGGGTTTTTTAGGGATTTCTTTGGGTGTTTGCGGAATTTTCGCGCACCTTTTGTGCTTTATGTAAGAGTTTTCAAAATTTTACAGAGATTTCAAGTTTAGTTTTTTAATAAAACTCTTAAAGCATAAATAATTATAAACTGCGGAATATTAGACATTTTTGGAATCATTCGGAAGTTTTACGAATTATTCAGGATCTTTAATGACTTGGAGTTTAAATTTACTCACTTTCTTAATTAATAAAGACCCGAAATCTTAGATTTTTATAAAATAAATGTTGAAAAATATCAAAATATTTATAGAAAGATAGAGTTTGAGATTTTAAGGGGTTTCAAGAACTCGCTTTTTTGGAATTTGTATGGATTTTATTTTTAAATATTTTGGCATATTTGTTTATACTTCGGGATTTTCGTATGTAACCTACCGTGTCTAATTTATTTTGTGCTCAGGAAATATCAGACACATTTTTTCCGACAAAAAAAAAGATAAACAACTTCATGTTTTCTGGCTCGAAATGCGTATAAGCGGGCTATATTTGGTTTACTTAAAGTTTCTGATCTTTTTCTACAAAGGATACGGGCTGGCTTCTGCTAAAAATTTACATTTATCACTTGGCCATAATCTATGAATCTCCTAACTATAAACACGCCCAATTTAATTATAGAAAAAAATTTCACATCCTAAACTCTTGAATTGCTCCTTTATTTTGAATATCTATCTCTATCTTTGCCCTCTCAAATAAACGCCCTGCACCTTTAAATTCTCAAATCCAATCACAATAACTTACGTACCCTTACATACGACAGCACAACAGCCACTTCAACAAATCTGCAATAGCTCAGAACCCCTAACCGCGTCAGCCAACTCTCCAAACTCTTCCAGCTGTCAGTCATCTCTGACAACACATATATATATATATGGCATGCAAGCGATGAAATTGAGCTACTGTCTGCCTTCTCGAGAGGGCAAAAAAATAACCAAACACACTCAGCAAACATACTCAAATATCGTTGAATAAACACTACTTCATACGAATTTGTAGCACAACTCGTACATTAGCCACTTGCTTGGCCTTCGAGTCAATATAGCTTTCTAGCGATGTCACTGTGGGCGGCTTGACAGCTTGGAAAATTCCAACGTTTGACGTATGTGTTGCAGCGCTAATTTATGAAGTTAGGCGAAATGAGTGCAAGAGCTACGAGATGAGCCATTTTGCAGGCAACACTTTACTAGCTACGAACGCAATAAACAAACATCGAAAATTCTACACCGTTCTCATTTCATTTTTTCTGTTGCCGCAAGCTTGATTGCAAACCGCTTAAGTTAAGGTTAAGAAAAAATTCGAAATTGGGCCAAGCCTGCTGACGTTCATTCATTGTGAATTCTTCGCCGCATCGGAACCAAAATTTGCGACCAGCAACTACAATCGCTGGCGCTCAACCTGCTGGCGCTAAAGTGTCTACATTTAGAACCATTTGAAATATGAAGAAATTGTCGAGGCGATCTGCTGGTTGGTGGAACGGCAGTGAGGGAAAAGCGACTCAGTAAGCGTGTAAAAAACTTTGATTAATGTTTGCTTCCGATTTGCATAAATCTTGCTTTAGCAACGAACGCGCGAAGGCAGGGTGTCCAAAAGAGAAAGCAAAGCGGAGACAAGAAAAAAATGTTTAATGTATTTGTGTACATATGTATGTATGTATATTTTTGGATGGCTTTGGGGTCAGTAGAGATGTTATGGTGACGCCAATTTTTTTTTCCTGCACAAAAAAATTCAAAATTGTTTTTCTCAATATTTTTACCTACTTTGATGTCTTTCTGCTATTTTGTTTTTCTCGCTTTCTCATTGGCTCTTTTATCATAGTAATCGCCAGCAAAAAACCATCTTGCAAAAGCAATTATTATTTTTTTTTCTACCAATATTCTCTGCTTAAAGTCTGCAAATATACTGATATAACTCACTTTAAAGAAGAAAAGCCTTTGAGGCGATTGTAATGGTAGGCACTCAAATCACGGAGATTTGCGTTTATACATTTTTATTTACAGTCTTTTGTTTCCGAATTTTGTAGTTATATTAATCATAACCCATACCATAACGATCTTCTTAGAGGCTAGGCCACATGGAGGTCGGTGCTTAAGCTGAAGTTCGTTCAAAAGTCTAAAGCCAGTTTTCCCCAAAAAAAAACTTTTTAAAACTTTTTTATGAAAAAGATATAGTGCAAAATTTGCCGGACCAATTCTTTGAAGGTACCGTTAGTAATCTCTAATTTAAGAACAGGATTTTGTAATTATTAACCGACTCCAAAAAAGGAGGAGGTTGTCAATTCGTCGGAATATTTTTTTTAAGTTCTACTTTTCAAAATTTTGGGCAAGAAAATTGGTTTGTTTTATATTTTTATGTCAAGCATAATAAAATGTGTGTTCGAATCAGGAATGTTCGGAAAAAACTTGAGGAACATGAAAAGATACGAGAGCTACCCGAAAATTCTTGAAAAACAATTTACAAAATATAAATCCAAAAAAAAAATCCTAACCCGAAGAATCAATCCTCAAAGGCAAGAAAAAATACTAAAAATCCACGAAAATTCTTTTAAAAAACCCAAGAAAATTACGAAATATACCGACAAGGAGTTCCCAAGAAATCTGGAAAAACTCTTCGAAAAGGAATTTTCGAGATTTTTCAGCTTTTATTTCAGAATTTTCAGAATATTTGGGCATTTTCATACTCAATCTTCAATGATAATCATAAACTTCGCGTAGACGGTCGAAATTCTACATTTGTAGCAAGCGTTAATTTTTAGGGAAAATCATTTAAACATATATATCAACAAAACAAACTTACGCTAACTGATATACTTGTGTGCCATTTTTACATACATATGTACATATTTATTAAAAAATTTGTTAAATACAAAATGAAGATGAAAAAATTTTACTTTTGACACACGTAAGTCCGTCACTGCTGACAGTTGTATAACCCCGCGTTTACACAAGACAAGACCAATGAGAATGTGCACATAATTGACACAATGTTTGAATAAAGTAGGCATCCAGAAAAGCCAGAGACAGTGATGAAGATATCAAGAGAAGTGCCAATATATTAGTAGAAAAATGTGAATTTTTTGCTATTGTCCCTGAAAAATTGACTTTTGTAAACCCCAAGTACGCGGCCATAAGGAACATCTGATTTTTGTTTGCAGACGCAACACCTTCATTGGAGCGTATCTCTACGGTACGTGCGCCGCTTCCTTCGCATACTTGTCCGTTATTGACGTACAATTAGCCATTCTGACGGGCCTATTAGTATTTTGTTCACAGCCGAGAAATTATGCCAGCAACACACATTATTTTCAAATGCAATTTTGACATCTCAAAAAGTTAATTATAAACAAAATCAAATAGAAAAAAATTTCAATCAAACTGGCGCGTATCCAGTAAAAGGATTTGGGGGCTGGTTTAATAATTTATTAAATCTTTTAGGTTTTCTACATTATTTGAAGTATAGAAAATGAAATCACTTTTCTCAGGCCCCCCTTTATCTCCTTTGGAGAAGCCTTGGCTATGTCTGCATTTTTGTCAATAAAGTCCAGCATATTTTTTCTCTGTTCCACACAATAGGAAGGGACATAAAAGAGCTGTTTTCATGGCAAAAATTTTGTCTGAGGCTTGCCGTTGCCTGCCGTGCAGTTTACTTATGTACTTCAAAAATTTACCTAGCTTTGTAGCAGTAAAAATTATTACGTACTACGTTTGAAACATTTTCCTGGTCTATTTGTGGCATTAATGATAAAACGATTATTAGTTTTTGAAAACTTTAATAATTTATCGATTCGTTTGCAATCACATTTGTCGTGTAGACCACTGTGTACTAACATTATTCACCCTAAATAACACCACTGTACATAAGTAAAGTGCTTACTAAAACATTTATCAAACTATTAAAAATGAGCCAAAAGATGAAAAAATGCTATGAAGCTAAATATTCATCCGCAATACCCAAAAAATGAAGTTTTACGATCGCATAACGACCATAACGTTTAACCCCTTAACACCCCTTTGTGTTCGACGCCAGTGAATTTTATAAACATAATATAAATTGCACTTTTTTTTATTTTAAACTACTAAAGTTGAAAGGACAATGTCAACACCCTCTCGCCCTTGTCCGCCAACATATTAAATTTTCTTTCGACTTTAAATAGTTTTCTTTTTTATTTGACAACCATATTGTGATTCTACATTGCAATTAATTTTTTTTTAATAATTTTGGAATTTATCATATACTTGAAATTTCAAAGTCCTTTAAAAAAATCCTGACATCAGAGAGAAAATCTAAAAACGGGCTTTTACTATATTCACCCCAAGTTTGGTGAGTATATTAATTTTTGTGTGACTTCTTTTGTAGGCTACCGGCCAGAAGACAGTCATTTTTGAAAGAAGGGCTTTGAAGGTCTCGGAAATAATATTTTAGTACAACTAATAGCCAAAACTGCTCAGGTACCTACTGAGAACATCAGACACGGGGTTGTAGTGGAATAATTTTTATTTATTACAAATTTTCCGCAAAAATGCTACAGATACCTGTATGGACTAACGAGCAAATGAAGGCTTAAAAAAGCTTGTAAAAAGAATCAGTGTTCCCTGCTCGAAGTAATTAATTTGTTTAACTCTTAAGGTCTTAGTATAAAATCTACCGTAAATGTGGTTTTCGGTTTCCTCTGGTGGTAGATTTCCACGCATTTTCCAAAGTGTTCTTCCATTTTATTCAAAAACATTTATTTACTTTTTCAGTTTAATTGCTTCTTTTTGAAAACTTTAAAGAAGTCCGAATTATCTATTCCGAATATCTTCTTGGAAGTAGTTCGCAATTTTCTTCCAAAAATATGAACACCAACTCGATAAGTTGAACTAATCTCTCCGCGGCACTCTATGTTATTTTAGTAGCAGCAAATACAACTGCAACCAAACTAGCTGAACTAGTTTATCCTCATTTGGTCTAGCATTTGGTCTTATTTTATTGCATTAGCTCCCCTAACGTCACTGTGTGATTTGCATGCACTACGAATTTCCCAGAACCCTATTTTCCGCTTTATAGCTCATTTAATCGTTAAAAAAAAACTGCCAAATCCAATGCTATAATGTCCCATTGCATTGGTTTCTTTTCGCCATTTTATGAGATTTTTTGCTTCCCAAATGTCAGATTACCAAACTACTAAATACAAATGCCTCTGCAGTTAGCTACCACCAATCCCAAAGTACTATTTTCAACGCACATTTAACTTCATTACCGTCAAAACGAGCTGACTGTCCTCCCGCTTGCCTAACCCACTGCCTATGAGATGAGTTTGGCACTTTTGACCTACTACAAGTTACCCAAGATATTTGGGAATGTACTTTTTTTTACTCTCGCGTAGTTTCCTATTACTTATATTTTTTTTGGGTATTATTTTTTGTCACTCTGTGTTCACCGCAAACCATATACCGGCCATTATGTTAGCCATTACCGTTGCATTGGTTGGATATAAATTATATGCCCTTCATGGCTGAGTTCACAAATTTAAGCATAATTTGTGGGCGAAAGTGTGCGAAAATGTTATAACGCTTAAGAGCTGTGAGTATGTATGTAAGGATTTGTGGGCATATACATATGTATGTATGTGTGTCAAACGTTTCTTTGCCACTAAACAACCCAATAAACATTCGGCTTGGTTAACAATCCGAAAATGATTGGATAAACTATCTTTTTTTCGAGTCTCACCTACGATAACGAGTAGGAAATAAGTTAGTATTCGATTCGAGAACTAGGCCATTCTCCAGCAAAATGGAACCTCCGTTATCCAATGTATATTTCTTTCGTTATGAATTCGCAATCCAGCCCATTATCGAATTGGAATTTTAATGAGAGAGAGTGATTTTCTTATATTTCTCTTCGAGAATAAGCTGGATTTTACTTCCTCTAAGGTTCGTTATGAGTTGGTTCGCAGTTCGATATTCATAATCGACACCGAAGGTAATTTTCGAACGTTCGCCAAAATGTTTATTGGGAAGTCAGTTATCAGTGCGAAAACAAATATCCGCCCAACAGTGCGTATACGTAACGCCGGAGATCCTACATACATAGTACTTATTTAATGTGAATCAGCAGCAAATCTCGTTCCTGTTTTTCTAGTTTTCTCCTTTTGCTTTGCAACTCCTTCATGCCAACCAAGCGTTTATTTTCTAGGTAATTGATGCTATGGCAAAGCGATCTATAGCAACAAAAATCATAGCTACTCTTCACAAGCGTACATACACTTCTACTCTGTGCGTACAAATGTGTGGTTGAATTGACGTAGAGCCACATTCAATTGCAAAATGATTTATGTGGGTCAGTTGGGAGTGTTTTTTCCGGTGAATATGTACACACAACCGCTATATTTTTGTAGGTTTGTATATTATTATAACTGTGTTGGTCCACTAGCGGCAACTACTTGTGCGCCCATATGCCGACCAGCTACTTTTTCCACTCTTCACAGCCACTCCGATTGCTCTGCTTGCCCCTCTCAAAGACTTAAAGCAATTTTAGCTTTCACACTTTTTCTCGCTCTCTCTCTCTCTCTCGCTCTCTCCCTGTGCCCTTTCTTAATAGTTCATCCATAGCTTACCGCATTTGGCCCATTGACTTAAACTCCTTCATCTGTCCAGACATGCCTTCAGTTTGCTTAGCAGCCTCACATTTTGAAATTCTGGTGGTCTTCTCATTCTTCCACGCCAAAATCTTTAAGTTTATCCAGTTAACCAATTTTAGTGCATAGCCTTGCGAGTGTTTTCGTTCGTTCGTTGGACCACATTATTGTTGCTGCCCATTTGATGCTTACGCAAATCGTTCGTACAAAACTTGTATACACACATTCATACAAACTCATAAATGGTAAAATGGTGGGATGTCAGCTTCAATGATTTATGTTCCACTATGGACCATCTGAATTTTTTGTGTCGACTTTTCCGACCATAGAGCCGAGTTTCGCATATTCAGGTCGCAGTACTCAGTGGACGGCTAAAATGGCCTAAGCTCACTACTATTGATGTATTTTCGGGGAAGGTGGAAGGGGATTAATAGGAGGGTATTCTAACTTAGCACGGAATTTTGAAGTTAGTGTAGCATGAAGTTAACCCACTGCATGGAGTTGGTACAACTCACTTCACTGCAGTGACAGTGTTAGGTATTACACAAAAATACACACAAAAAGGACACATACATATGCGCACATGCATGTAGCAGTAGGCCACCAAAATTCGTTTAAAAAATAATTTTTTTTTTTTATAATGCAGAATAGGTGAAATTATCCCATTTATGTGCGAGTGCGAAGTTTCGGAAATGACAAAATTATATAATTTTTTGATGTAGTAATGTTAGAAATACCCAAAAAAAAATGTGTTAAATGTAACCTATTGGCTCACTATACTCGGCCCAAGTCAGTTCAACTTGCTTCTGAATTTTTAAATCCATGTTTTGCGAATTGCGTGAATAATTACATAGCATAAAGTTTGAGATAGAGTATAACGAGATGTGTACGTATTATTGTTTTATAAACTTTTTTTTAAAGATTTAGTACATTTTTTTTTTCTATTGAGATAATGCGAGAAAAAAGCTCAAAAAAATTCGAAGTTTGTTAGTAAGAAAAAACAAGTGAAACCAAATTAAATGCACTTTTAAATTACTTAGAAATTTTAGATCGGGAAAGGGTTAATAAATTTAGTTGGTCGTAAATTAATATCCGAAAGCTAATCTCTTTTACGTTATTTTTAACCCTCTACTGCATTAATGATTTACGTAGCAATAAATTTATATCGAATGTAAAAACCACTCCAAGTTATTTATTTTATATTTTATTTCGCAAATAAATATATGGGACATTTTATGAAAGCAATAGAAAACAGTTGGGTAGCGGTAAATTAATTATTGACACAGAAGAGGATGTGTGAATTATGAAAATATTTTTTTATATTTTACAAGAACAGCTTGTTTTCAATTAGTGTTTCTTTTTTACAGTTGAGTTCTACACACACGAATAGATCTTTTTTGACCACGCAAAGAAAAGTCATCTAACCACAGGTAAACCAATTACGTTCCCTTATTCCTACTTAACATGTCAATGCACTCGTTAGGTGGGAAAAAATTGCCAAAGTAGTGACACCATACTTATTTGGCTTGGTATGCAGTAGAGGATTAAGGTTTGTAGGGTCAAATAGTATGATTTTGAAGTTCCCTTTAATTTCGCATACAAAAAGTGATCAATTGCCTTATTGTGGAATTGCATAAACTTTTTATGCTAGTTTTGTGGCATGTTATGAATAACTATAATACTTAAGATATTGTTTCAAAAATCACAAGCAGTAATGCCAGCCACTCCAAAGATCGGTGCGGTTCGGTTCAGTGGTTCGAACTACTTAGAAAAAGTTTGTACCGGTACAAAAACCGGTTCATGTGCATTCCTGAACCGCGGCTCGGTTCGATTCAAATGCTTCAATTTTTTTATGCTAAAAGTTACAAATATTACAAAAGTATGACAAATGTGTAATATAAAAATTGAAGGCTTTGTTACTGAGATCAAATTCAAATATCCAAAAGCATACTATATAAATCCAAGTTTAAAATTTTGTGCAAACTTTCAAAATTCTTTAGAGGATTTTCATTTTGAACCAACATGAACCGTTTTTTTGTGGTGGTTTTCGGTTCGGTTTTGGCATTTCAAAATAAAAACGGCTCGATTCATGGTTCGGTTCGAAGCCCGAAAAAAGCGATGGTTCAGTTCAAAAACCGGTTAGGTGCAAAACCGGTTTGCAGCCCTGATCACAAGTACATGTAGTGAAGACATAAATCACTTATATCGCTTAATTGAGTATAAGAAGTAGTACAAAGAGGAAATACAGGAAGCCAAAACATGACAGCATAAGAATAGAACTCTACACCAAGCTCAAGCTTATAAGAAAATCTAGAATATCTGAAGGTCATTAGCTACTTTAACTAGGTTTTTTTTACCTTCTGAAGCATACAAATAAAGCTTGTCAAAAGCTCACATTTTAGTTTCAAAAAGGAAGATATAGAGGAAAGGAGAATTGCTTTCTATTTGATTTAAAAGAACGCGAAAATTAAACGAGGAAATATTTTTTTTTTAAAATTCCATTATGAAGCAAACCTTAGTACATTAATACCATAAAAATTCAATGAATAAATTTTTTTTTTTTTTAAATAATTAAAAAAAAAAATCTCGATACATGCTGTTAGTTGTGATAAAGAAACAAGACATCGGTATACGTACTAAATGTTTCATTAAAACGCAGTTTCGCGATGGAATCTTGTTCTTTATACAAAACTGAAGATGGTACATTTTCTGATATATGTCGGTGTCCCACCATTTTCGGCTAAAAACACGTTTTTGTCGAGAAATGTAACTCCTGAGATTTGCTCATATTCGAAAAAGAAAATTTTGAAAAAAAAGCACAAAACTACCATAGTTAATATGCTTTAAGAAGGTCTAATAGATGAGAAGAATCGAATACCTAAATCCGCTGGTAAAATTTTTCAATGCTGCAGTTAAGTTTTTTAGAAACGCGTTGAGTGGTTTTATGTCAGTATAGAGCTCTATAGTATCATAGGAAGCCAATCTGAGTTTCCACAGAAGCTTTCAACTAAAAAGGCTATTTAATTTTAGATGATAATTTTATTGATTGCGGTTATATCCTTTGCTCGCTGAAACTGTATGTTTTCTGGAATCTACGAGGGTGACGCATACACCTCCAGGGCATAAAGTGAGATTTAAGGCATTCGACTTAGTTTCAATATTTCGAGGGTATGCAAATTATAAGATCTGTATAAAAAAGAGATCCATGAGTACTGGGTAGATTCGCAGAGCATTTCAAAGTGTAGAATATTTCACTCTAAATTATTGCAGCATATTGTTGCAATTAAATTTGCTTTAAATTTTAAGCTTTAAATTTAAATTTACCTTCAACGTGCACACACCTCATCTCAAAAGTAAGAATTGCCGCTGATAAAAATAAGATTACTTTAAAGTCTCTTAATACTAATCGAAAAATCTATTTTAAAACTTTTTCTTGCCAACCATCCTTTATTTGTGGCAAATGCAACAAACTAGTAACTGAAAAGTGACAATCGTTACGCCGCTATCTCCTCTCCTCCTATCCCAGCTGCCTTTAAACAGGTACTCGAAAAATTTTGTCCTTCTATCTACGGAAATTTCCAAACTACTACGCACTTACTTATGCACATTCATGTCACATTATTCGAATGTAAATTAATTGAAAAACTTTTTTGTGGCAAACTTTCATACAAGCACAAATACTAACACATTTGATTATTAGAATGGTAGGGTGGCTGGTCGTTAGGGTGGCATGCAACATGCATGTGGGTGCCGTAAAATGCTAAGTGCGGTGAAAACCACATACCACTTTAGACTAGCAGTATTAGAGGTGTGTTGTTGTTGTAGTGGTTGACTTGAAAACACATTTGAATTTGAATTTGAATTCGCAACCGCATTTCAATGCGAAAAACAGGCAATAAAATTGTGTCGCTCCAGCCACATACTCGAGGAAAGGAGCAATGTCCTGTTGTTTAGCATTTGAGCAATTGAGTGAGGGTTGCAAAGTAGAAAAAAAAAAACAAGAAAATATGCCACTGAAGTGCTTTTAACATTTAATGTGCAAACTTTAAAGGTACAAGCTTGAATTAATTTTTAACATATATATTTTTTTTTTATGTGTGAAATTGACTTTTTCTCATTTTGGTAGCGCCCAAACAAACTGAAATTGATGCGAGTTGGAGTTTAAATTTGTTGCTATTTTTTTTTTTGCTTTCGTCTCTTACTTTGATTACAATAAAAACAGCAATAAAAGTTAAAACGAGCCAGCGAGCGAGCGGTGCACAAACATATTCAATAAAAACGGAAAGGAAAAGCTAAAAATGAATCGTACACGCTGGGCGAGAGAGAATTTTAAGTAAATGCGAAAAGTTTTGTTTGGAAAACTTTCGCAGGTAACAAAACGCTAAATGAGTTTAAAGCAATAACTGTCGTTGGGAAAATTGCGTCCAGCCATACGTACCTGTAAATTAGTTGTAGAAGTCTTCGGGTATCCAGTTGGTATCATAGGGAAAGGAGAGGTAGAGTGCAGCAGCTGCTGGCCGGGCGAATACAGGGTGTTTTGGTGAGTTGATATGGCTCTACATAGTTTGTAATAGTACTTGTTATACAAAAACATTACCATTACAATTACCACTTAAATTAAAGTAATTATCAGCAATCTCATTGCCCTTACCATAGCAAATATCACCACAATTACCAATACACCGTAACCAGTACATATCAATATCAATACCAGTACAAATAAAATAAATTATTACAATTACCATTACTATTACCATTACCACAACAATTACCATTACCATTACCTTAACTACTACCATTACCAAAACCATAACCATTACCATCACCATTACCAACCAAATATCTGTGTCTATGAAAAACTACCCTTTACATTCCAAACTGCTGTTGCCGCTCAACCTTTGTATGCTTCTTTAAAGTTCCTCTGACCAACCGTTGCCTTCGATTTCTTATCTTCCCCTATACTTTTTCTTTTTATTACTTTTTATTTGCTGCATATTATTACCTGTTACCATCGCACCGGGTACCATCAACTTTATTACTACCCGCCGCTAGAACTCATTGTCTGCGCACTTGCAGCCTCTTTTTTTTACTTTTGTTGTTGTTGCCACGGTGTTGGCAATAAAAAATTTTTTAAGATGCAAAACTTTCATCAATAACCATTAGAATTACGCTATGTAATCGCAAACTTTTCCAGCCTAACAACATTACTTACCTCATATCTTAGCCCATTTGCATTGGCCATTCTTTGCTTGTTTAGCCGCATTTTATGAGCAAGTTTTTGTGTGGAACCCAACGGTGGCATCGTCTCAATTGCGGCCTATTCAGGTGGCCAGGTAAAAAAGTTTATCACGCGCAGTGGCAGAAAAAGAAAAACACAAAGCAACTCATTGCCTAAGAAAGTTGTAGAAAATGTCATTCAGCATTAGCGATTTGTTGTAAAAATGGCGATTGTTGTACGCGATTGTCCTCTAAAGCTCGCCAAGTTTCCACAAGAATTTTCAATTATTAGCCGCTGCTGTTGGTAGAATACTTCTGGGCGAAACTTTTGCTCAGGCTTCATCGCCCCATTGAGTTCTTCGTTAACAATGACATAATCTTTTTCTGCATCTCTACATTTTTCGCTCTAATATTCGATTAAATTGATTTCATTGTTTATATATATTTTTTTATTCCACACAAAACTTTCAGCTTTTATGTCCATCAGTAGTCAACTATTTTTCAGCCAAAAATTCTACGACCCACCTCACCGCCTTAAATACATGTTACCTGCTCATCCGTTTTGTACACGAATGTATTAGTATGGCATTTCGTTTTTGATTTCGAAGCTTTTTAACTTTTTCACTTTTCATTCACCTGCAAAGCTCGGTTACAACACACGTTTGAGCTGAGTCAGCGTAACTTTTTCTCCGAATTCGCATTCGTTCGCTCATCCGTTTGTTTCATTTGGATTTTCAACTCAACCTCCGCACACTTTGTCTCGCATTCATCATTGTCTGTTGCATTTGGTTCATTCCCCTCTCGCTTTCTCTGCTCCTTTCGCAAGCGACCTCAAGCTGCCACACAATTTCAATTATTGTTATTAGTAAATAAAAGTCAAAAGTTTTTATCAGTTTTGTGCTGCTCGCTGCGCTTTGCCGTCACTTTGCTGCAACTTTAGCTTGCCTTTGTCCTTGCTTGCAATTTTAGTTTCGATTTTTGTTCTGAATCTTGTTTTTTAGTCACCACTTTGATCCTTTAATTCTTTGATGGCACGTAATGATGCTTAAAATTTCACATTCAATAATATTTGCTCTCGAAATGCATACTGTCCAGCTGGAATTTCATAGTTCTGGCACGTGACTTTGCCAGCCATCTTTTTGTTGAGGAACTTTTGTTTGAAATTATTTAACTTTTGCGAAACATTTTTTTGACATATATTGTTTGTACATATCTCTGTAATTTTCTCGGAATTCATCTACTAAAGATGGTTTAAAATAAGATGAGAATTTCTTATCTGCGACGTAAGATAAATTGGATAAATTTTCAATAAGCGCTGCTGAAATACGATGTGATTTCAATATTTTTACTTACTCCGATTCTTATTCTTTGGGCTGCCAATATGAAACTCGCTTTCAAGATATCAGAAATTAAAATGTGGTCTTGCTATGAACAGAAGCCTTTTTATCTGTAGCGACTCGCTCGCGTTTTTTAAAAAGCTAAGTCTCATTGCAGGGCAATTCAGGCTAAGATAGTAAAAAGTCTTTCGTAAGACAAATGAAAAAAAATGGCAAGTCCGAAAGTCTTTTGTTATTCTAGCAAAAAAGTCTTAGAAAAAACTCTCTCTCATTCACCACTCGTGGAGAAAAGCCATTTTGCGAGAAAGTACTTGTATATCGTTTAGCTCGCGTAGCTGCAACAGTCGCAATGGCCGAGTGAGTAAAGGACAGGCGTATGCAATTCGAAAGATCGGGTTTCGAGTCTCAGTCAGCGGAGTTTCTTTTTCTTTTTTCTAATTTGATTTTTTTCGTTTTTAGTGTTTAGAGTTTACTCTTTTAAAAAGAAAAATTTATATTTTTTAACTTAAAAATAAGCGTATTTTATAATTTCATTCATTTTTTCGGAACTTATTTAATTTTTTCTTTTTTAAATTAATTTTATTCGTTTTTAGTTTGATTTTCTTTTAATTTTTGTTTTTTAAAAAAGAAAAATATTTTTTGATTGCATTTGATTTTTAGAAACATGTTTTTTTTTTTGCCTTTTTTAATTTAATTGGTTTAATTCTTTAATATTTAATTTTCCTTTAATTTTTAAAATTTATTGCTTTTAAAAGAAATATATATATATTTATTTCATTTAATTTTTAGGATCTTATTTTATTTATATTTATGTTATTCTATCTTTTTTAATTCAATTTTATTTTAATTTTAAGATTTGGTTTGTTGGTTGATATCTAGACTAGGTTTATATCTAGAATTTGCCATAAATAGCTTTGCAACATTTATAGTTTAAATGGTAATCTGGACATACAACATTGAAAGTTGAGAAAAGCGTTGCAATAAACAACTCTAGAGATTTGCTCATATACATAAATACATATATTTAGTATATTTGCCAATTTCTGTGTCGACTTAAGCTCATATGATTGAATATGGCATAGTTTTATAATCCCTTGAGGTAAAAATTATTGAAAATTACGTAAACCTAAAATATTTATCTATTTCATATATTCCTTGGTCACGCAGAACTGTAAATAAGTTTTTTTTTTATAATAGGGAAATACTTGTTGGATGTGCAAATAAACTAAAAGCATTTGTAAATAACCTAAAAAGTTGAATAGAATATGAAAAAATTAAAAAAAAGAAATATTCCAATAAAATTTATTAACCTGTTTGCCATCCCTGAAAGGCCTACACATAATTGGCAAATATATCCACAAATCTGAAAAGAATTTGGTATTCAACGTACATACATACATATAAACATATTTGTTTGCTATATTCTTTTATAAATTTTCCAGTTCAAATAAATTAAAAGCTAAGGGTATAAATTGTGCACTTTTTAGACGACATCTAAATATATCCTCGTATGAAAATGCAAGGAGGACAAATAATTTCGTTTCCACTATTTTGAAATTCAATCCAATGTAAAGACGAAAAAAACAGTGCCTTTGAATTTCGCATAATATCGATTCATCTACAGCATCAGAGTTTCAAGCTGCTTTGAAATTAATTAATAAAATATGTAGAAAACTTGCATATGCACGAGTATATATGTATGTATGTACCAGGGTAGCCAACTCATTTTTTAGAATTCCCCGATTTCGACATTGAAATTCCCCGATTTTGCCAGAAATTTCGGTTAAAATATAGTTAATTCTTTAACAAAAGCCGTTTCCAAGTTTCAAACTTTGTGCAACATTAAAAAAAAAAAAAATTCACCAAACTTTCGTAAAAATCTTAAGCATTTTAATTAAAATTTCTAGAAAGATTTTGGGTATACAATTTTGTAGCCAACACATTTCAAGTATTATAAAGTCAAAGTTTCAAGTGGCTAAAAATTTTTGTTTTAGAATTTCTTCCATATAAAACTAAAATGTGTTATTTTTGGCCATTTAAAACTTTATTATATGTACTAGAACCAAGGCGAACTTATATAAGGTGGTGTTGTTTCATCAGCTGTGAGTAGCGTTTGATTGTCAAATTTTTTTATTTCGCTAGTGAGTGAGAGAAAACGTGAGAGTGTTTGTATTTTCTGTCGCCCTTTTTCCTTTGGGGAAGAATAGCTGAAATTTGGCAATGGCCTGCTAAAAGCAAAAAAAAAAAATACAAGTAATTGTTGTATTTGTTGAACCGATACCACCTTATATAAATTCGCCTTGAGTAGAACTGAACGAGTTGTACTTTTTGGCATCTAGTGAATGGAAAATTTTGTATATATGATTGCAATTTTCTATTGTTTAATATTTATTTAACGAAAAGCAAAAAATCACATCAAATAGAAAAAAATTAGGTAGTACTCAATTCCTCATAATTCCCCACGTAAACTGAAATCCCCCGGAAATCGTAAGCATCCACATGTGTATGCAACCATACTAAATAGGTGCACCTAGTAGGTGTATAAAACAAGTCAAAATTTAATAATAACGCATACATACATACTTAGTAAAAAATAAGGCTTCAGAAAATATTTTACTTTTTTGAAAGGTACAAAATACCCATCATATCTAAAGGCTTAACCTATACATGCATATGTATGTACATACATAGGTACCTATTTTACTATGATGTTGTTGAAAATATTGAATGTGCATTGACTTCCGATCAGACGGTTCACATACATATGTACACACTAGGGGAGTTTGATAAGTTTTGAGCCTAAGCTTTTGAAATAGCTTATAGAAATGTATTAAAATTTTATTTCTCTATATAATCTCCCTGTACTTCAATGAACTTCTTACATTTTTCATAAATTTTTAACCCAGTGAAAAAAGGTTAGCGCCTTTATTTTTTAAATGCTCGTCTATTGCCACATCCATTTCTTCTTCGCTGGATAATCTTCGCCCCCAGAAGTTTCTTTTCAAATTGGAAAACAGGAAGTAATCGCTGGGGCACAGGTCTGGACTTTGTGGTGGGTGGTTGATTCAAATACAGTCTCGGGCAGGGCACACCTTGCAACTCGCGCAATGTGCGCGCGTGGATTGTTTTGCAAAAATATGACACCTAAAGCCAGTTGGCCTCTCCGTTTCTCGACAAACACTTAACGCACTTTTGCCAATAATGTGACATAATAGTATCCGTTGATTACAGTTATTTTAGGAAGATATTCGATGAACAGAATTCCTTTAAAATCCCAAAAAACAGTGGCCATGAGCTTAGATGCTTGTCTTTCTACTATGAATTTCCGTGGTGGTTTTTCTCGATTTTCTAACTTCTGCATAGACTCCTGTCTTGACTCTGGTTATACTGGCCACATTTCAGTCACAGTGACACATGTCACCTGCATTACCGCCACAGACGTCAAAAAACTCCTGTGAAATTGCGCTGATGACGTACATATGGGGATGTTTATGGCTCAATTACTGAAGGCGTAATGATGTTAATGACATGAAATTCGGTATTTCTACTACTAAGGATATTGGAAATTAATGGCGTGGAGGACTAGACATTAGTCACAATGGTACTTTAAACTTTGCAGCCTCCCCTGGTAGATGATGTGCTATCTGAAACATACGAACACAGCAACTCTTTTGAAAAACTCTCTCGGAAATATATACTAACATATAAACTGACCACATTTCTATGTGCCTAATGAATGCAGACTTTTATTGAAAATTCATATAAATAAGGCACAGTGTTTTTTGTTACATAGTTTTTGGACAATAAACTGAATTTAGCTGAGTAAGCAGCACGTAAATAAGGAGGCTTTTCTTCGCTCGCTAAGAGAACATCGAGTTTAAAAATGGGTAAACGTAAAGCTTTGTTTTCCATTCCAGCTAAGATTAATTTATTTATTTTAAATAACTTGGTGCTTTATATGATGTTGTATAAGGTTATCCAACTAGAGCTCTTTTAGTTTAAATAAAATACTTAAAACAGAACTGGAGGATCTGAATCTATATTATTAACCGAAAAAACAATATCTGGCATTTATTTTTAAAAATAATTTACGTTGAAATGTTGGCCGCAGGCAGAGCATAACCGTCAATATCGAGCGCTACCACACCATTACCGACTTTTTATTGCCTCAAATTGAAGCCTGTGATGTTGGCAACATTTGGTTTCAGCATGTTATCGTGTGATATCATCTGGACTTTTTTGTTTTAGGTTATGTGAAGTCAAAAGTCTTCGTCGATAAGCCAACTTTGATTCAAAATTTGGAAGTCAACATTATTCGCGTAATTCGCGCAATGATGGAATGAGCAATTGAGAATTGGACCTTCCGAATGGACCACTTACAGCGTATTTAGACGCGGCCAACATTTGAATGAAATTAACTTTAACAAGTGGTCATAAGTGAGTGGAGTCTAGCCCCTTCATTAATTACTGATTTATCGAAGCTCTAAGTTTCTCTAAATTACCGTTATATGGCATGCGGGCGTGGTTATTGTATGATTTTAAAAATTATATTATGATTTTAAAATTTTTCAGCCGTTTGGTATGTTTTGGTAAGCCCAAAAACAGTGCCAAGTTTGGGAGAAATCTGTGGAGCGGTTTCCTAGATAAATACATGTATTCATTTTCAATACCGTCCGTCCTACGCTCAAAAGAGGTACACGTACCAAGTTTCGTTTAGATATCTCAATTTTTACTCGAGCTATCGTGTGCACGGACGGACGGGCAGGGCAGACAGTGACCGCTTAATCGATTTCTTTTTTCATTCCGATCATTTATGTATACATTTTTCTATATCTATCTGGATTCGTTTTGCCTGTTACAAACAACCGTTATGTGAACAAAGTTGTAATACCCTTGTGCACAAGTGCGCTCGGGAATAAAAAAAACACCGTTCTAATGAATACTGATTATGCATTGACTAGCGTCCAAGTGAGAGTGTGAGTGAAATTTGTAAGAAACAGACGTGCCCCTTTTGTGTTCCTGAAAATTTTCAAGCATTGGCCTAAGTGTTGTTTATATAAATTGTTGCTGGCGTAAACATCTACTGATCCCCATTGTCTGGTGAGATCGCCTCGTGCCTGGGCGAAAGTTCTCGGCTAAACTGCAGCAGAGTATTGAGTATATCTCTCTGAGCGTTGGAAGAGAGGAAAGTTTGTAGATATTTCCGGCTGGAAGAAGATACCTCCGTTGTACGAATGAAACCAAATTTGAGAAGAAATTCATTCCAAAATATATCGTAATTTTATTCTTTGGGAAGAGCGAATTCCCGCAAAGCGCGAAGTAAGGCATGAAAACCCTCGTAGACATGGGTGTAGCCAGATGGGGGCATGGGCGCGGCTCGAGCCCCCCTAACTTCCAAGTTTTCCCTATATATTTAAAATAGTACCCTGGAATGCTAGATTAATAGTTCCGGGCAACCGGCTACATTTCATTCTGGCTACGCCCATGCTCGTAGATATGCACATATGCATACAACTTACTACTTACTTAAACAATAGAAAGAATATTTTTCATACTTTTCCAAAAGCCTGCACCACTGTATCTGCCCAAATTTAGCAAGTTGCTCTTAAAAGTCCCCATACATTTTCTCTCTCATGAACTTCTCACTCACACTCCTTCGCTTTACATAAGGACCACGTTTCCAATATCGCAAATTAAATATTTACTTTCATCCAGCAAACTTGCCGCATGCCAAAGGAAACTTGTTGAATTTTAACATTGAATAATAGTAGATAAATTAAATCATTGTGTGGGCAAAGAATAAATACACTCAAACGTGTATGTGTATTTGGAAGTGACTTTCAATTACAGCCATCTCTGCATACACACATAAAACTAAAATCAAAATCATTGAGAGTGCTTTCAACCCACCTTCACCACCAGCTGTGAGTTCTTCAGCCGCATTCTTCTTCCTTTGCTTTTGCATCTGTTTGCGTTTGCGCTTGTGTGGGAGTGTATGCAGCTCCACATGACCATATTCCACATTTATTTATTTGCTAGTTCATTTGTTTGTTTGTCAAGTATGTACCTTTAAATATTTATGTGTGCTATATTTGCCTGCCTGCCTTTCCACACACTTCAATATATAAATGCATACAAATCTAAATATTGAAAATAGAAAGCAACACACGCACACAAGTTGACATGCCTGAATGGTGGCATGGCAGACATTTTCATATTTGTAAATAAATTTATTGATAGTTACTCGGCAGATAAACAAAATTTTGTATGCATTTACACTGTTTAGGTTAATTAAACAAATGGCTTTTGTTGTCCCTTGCAACGATTATTCACTGTGCTGGCCCCTGAGCTGAGCTGAGTTGAGCTGCGGCTTACTTAGTAGTTGCAGTGTAAATATTGGAAAATTTAAACCAAATACATATGCAAAGTGCCTGCTGTGGTGCTATGTGGCACGGCTGATTCAAAATGATAATATGGTCCGATATGATTTTTCGGTTAAAATGCAATGTACCATAATTTATGTAATTTATAATTTAATATATGCTTAGATGCAATTATTTGTGTTTCGGCAGATACAATTGTTTTGTACAAAATGCAATTTATAAAATATTACTAAAGCAATATTGTTAGCTCATAAGCATTTCGAACACAAAGACATTTATGTATGCATGTATGTATGTATGTATGTATCTGTGTGTAGTATATTTTATTGCTGTTGTTTGCGCTGGCCATTGTTATTTGTTTTTGTTTCCAGCAGCGAAGAATTTTAGATAATTTTGCTTTATGTTGGTAATTGTGTGCAGATTTTCAAGAGAACTGTGAATTATTTAGGTCACAAAATAAATGAACCAGCCGCTAAATAAATAGCTAGACAAATTTTTATGTAACCAATAATAGCTTTTATAATACTAACTGAAAGCTAAAATATAACAATTTGATGAAGCTAATGTTGTGGATATTTATTTAAAATAAGCCATAATTGTCTATTTTGTGTTTAAATATCCATAAAAAGTACTCACAAAATTGAACACATAAATACACAAAGGTTATTAATAATTTGGGGCAGATAGAGCTAAATTTACACTAGAATACTAAAATATCAATATTTTTCTAAAAATAAAATACGGAATTTCTATAATATAATTTTTTTTGAAGCGGCAAACCTACTGATTAAAATTCCTTTTAAAACGGTTATTTTGGCATCAAATTCGACATTTATTGCATTATTAAAATATGCAAAATAATTTCAATTTTCCAAAAAGTTGTCAACCCACTAACTTTTTCAAAAAGGGAGGAGGTTATCAATTTGTTAGAAACACTTTGATTTATGTATGCATAACTTTGGATCACTTGAATTGATTTCGATAATTTTTTTTTTCGCCAGAAATTAATAGCTGAAATTTTATTTTTAATAGAAAGAAATTCTTGTCTACGCAAAGTATATTTTTATAAAATGCGACATTTCATTTAAATCTAGATATGATAATGATTCTAACAGCCAATTTCACGAAAGCAATTTAAGTGGAAAATGATTTTATTTTTTTGAATTTCATATGTTAATTGATAGAAAATAAAAATTTGTATTGCTGGTGAAACAGGCTGTAAGTATGTAATTACATCAATCACAAGTTTTCGGCTAAATCATTTCTCAGGTGACAACAATATCAAATAAAACTGTCCAAACACAAAATATTTGACAATTAGATTGCAATATGTTCATTACTTTTACGCTCCAAATATGTATTTAAATTTAAACTTTAACCCAGGTGGCAGCTCTAATAAAATTATGTCTTCATAGAAACCTTTTGAAAATTTAATAACAAAATTGGTTCAAGGGATTAAAGAAATTATAAACCATCAAGCTTTTAGTAACTTGGCATGCCTTTTTATTAACGCTACTAATTTTTTGGTTTTAAATATTGCCCTTGACCTACCTTACATATTGTATTTTAAACATTAATTGCAAATTTTTTTATGTTCCCCTACATTGTTTTAAGACAGTTTATCAAATAGGTGGGAAACCCAATCGAAATAAATCTTTCTTTTAAGATTTTTTAAACGTCCTAAGTAAAATGAAAATTCTTAACAAATCGCACGTTTAACACCGAATTATTTTAAAATTGCTGTTTTGTGGAAAAACATCAACCCTAATTTGAAATTACAAAATTATTTTGAATGAAATAATACTTAAGCCATCTGTGAAGTGTAATATCTACATACATATACGTATGAACGATCAAAAGTGTTGTGCACTTTTAGGCTCTGCCTTCTTTCGGCTTAACGCGAAATTCGACCGCACTATAATTCGATAGGTACGCACAAGGATCAAGATCATTTCGACTAATGAAACTAGAGTATATTGCTTAGCAATCTATATATATAAAATTCAAATTATGTATGTACCTATAGACACACTTGGCTCCTAAACGAATAAGCCGATCGTAACCAAATTTTACACACGCACTGGACATCTTCCAGGGATGGTCACAGGGTAAAAAATATTTTGATATATAAAGGGGGCGTGGCCCCAAAACGTGGACCCGGGTAACCTTAGGATGTATTTGTTTAATATGG
>NW_023458559.1:64165073-64169304 GCF_013731165.1 Rhagoletis pomonella | reverse complement strand
AGGATGTATTTGTTTAATATGGGTATCAAATTAAAGCTGTTCATGAATGCTTTAAGATAGAGCACTTTTCAAATAGCTGGGTGACTAGGGTCTCGAGATATAGACCAAAACGTGGACCTGGGTAACCTTGGGTGTATTTGTTTAATATGGGTATCAAATGAAAGCTGTTCATGAATGCTTTAAGATTGAGCACTTTTCATATAGCTGGGTGACTTGGGTCACGAGATACAGACCAAAACGTGGACCCGGGTAAACTTAGGCTGTATTTGTTTAATATCGGCATAAAATGAAAGCTGTTATGTCAAAAGTATGCGGAAGCAAATAAAAAAAAAAATTAAAAAATTCATGAATACCGTTTTAGTGAAAAATAAAATTGAGTAATGCGGACAGT
This sequence comes from Rhagoletis pomonella, assembly GCF_013731165.1. Classification (NCBI taxonomy): domain Eukaryota; kingdom Metazoa; phylum Arthropoda; class Insecta; order Diptera; family Tephritidae; genus Rhagoletis; species Rhagoletis pomonella. The sequence continues at coordinate 64,168,913 of NW_023458559.1, read as the reverse complement.
TCTTTAATCTTCTTTAATATAAAAATTAATATAAAAATAAGTAGGGTTTTCCTTCCTGACGCTATAACTCCAGAACGCACGAACCGATTTTCACGGTTTTGCATTCGTTGGAGGTTTATAGCTAGGAAAATTCAGGAAAAATTTCAATAGAAAAGTATATGGTGTGTGAGTATCCCCCACGAAAATAAGTATGTTTCATTTAAAGTAGATGGTGCCATTGTTTAACAGCTATTCATTGTACTTTGCTCAGTTAATTTCATGTGACACTAGCGAATACCCGGCGTGCTTCGCTGCGCCTTAAAAGTAATTTTGTTTTGTTACTCCCTCTCACAACATTTGAAAATATTATTTAATATTGCTGTACATATTTGTATAGTAGGGAGATTTTTTCAAATTATATAAATATACGTTATTTGAATATTGAATCAATACACGTTTGAGGAAAGGGTGCGATAGTAGACTCCAGTTATAAGATTATAAATTAAATTTCCAAGAGAAAGTCGGTTCTTTACATATTTTCTAATTACCTTCGAAAATATATTAACTCAAAAAAAAAATAAACAATGCTTCATAGATCGATTTTTTTAAATCTAACTTCATAAAGTTCTTTAAAAATATTTTGTAAATGAGGCCATAAGAGCTTAGGGGGAGAGTTACAACACAAAAATACATTTAAGGCGCAGCGAAGCACGCCGGGTAATTGCTAGTAAGTATATAAAAATGTATAACTGAGCCACAAGTATTTTTATAAAGTAATTGTTTTATGGCATACAATTCTTCAGAGCTACTTAAATATCGGCGTTTAAAGTACAAAACCGCGTATCAACAAAATGCACAGCCGCGAATGTAAGGTTGCATAAATTATTTTCTAGAGAGCAAAAACACTCGCAATTCAAAATGGTTCTCTTTTTAACCGACTTCCAAAAAAGGAGGAGGTTATCAGTTCGTCGGAATATTTTTTTTTGGACCACGTCAACCGATTTCGATAATTCTTTTTGCATCGGAAAGGTAGTGACTCAGAGGTGGTCCCATACTAATCTGGTTGAGATCCGATCAGTGGATCTTGAGATATATATATATATTTTTTTTTTATATGGGAGTTGAAGTCGGTTTTTTATTGCTAAAAATTACTTGTTTATAAAGCAGTCTCATTTTTGGCCAGCATATTTCAAGACGAATGGTCAAGGATTGAGCCAAGAGATTGTGTGAGCAAATCCAATTTTTGGCAGCAAATGTTGGTCACGCGGTTTTGTACTTTAAACGACGATATGTATGTAAATCTGTTCTCAATTTGAGGCAAACTTTATACAAACAACTACTAAATTCTAATACATTTTTTTTTAATGACTTTCAATAAAAAATACCAGAAGTTGAGAAAACGCGAGCAAGTAAACACTTCGCCCTGTAATGTTAATCGATCGATACCTCATTATTCTAACTTTTTTAACACTTAACGCCATCATACACATATACAATTATTATTTAATTGCCTTGTACCAAAAATAATCGATCAATATTTTTGACATAGCGACAAATAAAACTGAATTTCGACGGGCTTCCCGCTTCTACAAAAAAATAATAAAAAAAATCTGGGTATGAAATCAAGTATAAAATGAATCATAAAATTTTTAGCACACTTTTTCAAAAGGAAAACAAAATAAAAAAATAATTTCCCAAGCTTTTGCTGTTAATTAAATTCGCGCCTAATTAGGTTGAATTCGTTGACGACCGCTAGCAGCTACGAGCGGCTGTTTGGCGAACGATGGTGTTCAAGGGTGGCGACAGGGTAAAACAAGCGCTGAAATAGTTTCAAAAGGCTGCTGACAGGGTAAAGGCAAGGGTAGTTTGATGTCTGCGATTCATCGTCCTGCTGCAAGCTAAGCAACTGGATAATATCAAACCCGATAATATAAAATTTATAAAATATATAAAATTTAGTTGATCTCGTTAGTGCACTTGCTGTTTTTGTTTTGACGTTCCCCTATTTATTAGCGCAACTTTGACGGACATTTGCCATAATTAGGATAATGAGTAAACCGAATTAATTGTAGTGAAAGTTTTAAATTAGCCAACAGGCAGTGAAAAATTATGATGGACTAAAATTTTGCGCAAGCAAAAGTTGCGCTGAAGAATTGGAGGAAAGTAAAACATAAAAACCAGAAACAAAAAAGTAAGCACAAACTTATGAAAAGGAGGTTAAAAAAGAGTTTGCGTAAGTAAATTAAATCAAAGTGGAAAGTGAGAGTAAATAGGAAACCATTGGCAGTTACAGTGAACATCACTTGCGTACCGCAAGATGGGAGAGCGAATCGCAAAATATGGGGCAAAAATGGTTGAAAAAGCTGCCTGGAAAATAAATAATTTTTGTATGGAAATCTGCAAAATCTTTAAGTGAATGAAAGCGTAAGTAAAGAAATAGCGGAGTAAAGAAATAACTAGTCACTATAGCCCCAGAATATTTTTAAAGTTATAGATATGTGCTTGAAAAGTTTTCAAAATTATATATGTAGTATTTGCAGTGAAAATATTAAAAGATTAAAGGATTGTTTTTACTAAAAAGTTATTAAACATCATTTAAAAATTGTGTTTGAAATTAAAAAAAAAAAGTCAATTATTATCAACTTCATTACAAAAATATTTTGAGACGTACTAAAATATTTAACGACAAAATTTCGTCGACTTTTTACTTAAAAGCTTACCAAACCGATTCATAAAGAATGAAAAAATAGTACTCGAAGTCCGAATTTTTATGCAATATTTTTCGAAATATATACATACATAAATGGCTTCCCCCAATTAAATACAGTTCTGAAGAAGTATGTACATTTTTCTTTTATTCTTCAGATTTGCATTTTTTTCTGATGCGCTTTTTTAGTCTGGGAGCTTACCGAATACTTTTTCTTTAATATTTAGAAAAAGTTATTTTTCAAAATCCTGAAGTTTTAAATATCTTAGCCGAATGCTCAACATACCAATTTACGAAGAATCTCAGAAAAATATATTTTTTAGGTTTGATTTGAAAAAAATTTAAAGTTTAAAACTAAGTTTTTGTCTGAAAGCTTACAGAATAGATTTCAGAAAGCAATACAAACTTTATTTTTTTTCAACTGGTTTCACCAGCAATTTAAATGGGAAATCATTTTTTATTTTCTGTCAATTTGCATATAAAAAATATTAAATAATGTTTCATTTGAATTGCTTTCGTGAAACTGGCTGTTAGTATTTAAAAATTAAATTTACTTCAAATTAAAAAAAAACCTCAAATCTATTTGGGAAATCATTTTAAACGATGAAAAACTACATAAAATTTAAATCCATAACAAATATGTATGACTTTTGAAAAATCTCAAAAATAAAAAAAAATTTATTTTTTAAATCTAAAAACCGGCAAATTATTTTGAAAAACAATTAGATATGTAGTTTAAAAAATGGCTTCCACTAAAAAGGAATTATTTTAATTTGATAAAAATTTCTGGATGTACAAAAACTTTTGCCGACATTTTCTTTTTAATTAAACGTTAGTTTTTTAAACCAAAAAATTTATTACATACTTGTTCTTTTAAAAGTTTTAATTTTCATCTTCTTTTAACATCACTTATTTTTTGAATTGTAGTTTTTTTATCTTGTATTCTTTTATTTCATTTTACTTTGTTTTATTTTATTTTATTTTATTTTATTTTATTTTATTTTATTTTATTTTATTTTATTTTATTTTATTTTACTTTATTTTATTTTATTTTATTTTATTTTATTTTATTTTATTTTATTTTATTTTATTTTATTTTATTTTATTTTATTTTATTTTATTTTATTTTATTTTATTTTATTTTATTTTATTTA
>NW_023458559.1:64151692-64164673 GCF_013731165.1 Rhagoletis pomonella | reverse complement strand
TATTTTATTTTATTTTGTTTTCTTTTATTTTATCTTACTTTATTTTGTTATTCTATTATTTTTATTTATATTTCGTCACTCAAATGATATTTACGTTCCTTTCAATTCTTTAATCTTGTCTTTTTCATTACCGTCCAGACATTTTTTGGGAGTATTGTGCTCTGCTTGATTTTCTCAATTTGTTCTGCCTTTGTTCGTACACTCAACTTTGTTGCACTTGTGCTGACCGTGAAATAATTGTACTCTTTGTATTGTTAGCGCAAAGGAACCTACAATGGTTTTTGCTCGGATCAAGTGGCTACTATTCTTGTAGGCGCATGTCTAGTCTTTATTAATGCTTACTTTTTTCTGTTTATTGTCCTTTTTTGGCATATCCAACCAAACTGAACTTGAAGATGTTCGCTTACCGTCTGCGACATTGTTTGCCACAATCAACATTGAATGCAGCAGACTGAAAACTGCTTGACTTGATTTGTTTGGTCTAAGGAAAAGCTTCTTGATTAAATGTAATTGTTAGTTTATATTTTTCTGTAAATATTATTGCCACTGTTGACTGTAATCCTCAAAAACAATATAAAATATAGATGATTTTTATCTGCCTGTTATTTACTGAGAAAAATTGCGTTTTTGGTTTAGAGCCAAGTTTCTTCATAAAATCAAAATTCGTTTTTCGCTTTAAGATAGAATAACCTCGCTCTAATATTTTTCGTTTTTTTATACATACATACATGTGTTTCTTATAAGCCAAACGACACTCACTTTCATTGCAGCAAAGCATCCAGCGTCAAATGTCGCTTCATTCACATTTGATGGCCACCCATAAAAGACTAATGAGCGCTACTTGTTGATCTTTTTATGGAAAAGTTTTGTAGAACCAAAAATGCTCCAAATTGCTTTGCGCTTATTTTCATTGCCATCAATTTGTGCCAAAGCAATTAATTACATGGACAATCTCTCGAATTAATTACCGACCACCGAAAGTGTGTAGGCGTTTGTTGACTCCTATTACGCAAATGTCATAAAATGCAAAAATTATTGACAAACACTTCACACTTTCATTGTCATTAACACCTCTTTTGGTAATTTTCCCAGTTCTTGTTGTTGTGATTGGTTTGCATTTCAGTATCAATTTAATTGTGCTGCTGGTCAACATTCCATTTCAAACTGCGGAGACATTACGCTCTGAGATGAGGTTTATTTTACTCATTTTCACACTCGTAAAATATGTACTAAACTGCCACCGGGTACTTATTTAGCTTTATGTATAAATACACTTGTATAGTATGTACATTAGGGAGGTCCAAAAATAAATGGAAAATTCAACTTTTTGGAATTTTGTAGCCACCTCCAAAATTATAGAAGATAAAAAGACCTGTCGTTTTTATTAAAATCGCTTAATATAAAACCTTGCCGCCAGGGCTTTGAGGCTTTTCACATATTTTTTTTTATGTGGAAACAACATTTTTCTCGTAGAACGGCTATGAAATCGTTAAGAAAATAATTTTTGATCGAATAAGAATATTTCCCTTCAAAAATATTTCAACAATAGATTTATGATACAAATTTAACTCAAAAATGTTGCTAACTATTTTTTCAAAATGCTAGTAATGTGGCTACCAACATATAACATAAATAATTTTTATAAAAAAGAGATAGATTATAGGTTATAAAAACGAACAAGTGTAATTTTAAAGCTAATTGTGATATCAGAATTTATTGTTTGAAGACTTCTGAAGTCCAAAATTTTTTATTTGATGAAAAAATATATTTTCTCTATACTAAATTTATGGAAAACTACAAAGCGTGTATCCTTATACTCGATATTCCCAAGTTCTGGAAGTTGGCTGGAAAAAAAATTGAACCAGCCTAATGTTACACACACACACACACATACACATTCATATAGGAACATAATTTGTGTAGTAGCAAATGACAGCCATTTGTTACACGCCGCTGTAGTTAATTATTAGCATTGGGGAAATTTTTACTTCAAGTAAATTCATTGAATTAAAAGCCCTTCAAATGATTGGAGCTCAATTTAGAAAGCCATAAAAATTGCATAGATGAAAGTCATCATCGGCAAATTTGCCCATATTTTCGGTTTGGTTATTGCGGTTGTTCGTTGTGAAAAGTAACCCCAATCTCTCCTACTAATGATTTGTACATTGCAGAAATTTCCTTTGAATCCAGGTCTTCACGAACTTGAACCGATTAAGTGTTTCTATATTTGGCTACGCACAGTAGCACAATGTCAATGCCATAGGGGCGCTCTTTACAAACTTCTGAGCTAATTACTATTCCGAAGTCTCCAACGCCACTTTTGACGATGAGCCGACTAGAGTTTTCTTGCCTGTTAGAATAGCAGGCATACAAGCTGCAGCTTGTGTATACATATGTTGTCAGACCTGCTTTTGAGTAGTAGAGGAAGTGTGACGCTAAGTTTGTCTTCAAATAGGGTTTAGTTTTGCCTCTGATTACCGACAGAAAGCCTATATGAGCTTAAACCATGGGCCGGCATATTCGCGTATACATACACGCTCGGCTTGAGAAGGCAGCGAAAGTTTCATTCAACTGAACGACTTGTTCGCACGCACACAGTGACACCAATTGCACGCACCCTACAAGAATGCTTTGCCGAGGCTGCCCACCTCTGGCTTAAAAACATAAACAGACAGAGTGATGGGCTGCTTATCCACAGGCTTCAGATAGCTTACGGTATTAGTTAGAATTTTTCTGTAGACTGATACTGGTTTCTATATTCCAACTAAGGAATACAATCCCGCAAATTCGAGGTCCGCCAAACGCGGGATCCCGCGCCATTTTTGTGGGATCAGAAATAAGGGATCACACATGCGGGATCCGCGAAATTTGCGGGACTACAGGAAAAAATTAAAAAAAGATGAATGCAAGTTGTGAACGTGCCCGCCAAAATGTTTGTCGTGCATGGCTGCATTAAATATTCTTCAACAATTTTTAGAATTTTCGTCAGCCTGTCTGTATGTTTATAAGGCAATCTCTTCAAAACTACTGCATCAAAATGAATGCGGTTTTCGCCAATGTTTTGCTACAGGTCTAACTTAAAATAAAAAGGGGAAAAAAGTTAGGGAGTTGTCACCTATTTGAAAATTTCAGTTTAAGTAAATTGAAAAGATAAAGTAAATATTGCAATATGGCTGTCAAAAGAAAGAGGTTTAAGAAGGCTTACAGTGGAAAATATTTTTGTGGAGGTTGCCACGTGTTTGAAAATTTTAATTTAATTTAATTGATAAGATAAATCAATTGTTGCAATATGGATACCAAACTGAGATGTTTAGGAAATTTTACTGCCGAAAATATTTTTGAAATAAATTAAAGAATAAAATATGGGTATCAAACAACACAAAAATACTTTTATGTCACACTGAAGCACGCAGGCTATATTTGCTAGTTTATTAGTACAATCAAATGCGTGAAACCAAACTCAATTTCAAAGTATTTGCCGTAAAGTGGCAACAAAAAACCACTTAAATCAGCTGTTGCTCAAGTTCTTTGCAAGACATGTGTTTTTTTTTTGTACTCGTTTTCTGAAACAGCGTCTATCCGTGCGTGAGAACCTTCTCTTACTTAAATATGTCTTAGGTGAAGATAAATATAAGATGATGTGATAACGAAAGTAATATGTGTGTCGCGAAGAGGATAGTTAAGCACCAGATGTACATATGGCGCTTAAGCAAACCGTTTTACAGCCATTCACCCAGTCGCTAGATTAGCAAATATGCAATGTGCCTGAAAGTATGTAATATTACCTGCTTATAAATTTTTTGCCATTTTCAAATCATTTCTTCCATTCTCAGAGTATATTAAAGAAATTTTCAGAATCGTAAAAAATTGTGTTAGGAATAAAATAATTATTTGAATACTTCAATGCTGCTTAATTACATACATACATAACGGGTGATTTTTTAAGAGCTTGATAACTTTTTTTTTAAAAAAAACGCATAAAATTTGCAAAATCTCATCGGTTCTTTATTTGAAACGTTAGATTGGTCCATGACATTTTTGAAGATAATTTCATTTAAATGTTGACCGCGGCTGCGTCTTAGGTGGTCCATTCGGAAAGTCCAATTTTGGGCAACTTTTTCGAGCATTTCGGCCGGAATAGCCCGAATTTCTTCGGAAATGTTGTCTTCCAAAGCTGGAATAGTTGCTGGCTTATTTCTGTAGACTTTAGACTTGACGTAGCCCCACAAAAAATAGTCTAAAGGCGTCAAATCGCATGATCTTGGTGGCCAACTTACCGGTCCATTTCTTGAGATGAATTGTTCTCCGAAGTTTTCCCTCAAAATGGCCATAGAATCGCGAGCTGTGTGGCATGTAGCGCCATCTTGTTGAAACCACATGTCAACCAAGTTCAGTTCTTCCATTTTTGGCAACAAAAAGTTTGTTAGCATCGAATAACACCAACCCAATTGCTGCGAACGGCGACGAATCGACATTTCACGGTCTTCAGCAACACTCTCAGAAACAGACGCAATATTCTCTTCTGTACGCACTGTACGCATTCGTGTGGTTGGTTTAATGTCCAATAAAGTAAACTGAGTGCGAAACTTGGTCACAATCGCATTAATTGTTTGCTCACTTGGTCGATTATGTAGACCATAAATCGGACGTAAAGCGCGAAACACATTTCGAACCGAACACTGATTTTGGTAATAAAATTCAATGATTTGCAAGCGTTGCTCGTTAGTAAGTCTATTCATGATGAAATTTCAAAGCATACTGAGCATCTTTCTCTTTGACACCATGTCTGAAATCCCACGTGATCTGTCAAATACTAATGCATGAAAATCCTAACCTCAAAAAAATCACCCGTTACATGTACATAGTATATGACGCCCTCTTTCGAATTTGCTTGCCTGAACTTGACTCACGTGTGTAAGTTTATTTTAATTATATGTTACTTAGTTGCACCATAATGGCACCCGCAGCGAAATTCCTTCCATATCATATTACTACCATTTACTCGTCGTGAAGTAATGTGCTATAAATACTTGTACGATTATAAAGGCATATTCGCTTACAACATGTGTACAGCAATATTTCAATTAGAAGCCAAATTTATGCTACTCCAAGTTAGAAATTAATGGAATGCAATTAAATTGTTAATGAGCAGAGTTGCGCAGATCAATAATGCTTTAAAATTGAACGGTTGTTTAGATATTAAAGCAACAAGCGAAACTTTTCCACAAAAATGGCTGCGATAACTTGCTGAAAACGCTTACTCAATGGCGCTGAAGCGAACTGCTGATATAAAATGTCAAGTAATGTCCAATGTAAAATGTCATTTTAGGAAATATTATAATGCTAGTAAAACTTATCAAATTTTCCATAATTTACGGTGATTAAATAAATTCTGTCTGTTAATACAGATATATAGCAGCATGAACTACAAAAAAACTTCAAATATTCAGTGGGTAATTATGTAAAAACATTTAATGCCGAAAGTGTAACTGAACTAAATGCTAAGAGGGAAGTAAAGCAAACCTATCCCTTTGAAATAAAAAGTAAAAATAAAGGATACATTAAAACATTTAACCTGGGATAACCCAATCAAGGCGTACGAATAGGTAAATATGAAGCACACGACAAGGCAACATAAGAATGATAAATTAGTTGGAAGGCATTTGGCATGTGCGAGTGATTGGAAGTAGAAAAGATGTTAAGCATCACAAAGACGGGAAAGGAGAAAAAGAGCGCCGTAAAAGGCTGATAAAAGATTTGATTGAGGTTTTAGATATGCTGAATAACTTGTACCTAAGGATAACTAAATGAAGATGACTTACCCACCTAACCTAATTGGGGGCTCTAAGCGGTAGATGGGCTAATTTGGATATGGAAAATTTGAGGTAGAAGATGTGGTAAGAGATGCAAAAATAAAGGTTTTGTGTGTGTGCAGCTCAGAAGACGTGATTTGAAATGAGCTAAGGGTTGATGATATAAGTTAAAAGGCGGAAGCGCAGGTGTATAATTAATTAAATTCATTAATATCACAGCACGGCAGCATAGTTTTGGGATTTTACTCAAATATTCAAAGTGTGGTTAAACTAAATATTTGCCTGAACTTGCAAGTATTTAGGGAAGCTGCGGAAAGCAGGATACATATGAGCACATTTTTTCTTCCTGCAGTTTAAAGGGACAGACTAGTATTAATGCAAAAAAACTGAGGACAACATGTTCTTGCTTGAAGAGCAAATGCCTTAAGAGAATCAACAGCACATGATTGATGAAGTAAATTTTTTGCTCAATCTTATACTCTGGTTTCCCTGCAACAGTTGGGCAGTAATTAACGTTTGGTTTGCCCCCAAAAAAAAAAGGAAGTAAAATCGGTGCTACTGCCGGTGAGTGTAACTCTATGTACAGTGGCGGGAAAATAAATAGGGTCGCGGCATTTTGAGAAGTTTTGGCTATTTTTATTTTGTTTATTTGAGGTTTATTATTTGTTTATCAAAGTGTAGCACGTTAAATAACAAAAATCATGAAAGTCCGAACTTAACACTTTGTACCAAAATTACGATAAATTCGACAAAGCTGCATCAAAATTTCAAACTTTTTCATCATAATTTTAAGAAAAACCTTTTCCATGCAATTTTAATAATTTTAGCATAACAAAATAAAAGTTTGAGGTAGCTAGTACTAACCGTTGATTTTTGGCATTTTTTTTTGTTTGCTGACGGTGCCACGCTATTTCTTCCATACAAATTATGTTCGACAAAAAAATCTTTTGTATGGAAGACAATGTACAACACCGTCAGCAATAAACAATTACCAAACATTAACCATAAGTCCCAGCTATTTTAAACTTGCAATTTATTATATAAAATTGAATAGGCTACAAAACTGCGAACTTTTTTATTTTAAATAAGCAAATACCTGGTTTGCTGCACTGCGCCCTAAATGTGTTTTTGTGCTTTTCTTCAGTTTGATTCCCATATTGCAATATTCAAATTATCTTATCAATTAAATTGAATTAAAATTTTCAAACACGTGGCAACCTTCAACAAAAATATTTTCGGATGTAAGCCTTTTGAAACCTCTTTCTTTTGGCAGCAATATTGCAAAATTAACTTTATCTTGTAAATTTTTATAAATTGCAATTTTCAAACAAGTGGAAACTCTCTAATTTTTCTCTTTCTTTATTTTAAGCTAGACCTCTAGCAATGCATCGGTGGAAACTGCATTCAATTCCATGTAATAGTTTTCGAGTGATGCGCGTAAAAACAATCAGACAGACAGACACACAGATGGACAAACATACACGCAGACAAAAATTCTAAAAATTGTTAATCTGTTAAAATTTTATTACATGTATAGTTTCTGAATAAAATCTTCGAAATTATGATGAATATAATTGTTTAAATTTGTCAAATTGTTTAAATGTGTGTTTGCACGATTTTCGCTAGAGAGTGACTTATAATTTTATTAAAAATAATAAACATTAAATAAACAAAAGGTAAAATAGCCACAATGTCGCGCCATTCCTTTGCACGCCACTGTATGTATCTACATATTTACAACAAATCGAAAATTTGCGCTGAAGCGATAATCCCAGCAGCTGTTGCTAAAACCTTAAGGCTTAGAAAAAAAATTTGCCGATAACAAGTTTTTACTTAAGGGTGATTCAGAAAAAAATAATTTTTTTTCTTCCTCGGAACCATGCTCAAAAGTTTCGTTTAGACGCCAAAATAAGTTCCAGAAAATATTATCCGTTAATATGAATATTAAGAATGTCCGTATCGCACTTTTCGATTTCCCATAAAAATAACGCAGGAATTTTATTTTTTTTTAATTCTGATACGTTGTACTGTAAAGGCCGTGGAGTATTTTTGTAGTGAATTGAACGCTCTACAAAAAAGGTCTGAAGTCATTTTTCGTCTAATCGAAGTCTAATTCACCATTGGCTTATCGAAAAATGACTTCAGACCTTTTTTGTAGAGCGTTCAATTCACTACAAAAATACTCCACGGCCTTTACAGTACGACGTTTAGTTCGTTAAATATAAAAATCAGAAGTAAAAAAAAAACAATTTTTCCTGTTATTCTTATGGGCAACCGAGAGGTGCGATGCGGACATTCTTAGTATTAATATTAAGGGATAAAATTTTCTGGCACTTATTTTGGCGTCTAAACGAAACTTTTGAGCATGGTTCCGAGGTTTTTTTTCTGAACCAGCCTAATGCATAATAGCCAAATACAAATGCACATACATACTACATGTTTTTGCATTTAACTAGAAGGCACGTCACTCATACGCACCGTAGCACCAATTAAGCGGAGCAGTTGACTATCAATCTAGCTATCGATATGCGCATGCATACATTTAGATCTCTATTTACAAATTATATATGTATGTATATGCCTAAATCCAAAATATATCCATTATCCCTCCTTCTCGTCTAATCTACAAGAAATTTTGCCACACAACATTGACCTTTTGACATCAAACAATTAAAATAATTACGCAATTCTCTCAAAGGATTTGTCAAAGCGCATTTAGATTTAATTACAATTTTAATTGGCATGCCATTTGCTATACGATTTGCCATTTTCGATTTGATCCCAAGTGGGAATTTCTTGTTATGGTTGTTGTTGCTGTTGAGTGAACGCCGAATTCAGGTGTGGCTAGTTGTATTGACAGTTTACTTCCCTAACGTATAGTGGTCACAAGCTCTTGGCATGCGCCCACATATCTTGCTACAGCTACCTTGGGGATAAATAGCATCGATGTTGGAGTAATTGCTTGCTCTATGCTCGAAGTATAAGTAAGGTATAGCTGGTAATGTTTGTATCTGCTGGGAAACTGCACTACTAATAATGAGCAGCTATTAAAGTTTATAGTTTAAGTTATTAACAGAAATGGGTTAGTTTTGATTTTATAATTGATGTTGGGTGATTAGTTAAAATGATGGATGCAATTCACATTCGTTGGAGCTTTTGGCAGTAGGTGATTTTAATCGAGTGAAGCCCTTCGTGTTTTCGCTTTAATTTCGAACCTGTCCGGAGACACTTTTAAATTAACGAAAATTAAAAAAGCACAACGTGGAACTAAAAGGTAGTTTATATTTAAGTACCACCACTTTTTGCATTATAGTTGCTTCTCTATGCTTTTCTTTCGTCTAGATGGCCCCCATTCAAAGCACCGTGACCATTTAGAAACTCGTTATGGCATCTCAACGATATCGTCTAAACTAACTAAATTAGATTCTGCTTGAGAACTTTTGGGCCTTTGGAGACCCCAACACTAGCAAACACAATAGCGCTTTCTAGTGCTTTCGGGGTTACTGATTACGAATCAGGAGCCAGTTTTTGAAAACTCAAAATGGCGTATTCAATACGACGGTCAAAAAAAATACAATCGAATCGATTAAACGTTTTCCTTGTTGTTTTTGAGGTCGCAAATCACAAATTTGAAATCAGATTTTAAAAACTCAAAATGCCGGATGCAGAACGTTTTAAATTCATACATACACTGGGCGAAATAGAATGTGAAAAAACGAAGCATTTTCCAATGACCAACATTTTGTCTAAATTTATAATATAAATAACAAAATTACTCTCTTGAAAGAGAAGAGCGAGAGTGAAACAGTACAGTCATCTGGAACGCGAAAAACCACTTTTCCTGTAACTATGTCCATTTCTTTTTTAAGTGTAAAGCGCCATGGAGACGATCAAATATTTTTATCAACCGTCTCGAGTTATGCTTGACAAAAAAAAAATATTTGCTTCTGATCTTGCTTATTATATTATTATTATTATTGCTTCTGCTTCTAATTTGCGGTTGTTGTGAAACGTGCATCAAATAAACTGCATATCTTGCAACTCGCCTAGCAGGTACGTACTTATGCACATCGAATCGTCTGTCTTTTTTTTGTACTTCTCAATGTATGAACTTAATCATATTAAAATTTAAAGCTTACCAGGAAAAGTTTCTTTTTTGCATTTTCGAAAAATTTATGAAAATATGATAAGCAAGGCTGCGGCCTGCCACATCATGGTTTTCATACTTAACATGCTATGAATCATAACTAAACAAAATTTTAGCCTTACCAGAACCCCGTCAGTCGGACTGCCCGCGAGCTCTCTTTATAGTATAAAGTCCTAATCGAATTTACACAACACATAAACAAAAACGGCACTCACGTACACAATACATTCACAAAAACCGTATTACGACTGTCTCGCTTTGATTTCGGAATGCTTACACAATTTAGAAGTATTGCTTACTACCAATATAGAAGTATTACACATATGACAATGATAAATTTTATAAATTTTGCGGCAATGGGCAGTATCATGAATATACATTATTTGCACATCACCAATACTGCCAATATATAAAAAGAAATTAAATATTTCACTGCACAACGCGCGTTATCATTAACTTAGTCAACTTTATTTTTAATTAATAAAGTAAGGATCAATATCCGTTGCTCAATTGCAGCTTTTAGATTACAATTTTCAAATTAATTGTGTGCATAATTTGCAAGCAACAAAAACAACACGAATTTTAAGAAATATTTTATTACATTAAGAATGCAGCTACAGATAATTATTTTAATATACATATAGTATGTATTCATGCCATCCATTTAAATATCGATGATCCTCTGCAATAACAACACAACTCTAAATTTCATGTTTTTGAATTATATAGCGGATTAGGTTTATAGATAAACATATTTTTCTGTGGCAAACCAACATTTGTATAAGTACTTAGTTGTTACCAATCTGGCAGAGATGCAGTGTTGCCATTTGTCACAAAACCTAAGTAGCCAACCCTTACTACTGAACAGTGGCACATAACACACATTTATCGTGAATGTTGGCATAAGTCAAAAACTCTCGATATGTTAGTCATCCTTTGCCGTTGTTCATTTCATAGTTACAGTAAGTCACTTAGAAATGTTTTTATGGGAAATAACGGCACTAGTTTTGTGCCGTTTTTCAGCAATATGAATGCATTTTTTTTTTTTTTTTCGTTTAACTACTTACGAGTTGTAACTTATTTCGTATTTTTGCAGTCCAACACTTATAAAATCTTTAGAAAAAGTCATAATTCGAATGCTTAAAAATTTTCCCTACAGAATGACTGCAAATAGCGCGGAATAATTACGTTCCAAAACATATTATGGCTAAATTACGAAACACAAAATGTTTAATTAATTGGCTCTTCTTAAATATATAAAATTTTCAGTCGTGTCGTTTTTGCAGAGTATCATCGATATGTATGTGTATGGTAAAGTTTGCATGCTTCAACTTTTTCAAAAGTGCATAAAGTATACGGCTTGGTTATTAAAGAATTATAAATGAATTAAAAGCAATTTGCACTCGCCGGCTTGCGCGCGCCGTCAAGGGACCAAAAGCACGAATGTACAAAAAAAAATTCACAATCGATGGTATATACAATATATGTATATATGTGTAGTTGTTGCATGCGAAGGCGTTGAGTATACACTAGGGTGGTCCAAAAATGCATGTGAAAAAGTAAATTCAGAATTTTTATGCTCTCACCCCCACCATTTTTTTTAATTTGAAATCAAAAAATATTTAGAGATTTTCCATGTATTTTTATATGGGGAAAGAACAACTTTTCGTAGAAATGGTATAGAATTCTTAAAAGGCAATATTTTTCTATTGGAAAACTGTGTTTGTCTGTACAAGATTCCCAGTAATAATACCCAATTGTTTATTTAACCATTTTTTAATCTCAACTATAATTTATAGGTCCGCCAAAACCCAAAAAATCGCCGAAAACTGCAAAAGGGGGACCAATAAAAAATCGTTAGTACTAAAAAATGGTTAAATAAATAATTGGGTATTATTATTGAAAGTCTCCTGAAGAGAACCAGAGTTTTCCGATCGAAAAATATTGATTTTCAAGAATTGCATATCATTTATACGAAAAGTTATTTTTTCCCCATATATTTAAAAATACATGGAAAGCTTTGAGCGCTTTGAGCGACCTCTAAATATTTTTTTATTTCAAAATAAAAAAATAGGGGTATACTTTTTTCGATATAAAACATTCCTACGGGGTGAGAACATTACAATTCCGACTTTACTATTTGTGGACCACCCTAGTGTGCACCCAGTTGGTTAGTTTCGTTGGTTTGGACCCTATCAACGCCATTTGACGCCCACAGCAAATGCCAACACAAATTATTTGTATATATGAGTGCGTGTGTTGGCGTCTAGTAATTTAAAATGCAAATAACTTTATTAACTTGGCTTTAATACCAGCTATCGTGGACATGGCTTACAATAATATGCATTCAAAGCTATGCAACGGCTAGTGCGCTGCGTTCTCCAAATGATGCAGCATGAGCAGTTTAATACTTATAAACTGCCATGCAATCGCGCCTTTGCATGTTTGCCATATCTCCTCTCACTTCGCGCATGCCATTACCCGAAACTCTTTGAGTCGGCGCATGGCTTGGGTGTTCTGCGTAAGCTCAGGATTATCACTTAGCAAAATGAATGCTAATTACTTGTAAAATATATGCACGAAATGGTGCAAAAAAATGTGCAGTCCCATGGTTGATGCAACGCATACAAGTGGCTGTACATATAAGTGGTGCATTCGCGATAGATAGTAATGCAAATGAGGAGACTGCTTTTGGCTGCCAAACCAACTTTTGTTTGGATGAAATAATTTTGCTACGCATTTAAATGAGTTTTTCTTGCATAAATGGCAACAGGAAAGCTGTTAGCCAATAGCACAACAAGCTACAACTACCGATGACGGAAAAAAAGTCTATATTTAGAATGCATATAAAGCATTGAACATAAAACAGGTGGCGACCAAATTCATAGAAGGCACTGCACTTTAGACTGGGTCGAAAAAAAAAGTTGCTAATGTCCGCCCCTAAATTTAAAGATTATGTTGAGAGGGTTCTGGAAAAATTTTTATTTTTTTTTTTAACCCTCCGAAATACAGCCGAAATGG
>NW_023458559.1:64123243-64136692 GCF_013731165.1 Rhagoletis pomonella | reverse complement strand
GTATTTAATGTTCGGCTCCGCCCGAACTTAGACTTTCTTACTTGTTTCTTTTGCATTTTTGCTCATCATATAAGCGACAAATTTGAGATTTTCGGAAAATTTTTGAGCACTTTGCACTTTCTATTCAACACGTCACTGATTGCGGTATGCGTATGTACTAATTTTCATGTGAAATTATTACGTTTCTCCCTAGGTAGCATTTTTGGGGGTCTTAAAAGTTTAAAAACTACACTTACATTTAAAAAAAAAGCAACTAATTCCTCAGAGACTTTGCGCTGGGACTAATTCTTATTCAGGCTGAATATTTTTACTATGACTTATGGATCTATCAGAAGCTTTCAATAGCGACTTCATCTCTTGAACGTCCAGACAATGATGGCTGAGTGCAACGATGTCAGGGAAAGCGGTCCAGACCTACATCGACCAACCACTGGACCCGACGATGTACTGACGAGTAAACAACGGCATTCATAGAGAGTTGGTCACCACCTACCATGACCGTGATCGGAGCCAAATCACCAACTATCACAGACAAAGAGCTTCGACTGCCGCGTGAGACCTGTGTTACTCTGGCCCAATTACGGTCAATATATTGTAGATGCCTCAACAGCTATTTGTCTAGACTCGACACCGATATCCCAAATGCACTCCCGACATGACACCATATCAGCTCAATCCTACTCAGCTAACAACCCTTACTCTCTGGTCCGACCCCGTCGAAACAGCTCACTTCTTGGGCCTACCGTTAGTTGAGCTTAACGACAAAGATTGAGGGACAAACCGACCCAGGTGGGGCATAGTAGAGGCACTTCTCATAGGGGTGTGTTCTATACCTTGATCAAAAGTAGATCTTATAGGTAACAATCAATCCATTACCGTCTCTCTCAGGTTTCTTATCTCTTTGAATAAAATACATACGTCAGGGGACAATGAAAGATATTTACAACTGGTCTAGGGCAGAAGCAAATGGCTAAGTTGTTTGGTCCCGGCCCAAGCTGACTAATGGTTGTAGATCCAAATAATAATAATTAGCGAAGTAAATCCAGCACAGACGGGCGTTTTATCTTTTACAAGAATAAATGAGATTCTATCCTGGTCTTCACCCAAGGTGTATTCCATAGTAAATGCTGCCTTTTCTTCTATTCTAAAGCAAAAGGTTTACTGTTACTTTTTTAAATCTACTCTATTTGCTTTCCTCATTTACTTATTTCGCAAATAAAATCATATATGTTGATCACACTCCTTGTTACCAGGAAATCATAGATACTCGTATGTTCACACTATAACTACCAAAATGTTAACTGCTCTGCATATGTATGGCTGTTTATAACACCAATTATGATATCATCATTCGAATTACATACATTACCATTGTATTCTCTCACCTGTCCAGACTGATTTCATGTTGCTACATTTTAACTTTGCTGACAGCAAACAGCAGTGTTGAACTTAGGAGTACAATGTGAGTATACTTACAGTGTACATGTATACTTTTAAGTACTACATATGTATGTATGTATGTACATATATAAATATTTATGTGAGCGAAGTTAGATAGTAGTGGTATCTATATTCATGTTCATGCATAATAGGTATGTAAATGCATGTAGCTATGTACATAAATATATAATCTACAGTAAACTCATGTGAACATACATAGATACTTACTTGATTAACATGTGTCTACATGAATTTCGCTCACAGTGTTGTACATATTCAGTTCAAGTGCCTTCCCTGTAGAGAAATGCATTACTGCAACAATGATAAGATGTTTTTTGTGACTCCTAAGTCACGAATTTTTTAGCTTGTCTATCATTTTTCTCTTTTTCCTTTTGGGGCAGGCTATAATTCATTTAAACTAGTTTTTAGTTAGTTATTATGCAAAATTTGTTTACAGGAGCAGTAGAATCGATTTTCTTTCGAAATTGGGGCTACATCTGCACTCTGCACTAAAAAGTCTAAACAAACAACTGAAAATTCAAAAATCGGGCTCAACAGATCTTTTCCAAATTTGATAAACTTTTATTAAGAAAAAAATTAATCAAATCGGTGGAAAAATTTAAGTTCTGGACATTTTAAATAGTCAATGTTCGGTCGGCACCACTGTGTGACGTGCTTCTTGAAGAGTTCCTAGCTGAAACTCTGTGCATTTCTTTAAGAACAATCAAGAGAGAAATTAAATTTCAAGCTAATTTGGCCAAGGATTGATCTAAAGCAGTGTCCGCCAAAAAGAGAAGTCTTAAAATGAGAATGTATTAGTTATGAAATAAAAAATGAGAATGTGTTGGTGGTAATGCACGAAAATGCGTCATCAACCTGCTTCGCCTATTGTTTGCATGCAACTAAATAAAATTTGTTGCTCTGCTACTCTTTCTGTTGACGTTCGGATTGTGTACGTGTAAGAAGCCGATTGTGTACATTTGAAAGGCCGAATATAGTGCGTTTCCCAGGAAAGTGTTCGGCGGTCACTGATCTAAAGCGATCCATAGCTCTCACTCAACTAGACCGCTCTTCTCTCAGATTAGTAGTCGGCGTAATCCCCGGACACTGCCAGATGGGCACGCACAGAAAAAGTTTGGGAAACCCAACCGTGCTCTGCGCGATAGCAGTCGCTCTAACCTAACCCAGCGGTTACTCAATGTCTGGTTAACACTAATCTGCGGTTAAACATAGTTAAATACGTTACCGACTCCCTGTTATATGCATGGAGTCGAAAACGTCGATAACGATATTTAACCGATTAGTGTTAACCAGACATTGAGTAACCGGCCCTAAGAAAACGACCTTTCGGTACCATTGCGAATATCATATCCTGGCTGATTTCTGATTATATGGCTGATTTCGAATAATATGGCACTACACTACATGAAAAATGGAAGGCTATCAGTGCTTCCTCACAAAAATTATTAAATTTATTGATGAGTCGAAATATCTATGTATATATGATGTATTTTATTATATTCGCATTGGCTATGAAAATATTTCTGTTCCACAATTTCACCGTTTCCTATCGGGTATATAAAAGATTTTCGTTATGTGATTTTGTTCCCTAATATGTTTGACCATTATTTTGTTGCCTGTTCGATAAGTGTAAGCTATTTAGTATGTTCAGTTGACGACATTTGTACATTACCTCACTTGTACAACAAACTGGCATACATGCTGGTACATATGTAGATATGATCATACATATATTCATATAACTGCTTACATGTATGCAAACGTTTGCTTTTACACATGTGAATGAAATTTGGTTAGCATAATTTTAGATGTATTATTTGCAATGTAACATGTAATAAGGGTTTTCTTGGAAAACTGTGTGTGTTAGAACAGTTTAAAATACTTGGTTTGCGCTGAATTCCATCCGTCGAAGATTTGTTAGCTCGGGTTAACGCTGAAGTGTAACTTTGGGCAGTAAACTAAGCTGGGAGAACATAATTTCTCGTCAAATTAAGAAGCCCTCCATAATGCAGTATCAAATATTGTAAGAGCCGTTTTCTCGACTGCCTGTTAAATTTATCTCTCCGGTAAACATCGTTATCGACTGTCAGCAATATGCATTTGACCGATAAAGCAGTCGACGCGTTTACCGGGAAGATAAGTTTAACAGGTAGTCGAGAAAGAGTTCCATAGACAAAAGTCAGTCGGTGGGTAGTTGAGTTATCGATGGCGTCGGGTCCTCGGGAACTAGCGGTTTACCAAATGATAACTTTTAGACTAAGCGGGATGCATACTCCTGTCGGGAAATGCATCCATCGAGCATTGCTATTTCTTTGCTTGTTTTTTTTTTTTTTGGTCAAGAATGCTATTAAGTCAATAACACAGTGCAAAAACTTTCAAATGGTTGGTGGTGAGCAGAAGTCGAAAATAACCCTCTCCACTTTGAAAGTGCCCCAAAATATCCGTTACTATTTGAGAGAAAAAATAACCCACAAAACAGAACAGGTGGTTTATTTTTTGTAGATGTGTGCTCCTCTCAGTGGGAAAGGGTTATTTGCATATCATTTTCGTTGCTGTCGGTCTCGGACACTTATCGCTGGGAGAGAAAAAATAAGTGTTAGAGCGCGATTACCCACGAACGCGTACGCAGGGTACCGTAGAAACATCACATTTTCTGTTAATAGAGAGAGAGATTTAAAATCCGCTATAAATTAAGAAATATATTTGATTTGTGATTTGGTTTGTTGACCATATAAAAAATAAAATTTATATGTGATTTGATTTGTCGACCAAATAAGGAATAAAAATTTTTGATTTGAATTTTAAAGATAATCAATTTGATTTGTACAATTTCAACTAAATAATACTTTTGTAATGCAACGAAAATAAATGAAATGAAATGAAAATAATATTTTCAATTATCTTCCAGTTCTACGAAAATCTTCGGGATTTTTGGTACTAATTCGGGGTTTTCGAGACTTTTTCAGGATTTTCGGAATCTTCGGGACTGCTTCAAGATTTTTAGTCCAGTTCGGGATTTTCGGGACTTCTTCGGGATTTTCGGAATCTTCGGGATTTTTACACTTTTTCGGTAATTTTGGACTATTTCGGGATTTTTTTACTACTTCGGTATTTTCGAAACTACATTGGGATTTTCTGGATCCTCCGTACTAATTCGTGATTTTTGATATTTCTTCGGGATTAGGTATCAAAAACTTTGGGTCTACTTTGGTATTTTTGAACTGTTTCAAGGTCTTTGGTCTATTTCGCGACTTTTGGACTATTTCGAGATTTTCGAGACTACTTTGGGATTTTTTGGATGCTCGGGACTAATTCGAGGTTTTCAAACTTCTTCGGGACTACTTCGGTATTTTTGGGACAACTTTGGGATTTGTGAGACTTTTTCCGGACTAAATTCCGAAATCTCGAAAATGCCGAAATGGTCCAAAAATCACAAAGAAGTCCCGAAGATTCCGAAAATGCCGAATAGTCCTGAAAATCGATAACAATATCGATAATAAAATCGATACTCAAATCGATAATAAAATCGATAACAAAACCCAGAAAAATATCGATCATTAAAGCTGAATAACTCAGTGAGAGGGGTGACCAGTATGTTTGCATGTATGTATTTATAAATAAAAATATTTATTGGTTCAAAAATGATGGGTAGGCACTGTGGCCAATGATAAAGTTAGTTTACCACCTCTGCACGGTTGTAAGCCATGCAGAGTCCGCAAAATGCTCCGGAAGCAGTGTCCGGAGGATGCATCAGACTAGGTAGAGCATACTTTAAAGTGCCATCTAATCAAAACTTAAGAAAGTTCATGGCAGTTGAGAAGTGCATGTGCAAAAATTTCATAAATTGCATAAAGGAAATTTTTGCACATGCAGCAGTACATAGCATGTATTTAGGCGCCTGGTGTTAGCAGACGCGCCTAAACAAAAGCGATAAGTCCCTAGAATACCGAAAAGCCCGAAATAGTTCACAGGTTGAATCTCTGTGTCTATCTATATCATTTTATTTATAATTACTTTTATTCAAATCTTTCTTATTTTATCTTCATCTTTACTTTTATCGGTATCCTCATCCTCATCTGTTTCTTAATATTTATCCTTTTCTTCATCTACATATTCCCCTTCACATTTGACCTTCATTTTTGCATTTATCCTTACGTTTTTATTTTTATTTTTTTTTTTTAACTTTGCCTTCATCCTTTTCTTTATCAATATAATAAATTAATATGAGTATCAAAATAAAGAGGTTTAGGAAATTTTGCCACCGGGAATACTTGAGGAATATTTTAAATATTAGAATTCTGGTCTTAAACTAAAGCGGTTTAAGAAAGTTTACTGTCGAAAATATTTTTGAAAATACTATTTGAAAAACTTAATTCAGTTAAATTGACAAGATAAGGTAAATATTGAATTAGTACACCTTTGAAGAAAGTTCGCGATATGTATGCAGACTGGAATTATAAGAATATAAATTAAATTTCCATGAGAAAGACGAGTAGAATAAAAAATAAAGAATGCTTCATAAATCAAAAATTTGTTTGAAAATCGCCCATCTCTCTATTTTATTTTCCAAAAATTAGCCCATACGAGTCTTGGAAGGGAGGAACAATCCAAAAATATTTGCATTTTGCATATTTGCAATGCATTCATGCATTTATGGATATGAAATATTAATTTATCTGTCATTAGTATGTTAATTTAGTGGCCAAGGCATTCGGTGCCAAGCGTTCATTGTAGCAAGCATACTTTTAACGTGCGTTCTGTCAAACCAACGCCAAAGCCAAAGTCAAAGCGAAAGTTCTATGTGGACCGGCCTTTAAACACATTTCTATTGATTGAATAGTCACTTACAAACTACTACAATGAAATTTGTCAGCTACAGATTTGAAGTGATTGACAGTCATAATTTACATATGTGTTGATCTGCGAGTACCCTTTTTAACTGAGATGACTAACCTTGTAGAATTTTTCGAATCAGTTAAAGAGAACTCAACTTAAAAGGTAGTACAAAATATTGCAAAGAAGTACATTTGACTGTACTTCGAAGCACGAAGTACAACGGCTCAAAAAAAGTACAGTACTTCCGAAAGAAGCACGGTTGGTCACATTATCAATAACCCACAACAGAAAACACAATAAGATCGCACAGAGTGACTTGGCACGGCGAGAAATACTTTTTGCTTGAGAGATGTTTGTAAATGTTGATAAACACCATACAAAATAAGTGGAGAGGGTAATTTTCGATCTCTGGTGGTGAGAATTGGAACAACTGCGAAAAATCAAACTGTTGTCTCTATTTGCTTTTTGAGTAAGGAAAGATTTCTCAGGTTTGTAAAAAACGTTTAAAGTATTTTGCAGAATTATGGCACAGTACAAAGTGTGAATGAAACCATCACCAACTTTTTTTTGCAATATTCAGAAAAAATTTTGGTAAGCAGGTTTATAGCCCATTAAATTTAAGTATAAAAAAGTACAAGTAAATAGGCATTTTCTTGCTGCTGCTAGAAACGTCAGCAAAAAATATTTCTAAAAATCAAGGCTATTTCTTAACTATTTAAAACTTGCACTTTATTACATAAAACTTTTCTGAAAATTCCAAAAAAAAAAGAAACATTAATTTTGGTGGTTTCATTTCCACTTTGTACGGTGTCATAAAACTGGAAATATTTTAAAATTTCAAAAGAAAAGAAAATAGAAACAAGATTTTGATTTAATTCCATATTTACAACTGACCTTTAATATAGGTACCAAGTTTCTATTTGCTTCCCTTTTAAAGCAATTACAAGCTCTTCATCGAATGCCTTCAAGGTTTTTAAAAATACCATTCATTCTGCAGCCGCACATATGCCAACATACACGCTCACAAACCCATCTACTCTACGTGCATACTTATATATCTACACACTAAACAACGTCAATTAATAACCACCACTTAACCCTTGAAAATTAACTAAACAAATTCGAATTCGGTTGCAAATCGTATTTCCACTGATTGGATAGGTAAATAAGCCAACAGCAAAATAGCCGCAAAGCATTGAGTAAACAACAACCGACTAGTTAAATAACATTTGTGGCATGCAACGTTTTCAAAATAAGCTAAACTAAGCAAAGCAATTGGTGTAAAAGGAATAAATATGTGGCTGACAGTTGAAAGGTGGTTGAAATCGCTTGATGCAAGTAAGCGAGGCTGTTTGCCTAAGATAAATATTGAAATAATAATTTTTTCAATTAAAAATTGTGCTAAGCGTATTTGAAGGGCGCCAGCTATAATGTGTTCGCTAAACATTGTGCAAGTGTCAAGTACGTTGTGTTTCACTGAGTTCTTTTTAAAGAGGTTTTACATGCAAAGCAAGGTCACTGTGAATTAAGTTAAAGAAAAAAGTAAAAAACTCGTATACAAATATAAACATAGAGGAAAGTATAGGTAATTAGAATTGAAAATAAGCAAAGAACTAAAACACGTGGACAATATTAGTATCCACTTAATTTTACTCTGGCCTTAGCAAATCATGTTTAACTTCACCAACACCAATTTTTAAATGACCTTCTAAACTAGTATTTTTAAAATAAAGATTGAAAAGCTTTAACATACCGAATTTGAAGGAACCTTTCATAGAAAATATTTCATAGGAAACTCTTTATAAATATGTGCTAAGAAAGCTGTTAGCAACCAAGTTCCAAAAAAGCTGCTTAAGAAGCTTTTGAAGTTTTTCTAAGAATTGTTGTTAAGAGAAGTCCAACTCAAGCAACTTAATCAATATTTTTCAACTACTTAAAACCGTTTTGTTTTAAGTAAGACTCAAAACAATTTTATTTTATCACAAAAACTAATTTTTTAATTAATTTTTTAGCTATTGAACTTTCACTAATGCACTTAAAGAGCTCTCATTACATTAAGGAATCCCAAACTGAAACAAAATGTGTTAAAAAAAATATTTTTATTAAAAACGTAAAATTTTTTAATCTTGTATTATGTTAAAATTGGCCCCATTTAACCTGTTAAATGAAAAAGAGCTTTTTGGAAAACACAGTCGTACACATTGACCATTTGGAGTTAACTTTGACGGTTGTTTGATTACGAATAAAAATTCGAAAAAAAATATTCAAAATCAAGTTTTTGTGTTTCAATTTGTTTTGTGCGAATGTCTGCTTCATGATATTAACGCATACGAATTACTTAGAGACTTCAAAATGTTTAGTTACTATGCACTATTTATCTCTGCGTACGATGAGACCTCATGGGAAATAACTAAATAATTACCGCCTTGGCCTCTTTTTTGGCGGAAAAGATATGCATACAATTTTGATATTTTTTGATAATTTTTAATTTTTAATATTTTTCAGAATATAAATTTTTTTAATGTTGGCATGTCAAATGAAAGCTTTTGGGTCTTTCTGATTGGCCGGAGCAGAAAGCTTTCCGATACAACTCTGCGTTGAACTGGTTTTCAAACGAGTTTAATGATTTAACTGGTTCAATTGCATGCAATTTAACTTGTTTATGAACACGTTTTATTCATTTAACTGGTTCAAGCCCATTTGACATGTTTAGCTCGTCAATTTGAACGTAGTATTATTAAAATTCTGATCGTTTGGAGATAAAAGCTTTCACCTTTTTAAGCAAAGAGCTTTTATGAACATAAAAGATTAGATTTTGAGCAGAAGCTTCGAAAAGTTACTTTATTTATAACAGCTTTTTTTTATACAATACCCAAATTTTACAAATAAAAGAAATTTGCGAAATTTTTGCATAAACTAAGCTCAATTTGACGCTTAAATTAACTTTTACTACGTAATACTTTCTACTAGTTTTCTACTAGTTTTCAAAAAAACTCACAATATAAAATAAGATACCATCTCACCTTTGTCAATACTTCTATCTACACTTTCTACATTATTTCATTATATTTATATGTGTTTAATGCTGCCTTTATTGTACTCAGAATTTCTAATTTAATAATTTAATAATTCACCCTTTTCAAATTATTAAAGCTTTTCAAAATGAGCTTTCATTCGTGACAACATTAACCGAACGACACCTGCAGCTGCAGGTGACAAAACTGTAATCCCAATTGTAAACTCATCGATGCGTGCAACAAACTAATTTACAATATCTGCAACAACAATATCTAAAACAGCAAACAACAAGCAAACAATGCGTGCATTTCAAATGTTTTGTTGTAATAAATGCACTACTATTTATTGACAAACTCGCGCTGTACTTAGTAAATGCATGTAACCAGTTAGTGTAGTTGTAAATTCACTCTCACACTTAAACACACAAAAGTGCCAAGTTTGTGTGCGTGTCAATGCAATTTGCTCTGATGTTTAGAATATGCATGACAATATGTCATAAACGCTGACACGAACAAATATTAACAACAACAAAAATTACAAGAACAACACGTAACAACCAGTGCGGCGGCAGTCAACAGCGCTACCCATTCAATACAATGTAAAAGACATAACTACAGAAACAGCAACAACATCCTCTGCTGAATGCAATGACAACTGAAGTGTAGGTGATAAATTATAAGAAAAGGTAATGGGTAAATGCTAAAAGGATTGCGGATGATATACAGAAATCTGTCGCTTAAGGTTGAGGGAAGCAGGACTCTCGTCGATGGCAGGGTGGTGGGAGAAAAACCTCTTGCTTTATGCAAATTTTGTATTTATGACAAGCAAAATACAATCGCTGATATGCAATAATCTAATATGCAACAGCCAGAGCAAGAACAGGAGCAATATTGGCAACAAGGGCAACCACAACAACAACAACAGCTACAACTATAACTGCAGCATTGAAATATTGAATGGCATTGCTTGGTGACTGCTGCTGGCTGTTAGGATGTCGTTTAGTCATTTAGATCGTGTGACTTGATTGACACTCGTGGGCCACATACATATGTTTCAGCTGCCAAGCAAGCAGCAGGGCAACCAATAATGGTAAATGTTAATCAGTTGAGTATTAATGTGGTGCTTAATGTATTTGTACATACTTGTATATACAGTGACTTAAACAAATGACCTCGTGTGGATTTTTTAAATATTCATAATGCTTTACGAGTTAAATTTTTTTTGTTATTTTACTAAAAAAACGTCCATGTTTTAACCAAAAACATATAAATCACAGTATCAAAATTAATGTTTTTATGAAATTTTTTTGATTTTTCCTAAATTTTGTATAGTGTTTGAAAGTGTGATTTTTATGTTTTTGGTTGAAGCTTGTACGGTATTTTTATAGAAAAAGAACAAAAAAAAAACAATTTAGCTCGTAAAACATTGTAAATATTCAAAAGAAATCGACACATTATCATTTGTTTGAGTCATTATATATGTATGTATGTAAGTATAGAATTGAAGGAATCACATAACATTCGTATTGTTTATAGCCTAGAGTGCCACTGATTAGTTACATCTGCACAAACATGTGTATATATTAATTATCCAGTTGTTGGGGCAACATTTACGATGTAATAAAGGCGCCATAAACAGCTGAAATTTGCAGAACGGCTAGAAATGTATTGAATTATGATTAATTAATGGCCGTTTATGTGAAGTAGTGAAGGACAATTGAAATACTTATAACTACTGCCAAAGGGAGTTGGAGCAAAAAAATTTACGTAGGGAAAATTTTTCAAAGGCGATTCTTTCAACGTCTGGGATGCTAAAATTGGAGGCAGCAATTGAATGGATTCTATATTGGAGCTAATTCTAATTGAGATTACGATGGAAAACTGTTAACAGACGTCCTTAAGATTTCATTTCAGCGCTTCAAAGCATGTGGAGGTATAGTTATGTAGGTGGCTCGATTTGCATGCCTAACTAGAAGATCCCAGAACAATGTATAGGGGCGAAGCTCAACTCGCTCCTCAAGGCCAATCCAAAGTGAGAAAAGCACAAATGTACTATAAAACCAGCTACACATGCCCATGTCCAACGTCGGTAGTGGTTTCGCGTATCCACGGTAATGTTTGAACATTCGTACGTTTTTAACCGACTTCCAAAAAAGGAGGAGGTTATCAGTTCGTCGGAATATTTTTTTTTTTTATGTATGTTACCGCATAACTTTGGTCCACGTCAACCGATTTCGATAATTCTTTTTGCATCGGAAAGGTAGTGTCTCAGAGGTGGTCCCATACTAATCTGGTTAAGATCAGATCAGTGGATCATGATATATATATATTTTTTTTTTATATGAGAGTTGAAGTCGGTTTTTTTTGCTAAAAATTACTTGTTTTGTTTTATTTTATTTTATTCTTTTTTTTTATGTATGTTACCGCATAACTTTGTACCACGTCAACCGATTTCCTTTTGCAACGCAAAGGTAGTGTCTCAGAGGTGGTCCCATACTAATTTGGTTTAGATCCGATCACTGAATCATGAAATATATAGATATATATATATATTTTTTTAAGTGGTTTTTTTTGCTAAAAATTACTTGTTATAGGATAGAGTGCACTAAAATATTTTTGCACGAATGGTTAGTGTATACTTTAGAGAATAAGATCGTAAATTTTTTGTTTAACACAAGGAGAATCTGTTAAATTGTCAATTGTTTATTGGGAAATTTATTATTATTTAATACTATTAAAAAATTAAATTTTTCCAGTATGAATATTTTTTTCGATTCTGCTACTTTTTCTGAATACACCATTAAAATTTGGTTATTTTTCATTAAATATTTACGGAAATATAGCAATTAATATATAAAATTGATGAAAAGAAGGTCAAAAACTCATTTATGAATCAATTTTTGAAAAAATGAAATTTTCAAAAAATATTTTAAGGCATTAATTTTCACATATAGACCTATGAATATCTGCCAAAACATATTTGAAATTCTACTACTTAATTTTTATTGGCCCGTTTCAGAAAGTTTGACTTATGTGAAGTAGAATTATAGTAAAAAATAATACTATTATGAAATTTTTGGAAAACGGGCGTGGCACTTATGATGAAATGCTGTATCTCAGTAGTCGCTTCACCAATCACTACCAAACTCGGTACGGGGCTTGGATAGGGTCTAGCTAAGAAATCTGTTGAAAATCTTTAAAATCGGGTAATAACCACACCCACCTGCCATATAACGGTTATTTTCAGAAACACGAAAATTGCGATAAATCAGTAACTTATGCAGCTAATTCACTTAAAATCGATGAACGCAATAACCACGTAGCACAAAATTAGAATATTATACATTTTTGGATATTGGGCGTGGCGCCGCCCACTTATTACCACAAATGTGTATCTCGGTAACCGATTTATCTATTTCTACCAAACTCGGTGCACTTAATAACCTTTTCACGAAAAAGCAATTTGTTGAAAATTATTCAAATCGGACTAAAATTACACCCGCTTCCCGTATAACGGTACATTTCAGAAATACGAAAACTCCAATATTTCAATGAGGATGCTAATTTGCTCCAAGTTAATGGTTACAACAATCTCCTTACAATAAATAAGACTTCTATAGACTTTTTGGAATTGGGCGTAGCATCGCCCACTTTATAACTACAAAGGTGTATCTACTTCGGTAACCACTTAATCGATTTGTACCTAACTAGGTCCAATTATATCATTAAGTCTAACTCTGCATATTATCGGAAACGTTTGAAATCTGGTAAACGTCCCTACTTATCATGCAAAGTTAGTTCATGAAAAGTTTAAACGACGATATTTGATACCTTCGCCGGGTATATAAAGTTTGGTTTCGTCCGAACTTATACTTCTTTACTTGTTGATAATAGTTTTTGTCCGAAGGGCCAACTCAGAATCGACAGTTAACTAAAGATTTTCAGTACAAAAGTCTGTGATAAACTCCCCATGCTGAGTTAACTACGCACTGTAAAATTGGCCCATAGTGTTATTATTTTCTTCGTTATTTCACACAAAAAAATTGGCGAACGTACTTTGTATGATACTGCATTCCTAGAATATTTCTAAACAAGTAAGAAAGTCTAAGTTCGGGCGGAGCCGAACATTAAATAC
>NW_023458559.1:64064179-64122843 GCF_013731165.1 Rhagoletis pomonella | reverse complement strand
AAACAAGTAAGAAAGTCTAAGTTCGGGCGGAGCCGAACATTAAATACCCGGCGCAAGTATTAAATATATGTTTTCCACCTTTCCGAAAGCTACCGCTACATGATAAGCCGGGGTGTATACATTTTAAGTAAATTAGCGTCCTTAAATTTCGAAATATTGAAATTTCAAGCATATCTGAAATTTACCGTTATATGAAAAGCGGCCTCAATTTTAGTCCGATTTCAACAATTTTCAACGGTTTGCTTTTATGTGGCAAGCACAATAACCGTACCGAGCTTGGTACAAATTGCTAGAACGGTTAGCGAGATACATATATGTGATCACAAGTGGGCGGTGCTACACCCATTTTCCAAAATTTTGTCATAAACGTATTTCTTGGTAAAGAATTGTTGCAATCATCAATTTTGAATAAATTAGCTTCAATATTTACTGATTTATCGAAGATTTTGTATTTCTCTAAATTACCGTTATATGGGATGTGGGCGTGGTTATTGTCCGATTTTAGAAATTTGGCCAGTTGGTATGCTGTATCAGGATCAACAACTGTGCCAAGTTTGGAAGAAATTGGTGTAGCGGTTACCAAGATATACACATGTAACCATAAGTGGGCGTGGCTACGCCCATTTGCCAAAATTTTGTAATATTCTTATTTTTCGTCTAAAACTCATTGCAAACATCAATTTTGAGTGAATTATCTTCAGTAGTTACTAAAATATCGCAGTTTTCGTTTTTCTGAAAATTACCGTTATATGGGAGGTAGGCGTGGTTATTGTCCGATTTTTTAAATTTTCAGCCATTTAGTATGCTGTACTAAGGCCAACAACTGTGCCAAGTTTGGAAGAAATTGGTGCAGCGGTTACCAAGATATACGCATGTAACCATAAGTGGGCGTGGCTACGCCCATTTTCCAAAAATGTATAATATTCATGTTTTCCGTCTGAAACTAATTGTAAGTCTCAATTTTGAGTGAATTATCTTCAGTAGTTACTAAAATATCGCAGTTTTCGTATTTCTTAAAATTACCGTTATATGGGAGGTAGGCGTGGTTATTATCCGATTTCGCCCATTTTCAATACCATCCGTCCCACGCCCAAAAGAAGTTCACGTACCAAGTTTCGTTAAGATATCTCAATTTTTACTCGAGTTATCGTGTGCACAGACGGACGGACGGACGGACGGACGGACGGACGGACAGACAGTCACCGCTTAATCGATTTCTCTTTTCATTCTGATCATTTATGTATACATTTGTCTATATCTATCTCGATTCGTTTTGCCTGTTACAAACAACCGTTATGTGAACAAAGTTATAATACCCTTGTGCACAAGTGCGCTCGGGTATAATAAAGAGTTTGCGGATGTGGTATAAATTTGTCGAATATTTCTAATTTTGCTACAAAGTTAGAAATTTAGATTTTTGTTAGATATTTTTATAAAAGTTATTTAAAAAATTCAATTGTAGATATACAAAATAAAATAGTAATTGTACGCAGTTAGTTATCTGGTAAATATTTCTACCTTTAAAATAAAAAAATAAGAAATGGATACGATACGATTATTAGAACCAAAAATATTGAATTTTGAATAGGACAAGGTCGCTAAGTAATCGTAAACCAACCAAATTTAAAACCTTGATATTTCTGAATATAAATTTTTGTTTAATGTATTTTCTATACAGTTATAACCATATTTAGTGCCTATAAATGGTGGAGTGAAATAAGACCCGCGGAAATAACGCCCATGGGTTTTATTTCCTTAAAAAAAAAAAGAAATAAAGCCCGCGGCTGTTATTGCTCTTTCGCAAAGGAAATAAAGCCCTCGGGCTTATTGCATTTAATTGGTCGGCGCTATTTCCCATTCGAAATGGAAATAACGCCCATGGGCTTCATTTCTCTTTTTTTGGGAAATAAAGCAAATGAGCGTTATTTCCGCGGGCCTCATTGCACTCCACCCCTATAAATTATGAAAGAAGTTTCAGCCAAATCTAGAATGAGAATTAAAAAAGCGTACGATTTGTAAAAGAACGACCCACATGTGTGTATATGGCGCGTAGTTTAATACGAACTGTAATATCTACATACGTATTTGTGTCGCTGTGCAGGTAATTCAAAACTGAAATTAGCTAATTAAATGACGTAACTACGCTCCACCTTTTGTCTATGCAGTGCGTACTGGCACTCGCCGCACTGCTAAATACGCCTAGCTACCCGCAATAAAATACGTTTCACCGTCATTTGATAATATGCCAGAGCCATTTGTGACTAAATTATTAACTGCAGTAAAGCATGTGGTATCATATAGCATTGGTGTGCAAGCACAAAATTGCTACTGCACAATAAGCCGGTGGTCATGTCAGTTAACTAGTTGTGAAGCAGATTACTCCACTTATTATTAGTTTTGTTGAATGACTAGTCAATACGCTATCATTTAACAAAGTGTCACTGTATTAAGATTAGTAAATGTTGCGCCTAAAAGTATGCAAAGTTAATGAACCATTACACTGAGCATACGCGTGCAATTCTCCAACGCTATAAGAAATACATATTATATTAAGAACAGATTGCTGGTAAATGTAACCAAAACTTATATACTTTCCATTCATTCTATAGAATTTGTCGTCCTAGTATTTCATGAACTGTTTGAATATTTGCGGCGTCCTCCAACAAGCAAACGCTTCATTTAATATCTGCGCTCCACTACTGCAATATACTGGCATTAAGTGAAAATTGTTGATTTTATAATTATGCTAACTATCAATGTTGCCACACTTGGGCTTTTCTTCCCAAAACTGATAGGTTTTTTTTCAATTTGGTAGGTCGGTAGGCTAGATTCGATTTTGGTAGGTTTCCTGACAATGAGTAGGTAATAGTTATTTGCGAAAAACATAAAATATGTATCTCCAAACATTTTAGAAACCTTGTTTACACGAATATTTCACCGGTGTGTTCGTATAACAGCGACGGCAAACATGTATACATATATGCGTGATACGCCTACAATAGCGTACCGCTGAGGTGGGTTCTGCGACATGAAGGGTTTGCAGCCAAGCAAAGTTCTAACTGTCTCACAAAGCGTGGAACCAAAATGCGCTTGCATGGTCCTGAGCCATTTTGCGGTGCATCTAAAAATACACTGCAGAATTACTTAGGATCTAAGAAGAACCACAGATTACTGCCCACTGGCGGAAGGAAAAGGTAATAAGACAACCAAAGGGGTTCATAACTCCGCCCAGGAAAAACTCCGAAAGACTCCTTGTACTTGAAACTCTTACTGGCTACTTGACAGCACACTGCAAGTTAGGGTACCATTTGAATCAAATGGGGCTTTCTGTAGGGACGAACTTTAGGTTTTGTGGGCCGGTGGAGGAAACCCCAGAGTATATTCTATGTACCTGATCACGAAACATGAATCGTAGACTGATACACTTTGGAGAACAATTCTTCTCCATATAAAATTTTGAATATGGCACCGTTCAAGGTGCTTAGATTTTTGAATAGCCTAAGCTTGGAGTGATTACAAAACATCTTCTTAGGTCGCATAAGTCTGTACAGTAAAATGAATTGTTATACGCAGTTAATTTATTTTTATTGTACTAGCTGTGCCTTACTTTTACTAAATGTTTAGTTGTCTACATTTTTAACAAACTTGACATTGAACAAAAATATTACAAACTCAAAAAAATTTTTGGTAGGTTTTGGTGGATTTTGGTAGGAAAAAAATGTGTCTGTAGCAACACTGCTAGCTATTGATGTTGTTGTTACCTCAGACTGCATTGCATGTTTACTGCCGTTGTTAACTGGCTGGTTGGCTATTGTCTATTGCATATCTATTGGCTGAAAGCCATGGCCAAGTACCGCGAATTACGCAAGCCATACATACATATCTACATACATAGGTAGCATGTTGCCCAGAAAAATATCGCTTGCAGACAAAACTACATATTTTAAGCCGATTTAGCATAAAATACACAAATATGCCAGCAAAAATAGAAATTCAAACAAACATGTCCGTTTAGAGCCTAAAATCATATTTTGCATGCTGCCACGGTGCACATATGCTGCGCTCGTGCTCGGCCGCCACACAAAAAACGCGCTTGCTTTGATGGCAAATTTTATGTTTTACTGGTTAGTGCAGCCAAGAGACAAATTCCTGGTACAAAACTCAAACACCTGTCCCCATATATGTATCCCGCATCGGTAGCACTGTCATTGTCATTTGGCATTGAATTTTATGTTAATCCGTTGCTTCAGCAACGCTTGCTCTATTTAAGCTGCTGCAGTGGTATTGCTTTCATAGCGCATGTTATTGTTTAGGAGTTTTTTTTTTGTTGTTTTTAGCAGTTAGTGTTGTGTCTGCTGCTGCTGCAGTAATTTTGAATTTTCAATTGCTTGTTCTTCATTATTATTTTTTGTTTGTGCAAAGCAATTGCACCCGGTCGTGGCAAACGGGTATGCGCAGTGTACATATTTAAGGCGCCTGAGGGCGAAGGAGGTCCCTTTATACATTTTATGTTTTAAAACTTAATTTTCCATCACATTATCAACTACAGGTCCGGCAGTAAATTAGTTTAGATCAGTGACCGAAAATAATAGTTATTTTCAAAATTTCAATTCAAAAAGTCAGTCGGAAAGAATTGGGCTTTTTAACATTTGTATATAGCAATGTGA
This sequence comes from Rhagoletis pomonella, assembly GCF_013731165.1. Lineage (NCBI taxonomy): Eukaryota > Metazoa > Arthropoda > Insecta > Diptera > Tephritidae > Rhagoletis > Rhagoletis pomonella. The sequence continues at coordinate 64,118,176 of NW_023458559.1, read as the reverse complement.
TGCTTGTTAGCCAAGGAATGTTAATCCTATATGATTTATTATTTTTTTTTATTTAAAAAAAAATGTCAGCTATTTGCCGTTATTCTTTTTACTAAAAGTAAAAGTTAAAACTTAACTTTTATTTTTTTCGGTCAAATATAAAAGTTAAAATTTTGACTTTAATTTTTTCGGTCAAAAATAAAAGTTAAAATTTGGATTTTATTTTTTCGGTCAAAATAGTTTACATATTCACAATACAATATGTTTTAATAAAAAATGCACATCCTTTCAATTGCAGTTTTCAATCTTCTGTAAATATATTGAGTTTCTTTAATTTAAGCTGATACTTTCCATTTCCAGACAACCGGTCAGGTACGAGCATAATTTTTAATTTCGACCAAACTCAAATACATTGTTTGTTGGTCCAAATAATGAGACACGTATTTTTTCTTTTGGCTCGGAAAAATTTTTCGGCCGAATTAAACGCGATTTTGTTTTTCAGGCAAAAATCGATTATTCGAATTGACAGTGAGAATGTTTTTTTTTAAATGCCCATAACTTTGTCAAAATTTAATAGATTCCAACAATGTTTTTATTCAAATGTCAGTAATTCTTGTCACTTCAAGATAGAATGATATAATTATTGATTTTCATTATTTAAAAGTTTTTATTTAACAATAAACAAAAAGTGCAATTTTTTTTTTAAATTTAATTTCTCAAAAAGTGTTTTTTTTTTTCTATCAAACTTTTTTACCGGGAAAGAGACACTTTGAACTACAATCAACCCAAATCTCTAATAGCGAAGATTTTTTTTCTGAGTTATGATTCTTTATAGAAAATATACGTTTTTGTGGTACATACTACAATATTCCTATATTGTTTAACTGAATGGAACATATGTGTGTAATATATCAGCAAAAAGTACAGCCGTGATCATTTTTTGTGTATCAAATAGATATTAGAACACACTTTCCACCATACAGTTTCGATTATAAAAAGCGGGAAAATGTGATTTTGTATTTCGAAACTCTATGGTGGAAAGTGTGTTCTAATATCTATTTGATACACAAAAAATGATGACGCCTGTACTTTTTGCTGATATATTACATACATATGTAGCTCTTTAAGTTATTCACCGCCAAGCTCTGCTCCGACAAATTGTATCGCAAATCGCCAAGAATGACCTTAGTGCTGAGCATGACTTGTGTCGCTGGCACTTGATGTATAATACATGCCAGATCTCTTAGTCGGGGATATATAAATTTTTTACTCTCCCAGTAATCCATAAGGTCCATATCAACATCAATGCGCTTCTCCTTATAGGTGCCTAAATATTTCCATTTTTTTTACCGAAAAATAAAAGTCAATTTGTAACTTTTATTTTTGACCGAAAAAATAAAAGTTAATTTGTAGCTTTTATTTTTGACTGAAAACATATCGGTGCAAAAATAACGATTATTTTTTGACTTTTTGAAAAAAAGCATAACTGTTACGGTCCCTGGTTTAGGTGGTATCGATAAGAATATATATCACATTAAATAAAGTATGCTGAAGTCCACAAACTGCTCCCTAAGTGAGAATAATATGATAACGCATTTTTGTTTAAAGTCGTAGATATTCTTAATGTATACATCGTTCAGTTTCAGTTCACTCACGTATTTACCATATCCACACAACTGCAGCGTGAATGATTTTCGCCATTTAATTCCCACATTTTTACACTCAACAAAAGCTCATATATATAGCAGGAAAAAGTGATTGAAGAGAAGCAGTTAGGATGAAAAATTGTAAGTGAAACGGGTAAAGGCGAAGTTCATTCCTAAAAGCCAAGAACCAAGCCGCTTAAGCTCTTGAAATTCACTTAATTTCCGGCCCATGCATCTTTCTCTGGTAAAGGCTTAAATTTGGCGTTATTCGTTTTTATAAGATAAACTCTGAAGTAAATTAGGATGCCCCTAATAAACATACAGTCGTACTGTAAAAGTGTTAATTGGCATGAAATGTTAATGATATAATGGCGTTGCTTAAAAAATGCTGCCTGTACTGTGAACTGTGTTAAATACCATGGGCGGGCTTTCGTGAAACAATAGAAATTTTATCTGCGTTAGAGCTCTGGGCTGAAATAATTTTTGTTTGCCAAATCGAACCGCGAGCACTGGAATGATTTACATACATATGTATGGATATTAAAACTTTAGCTATGCCCAACATGCTTGCGGTAAATGTACATAAATGGGTTGTTCGGAGTATTGTCTGCTGTTCTCAGAAACTGATGTTGTGCAAAGATTTCTGCCAAGTATTTCAGGCTGAGATCTCTGCTGTAGTGCACTTAGAACTTTGTTGTTCTTTTATTTTTGGATTGTGAAATGAAATGATCGTGTTTGTATTTAAAAAAAAAAAATTTTGACGATTAAAAATTTTATCTTCCAACTATAACAACGTGTTACAAAAATTCTTACCCCTGTACAATAACAAGATCCTTAAGAATCAAGATTCTTTACATCTACTATTAACATGACTGGCCGGTAAACTTTTTGGGTCTAGCCCCATCAAAACTTACCCTTTTAATGTACAATCGAGCTGCGATAAAAGTTTGGTCACGACAAACTTGATTCTTAAGAGAAACTACAATTAAAGAACGAAGCGGATGAAACCCTCTTGATACACTCATGAGTTGAGGTAATGGATAAAATAGATAGTACTAGCGCGTGAATTAATATTAAGACACGCATAGAATAGCGCCAATTTTTGATGAGCGTCAAACATAGAGTTTGCTAGCACTTTCACGATCGAACGTTCGGCTTCTCATAGGAACTGGCCGCATGACCGTGAGGGACAGTGGCCCTTATGACACCTTTCTGTAGAAATAATCCATTCAACTCATCCTTTGCAAATGCGCTGGATTACAGTGAAAGCGCCCCGAATTTGTGGAGAAATATATAGGGATGATTTCATAAAAAGGTATACTAGATAGATTAGGTTAGATGGCAGCCCCGCGTAACCAGAGTTCACTCGAACAATTACTTAGGAGATAGTCATTCGTGATACCACATTCTGAATGGCACCCCATATTTAATTTACGAATTCGGCTAATTTTAATGTCTCAGAGCTCCTCGGTGCTATTAAGGATTTGAGAGCCAAAGTACTTTAACCTTAGCCTCGCAAAGGCTGGGCACCTAAGAAGGTAGTGTTGAGGTGATCCCACCTCGTCATCTGCGTAATACGGCGTCCGGTAGTATGGCTCAGCCTTACTGCTGAATACCGATTGGACAGTGACCCATGAAAACCCCAACCAATATTGAGAGCTGAGGCTTTGGGAGTGTGAGGAGTGCCCTCGACCGCCCCCTGTCCACCCTCGGCCTGAAGGACCTTGCGATCGCGCATGTTGTGGTAACCTGACCTATCCAAGAGTGTACCACAAGTTAGCAATGACACTCCCAGCCGCTCTTTGTTCGGAGCTAACGTTTCACCTTCAAGCCTTTCATGGCCTGTTCTCAGCCACACAGTTCCTCCCAATGTTGCTGTGACCCGGGACCCAAATAAGCCTAATACAGAATTATTCCGACGCGATCAAGAGAGAGAGCAGACATTCCTTAACCAAATTAGAGCCCTTTTTGCCGCTTCGCTATCAGAATAAATGTTCACCTCCCTGACTGTCATAGCATTCCGGAACTGTGAATCCACCGCCTCCTTGATAGCAGCCCCTTCTGCCACGAATACACTGCAGAAGTCCGGAAGCCTGAACTTAGTGCTGATGGAAAGCCCTCGATAGAAGGCCCCACCACCAACCCTGCCCTCCAGTTTCGATCCATCCGTGAAGAAGCTCACCGATCCCGCTCTCCAGAAGTTCCGCCGGGCCGAATTCTCCCTTGAGGGAAAGCGGGAAGAGAACAAGCTCATAGGAGCCATTTCGATGGCGCAGTAATCTGTGCGATCAAGGATGAAAGAGAAACGCCCTGAAACTGTAGAGTGTCCATAAGTCGGTTTCCTTGAGTCTAATAGCAAATCACGCCATGGTGGGTGGTCCGAAGTGCCCCACTAATATTAATTAAGGCAGCCTTTGTACGCGCTCCAGCTGCTTAGCCAGTGTGGCCTTTTCAGTAAACTAGGGTCACCAGAAAACATAGTTAGCTTGACTACGGTCTCGTAGAGCCAATAGACAACTTTAGCTCCCCTACATCAATATAAGACCGCTTATGCCTTCCTAGCCCTTTCCTCGATGTTTGGCCTTCACGACAACTTCCTGTTAACCGCCAACTAAGGGAAGAACAGCGTCAGGGGATTTTATACTCTGTAATGTTTGTCTTTCAGGTATTTACCTTTAACTATAAGCGCAACATCGTCTGCGTAGGCAATTACCCGACCGCCGTATTTCTCCAGCTCCTCTAGTAGATCGTTCACCACGACGACCTCAAGAGACGGAATCTCTCTACTTAAATAAACTCTAATCTAATTGATACCATAAATAAAGGGAAAATATTTTATGAATTGTTCGCCTTATGAAATTCGGTAGAGCTAAGCGACTATAGTAGGTACTAGAGACCACCTTTTCTGAGTCAGTGTTGCACTTCAATCGCTTCCCTCTTTTGTCCTTAACACCTAACTTAATGCAGCGCACGTCGAAACGGTCAAACTAGCAGCTTAACTGAATCAGTGTTTAGACACACTCGGCGTTTTATCAAATCGGATAATTAGAAAGAAGTTTAACTAAATAGTTACTATCGCCGAACACAAAATTCTTCGCTTTATGTACATTTATGCACTTATACTTACATTTCCTCGGTCTACATTGACCTTTGTATTCTTGAACCTGGTCATCTGAACCCTTTTGCAAAGTACAACGTTTCTTTTTTTTAAATTAGAATTATAAAATTCGGATAAATTACCAATAATCTAACTTCTTATTGCACAAATGACGCTACAACACTGAAGTTCGCATTTTCTCATTTCTCAAATTGCCCGTAATTGCATAGGAAAGTCATTCAATTCAAACCACTGATAAAGCCTGAATTCCAATTGTGCCGCAACTGAAGTATGACCAAACGGATATATGTATAAATGTAAGTATGAGTGTTTGCACTCCTTTAAGAAAAAAATCAAAATAGAGTTATTTAACTACATAAACTTTTGGGTTACGCCGACGTGTGCTTACAATACATTTGTGGCAACTGGGCTGACCACCAAATGGCTACTTGAAACTTATGCTCATTTATGCTTTACTTGGAAATTCTTTCAAGAAGGGTTATTCCAAATGAATTGAAAAATGGTTGGGAAGTTATGAGAATAAAAGAAAAAAATCAACCCTTGCATCAGCATTCACTGCTTACCCACTCTTTACTAAATTACTTTTTCCCCTTTCTTTCTTGTGGCAATATGTTGCACGCATAAATTACCCTAACGTAAGCACTAAGAAATCAATGTTAATATATTTATTATTGCTACTGCGCCATGAAGCGTGTAAATTATTTAGCTATGTGTAATATTACCGATGTATAATAATCCGTTGATTGCCTTCAAATCCTCCAGAAGTCAAGTTAAACTTAAAAATATTTAGTAGGCGTAAGAGACCAAGCCATGATTGCTTATATGTATAACCTAATGACAACAAAATTCCCTTAAATGGCAAAAGCAAAAAAAGCCTAACGGCCCCTAGTTTTGCCGAGACGTTCAGGGTGCCACAAGAACTAAATTTATGACGACGAAACGCAGATGATGACGGGGTCCCCTGCAATAAAGTTTCCCCATGGTGTTGCTCGAGCGAAGACCGATAAAAGCATAGTATGTACATGTTATTCGAAATCATACTAAGTTTTTAAATTCTTAACTATAAAAATATATATTTCCAACATCATTTTGCCCAGAAAGCGTTCCTCACGCTAGAAATCTGGGTAATAGAGAGCGAATACGTTCCTCTTTTGGATCGTAAATGTCTTCTTCTTTGTGCACGAAACAGCCCGGACTTTTTTCCTGGCACAAATGTGCAAGAGGGCAATTTGAAGTAACAGCTAATGTGGTTTAAATCCGGAAACAAATTTTATAAAACACAAAAGTGGAAAATACCACATAATTTTCAGAAAATGTAGTTATTTGGTAATTTTATTAGCCATATAAGATAAATACACGTAAATCATTGTTTAGAGCTGATTTGTTGATTCCGGGAACGAAATGTGGTTTTTTGCATTCCTCAGGCTCTGGGCACGTTTGGCAAGTGTTGACGCATTTTTGACACTTATGAGAGAGTAACTTATTTTTATGCTCTAATTACCGGAGCAGCCCGGTAAGCATGTGGAACAGGTTTAGAGTTGTGGTCGAGCTAGAGTAGTAGAGGAGGCAACCACGCACTCCATATGCCTGATATGCGAGAGAGAGAGAGAGAGAGATATGCGGGCAAGCTGATGAAGCAGCAGCGCAAGATGTGACCCTTTTACCATGTATCCATTCGGGGACTCCATTGGAGGAGTTATGCTCTAGCTGCCGTAGGCTGCTGTGCAATGAGGTGGGTTTTTTTCAGGGATGCATTCATGTAGAGCCCCAGTGTGGCTTGTAAGCCGTAGCTTACTACCATACCAGAATATACTCCGGTAGTGGAGTGAGAGTGATGCTTAAAGCATCGTGTAATAGCCAAGCTGGTTTAGCGTTGACCATCGGGTGAGGGAGGTGTCAAGCTTGCGAGTGTTGACCCTTGTGATGAGCCAAGCTGGCTAAGCGTTGACCATCGCTGAAAATGGCAGCGACTTATCACTTCACTAAGTTCAGCGATAAGATATTTGAGAATTGCATAAAAAATGCAAACACATACATACATATTTCTTATCTAATACTATACAAAAACGCGAGCTGTGTACCAAGCAATCAATTTAGTCATAAATATTAAAAACCGACAGATGAATAAGCACCAGTAAATAACCTAGTTTTATTTCGCTAAAAACAAATAGCAGCAATGCTTCGAAAACCATAACATCAGCAATTATTTAGAAATATTGGCAGTGGAGTTAGTAATACATTTTATTGGCTATTTTTTTTAGTGAAATTGGCACACGAAAGCAATGCGTCACTTTTGTCATGCAATTGCTTCCGGCGTAGGTCACTTACTTGCCAATAGATGGATGCCACAGATTGCAGCATTGCATGTGGAAAGTAGTTACGTATGTACATGAGTGTAGACATGTATGTATGTAGGTACACAAAACGTTTTAGGCATAAATAGTCATTGCAGCAACTCACTGCGTTCCACTTAGGCCACGTGACAGTTGGCAGCGTCCAATCGAAATCTCAATCTTTAGAGGAAAATAAAAACCTATGCAGCTGCTGGACGACGGAAGGCAATCGGTTGTAGTGCCAAGCTAAGAAAACTAAAAAAAAAAATGTAGGCATAGTTGCAATGAAGTCACACTTGTCAATTTTACGATACCGCCTTCGAGAGTCTTTAGTGGCTAGAAAACATTCGCTAACACACAAAAACCTAAATGCTAACTTATTTTAATGTTAAAATTCCATTTTCTTGTTATTCTCTGCCAGTAGTGACTTCTTTTTAAGACTTTCGATGACACATGTTTCCCTTTGTTCTTGTTATTTGAAGTGTCAATTAAGCAAATATTACACTAATTTGGGGCACTAAGATAACGTAACTGAAAAGACGACTGATTAGCAAGGAAAGATATATGAAGCTTGAGGAAACATAAGTGCGAAGAAATGGTTAAATACCGCGAAAAAATTACTTGCTTGGAAGCGTAGACAATACATTTTTATATGGCATAGAGACTTTTAAGGTTAAAGTCTTACATATATATTATTATTATTTAATAAGCAATGCCATCAGATCTGCAAATTAAAGGACTTGGGCTGTAGATGTGCAATATGGTTTTACTTTTTCGAAAATAGTTGCCACCTTTCAAAAATATATGTTCAAATTATTTAAAAAGTTAAACCAATTGTAACAAAATGCGTATCAATCGAAATGGGTTTGAAAAGCTCTATTTCTAAATTTAACAGTAGGGAGGTTGCCACCTGTTTGAATTATTAAATGGAATTTTATTTAAACGAATTAGGTAATATAAATTTGTTTCACTATATTAGCGTCAGACAAAAAAGTTTTAGAAGGAAGTGGTTTGTAATTATTTTTAAGAGGCTACATACCTGTTTAAAAATTCGAATTTAGTTATTTAATGTACAATGAAATATTAAAATATGTCAAACAAAAGAGTGCTAAGTAATTCTTAGTTTGAACACTGGGAATATTTTTGAGTTGTTTAAACAGGGTTGCCGTATAAAAAGTTAATTATAAATTATTTCATGTTTTACATGTGTATATGTATATGTATGTTACACAGGCAATACACAAAATCTCCTATGACGTCATATTTCTGCCAAAATTTTCAAGAGAGAGTTAGCGGTTTCACAATCACCCCCACCTTCTTTATTCGTTTCACCATGTTACCGACCTTTACTTATGAGGATTGCCGCGTGTTTAAAAAATTCAGCTCAATTCCTCAGTTAATTGAAATGTGTATCACAATGTTAGACGAAAGGGATTAAAGAAGATTTTTGTCTGAAAATACTTTTGAAAAGTACTTCCATCTGTTTGAAATTTCGAATTTCGTTAACTTATATAAAATTTTTATGAAATATTAAAATGTGGGTGTGAATGGAAAGAAATTTATGAAAGCTTTGGTTTGAGAACATCTTTGATTAGGCTTGCCACCTTTTCTGAAAGTCATACAGATCCTGAGTTTGATATACATACATCATCCAGGAGACGGTCATTAACTTTGCACCCTTCATTCGAAGTAAAGACCCTGTAGATGTGCGGTAAGGTTTCATTTTTTGAACTTAGAACTTTTTTATCGGTACAGGGTGATTTTAAATTTTAAGATATTAAAAACCGACACTATGAAAGCCGCCTCCCTCTTCATTCAGAAACAGATCCACAGATTTAGATGAAACACTCGGATCGCTTATAACTGTGACTAACATTTGGAGGTTTTTGAAATTAACTGTCAGGCGCTTTAGCGCCATGTGGGTTCACTACCTTATTTCTATTCACGGTAAATCCATGACAATCACGTTGGTCCTCCTGCTTAACGGATTTGGCTCCATGGTATAGTTCGCATCAAGTTGCGGCAAGAAGGGTGTTGTCTTGCTCCTTGAAATGGTCTGCCCTTGGACTAAAATTTTTCTCTTTAACGTTACAGTCGCACGTATATTTCTGTTTATATTTCTGAAACGTTGTTGAAAAATCGAAAGTTTTTCATTCATCATGATAACAAACCCCAAGGGCTACATTTTATATACAAACACTTGTTTCCTATCTTTTTTTGCTTTAAAGATAAATGTGGTTTTAAGTGGTCTCTAACATTACATTTTTTTGATATCAGTTATATATAAGGTCACACGTAAGGAAAATTTGGCGAATCCTGCAGAGTTAAAAATTAAACTAAAGTATTTTAATAAAGATCAAGGTTCACAGAAATTATAAAAATATTAACTTTTGGATGATACACGTCTATAAGAAATCTATAAACCGAAATATGCAGTCTTTAGCCTTACTTACCATACTTGACTATATCAATCCGATCGCATGCGAGGCACAGGAGAAATGAACGCTCACCGTACATCCAATGGTCGTCCGCAGATACCGACTCCATTCACCGTTTATGATCGTCTGCATAACCACAGTGACAGCTCGGCTCTCTCAACTACTTCTCTTTTTCATATGGCGGCGACCTGACACACGCTTTCAAAGTTTGTGTTCAAATACAGTCGACCTCTGTTCGAACTGGGTTGGGCGAGCATTACCCCACATTGTCCGTCTTTAGATTAATCTTCCTCTGCAAGCATTTGGGGAACTAGACTCCGATATTGCTAGAGCGCACCTTGAAAAAGAGGGCAAGGAGTACGTGATGAACTCACTTCATCGGCCCAACGCTACTCTGAACTGAATGCCAGGGCAGCGCTATTTTCTTGACAGCAAAATAGCACATTACTTGGCTCAACTATCCTTGTCTCAGAAACCTAAGGACCTAACAAAGCTTTTAAGTCAGCTGTGCCTAAACGTGGTCAGCTGCAGCTGGAACGAGCTGAGATGCTGCAGGATCTACAAAAGTCTATGACTAGACAAACAGGTGGTCAGCTGTAATTTCAACGGACGAAAAGCACATGCTAGATTTACTTTTGTTTTCATAGAGAACTGACCCATTCCGTAGTTGTAATTTCCCAGATATGGAATATAGAGATAAGAAAGTGGGATCCTTCGCGCTAATTGGAGTTAAATATTTTTGCTTCACTTCATATACCATTCAAATCATATTTTTTCAAGCTCTTAAAATTATTAATTCTCTGAATGTGATAATGAAATACTTTTTACTCAAATAAAAATTTTTTTCTCAGAAAATAACTAAAGATGGGTGATCGGAAGTGTATTCAGTCTAGTACTTGCTCCACTGATTTCAAAAAAGTAAGATTTCTTGAATTTACGCTCACCTCAGAGTCAACAAACATGATTTGCAATTCAAAATGGTAGATTCAGATACCAAATTAATTTCAGTCCTCAATGAAGCTCCTAAGACTATGGTGCGTTGCTACTTCTAACTAGTATCACTCTATTGAATTAAACTTATTTTATTATTTCGTAAATTTTGCAATATGATTTTAAACTTCTTTGCCTTTGCTTCTTAAGTTAAACCGTTATATCATCAACTCTGTATATGTATGTATATGACTGATTGCATGTGGTCACGTGTGTCCACGTGCTGTGTATTGCACACCATAAACGACGCTTACGTGACGACTTTAGTTTATGTCGAAAGTTACACCATCAAAATAGTTATGTGGCATAACTGGACGAAAGATAATATTTTTCAAATATGTACCAAGTAAAAAGCGTTTGGTTCGCGTTTTTCCTCTCTCTCTCCTTCTATGAGCTTTGCTGTTAATATATTTGTGTATTTTCCTTTACTTATTTCTTCGACTTTCATTTTACCATTTTACATTCTTAACAGCTTCGCTAGCTAATCATATAGCGCCTCCTTTTGAAGTGAAACTTCTTTAGCGGCGGTTGGTTGGTTGGGAGTAAATTGGCAAATTCAGGAAATGTTGGAACGGAAATGATGCAACGGAAGTGATGCAACGGAAATGGTTGGGACTGAAACAAGTGCTTCTTCTGTGTATGCATATGGTATTAATTTTACAAAAATTTGCTAACAAAAACAAAATCTGGGAACTATTTTGGGATTTTAGAGATTTTCCTGATTCTCGAGACTTATCGATAAAATAGTCGATCTTTTTATCGGTTTTGTTACCGATATTTATCGATTTTATTATCGATATTTATCGATTTTGTTATCGATATTTACCCATTTTGTTATCGATATTCATCGATTTTGTTATCGATAGTTATTAATTTTGTTATCGCGTCTTATCGATTTTTTTATCGACTTTGTTAGCGATATTTATCCATTTTGTTATCGATATTTATCCAATTTTGTTATCAATATTTATCGATTTTGTAATCGATGTTAATCGATTTTGTTATCGATATTTATCGACTTTGTTATCGATATTTATCGATTTTGTTATCGATATTTATCGATTTTGTTATCAATTTTGTTATCGATATTTATCGGTTTTGTTATCGATATTTATCGATTTTGTTATCGATATTTATCGATTTTGTTATCGATATTTATCGATTTTGTTATCGATTTTCTAATCGATTTAGCTACCAATGGTATTATCGATGTTGCTATTGAAATTTTTATCGAATTTGTCATCGATTTTGTTATCGGTATTTTGATGAACGTTATAATCGATTTTGTTATCGATAGAGTATAAAGATAAAAATGAAGATAATGGAAAAACAGAATAACATGAATGTTATTCAAACGAACAGTGGTAGGGGTAGGGATCTACATTGATAGAAAAAAAGTGAAAAAATATAACCTTAAGCAAAAGCAGATGTGTGTATGTATAGATAGGTAAGTAAGGTAAGTTTCACTTCTACAGTGTGGCCCAGGCGCACTTACTTTTTTTTAATTTAAATTTGCTTTTCCTTTTACCTTCGGCACCTTAAAGGCCCGTTTGCAGCGACGCCTGCGCCAACACAACCCCAAACTTGTATGTGGACGGGCATTATAGCCCAGTCATGCATGCTTGCGCTGCTATACCATTTTTACGTAACCGCTTACACGTAAAGCCCGTTTAACAGATTCTTATGTGACAACTCTCATGCAAAGCTAAGTATGCATAACTGGGCTATTGAGACCTTTCCCCTTCACACACACACACACACCTTGCGTATTCATAGATTTTTCACTGTCATTTTCAAGCGGCGCTTTTCCGAATATTTCCACTAATTTTCCATACACTTCTTTACTGTCTTAACGCTTTCGATATGGGAACAATGTCACTACTGTCGTAAGTGCTGATTGTAAGTGCATGAGAGGTAGGAAAAGCAGGCAACACGTTTTGTCTTTTTTTTTTGTTTTTTTTCTTATATATATATTTGGTTGTATAACCTAGATTTTGTTTTGACTTAAAATTATTACGAAAAATTGTTATCACCCGTTTATGTTTGAGTGAATGCATTCGTACGTGTTGTCAATTTGTTTGTGCGCGCATAATGGTTTTGCACCAAACAACAACAAAAATATTCAAAACAGAGCATCACTATTGGGGTAACGACAAGACCACTCAGTTATGGCGCACTCAGCAAAGCTGACATTTTGCCGATATGGGACAGTTTTTGTGTTCCCTAGAGACCTGCTGATTTCGTTTCGCTCACTTTAATATATAAAAAATCACAAAAAAAAATGAAAAAAAACACCACACAAGCATATGTTTCCCTAATATTTTTATCTTATACTCTCTTGGACAACTTTTTTTGGGTGACTCCCCTCTGCGACAGGGTTACGCATTGCTGCTAAAGGGTTTACTGCTCTAAGTGTCAAGTAATTTGTATACCTTTTGTTGTGTGCGCTTCCTCGAGTTCCTTAACATAGTTTTTTGCAGTTGTTGCCTTTTTTCTTTTCATTTTTCCCCTTTGTTTCATAATATTATTTATGTTGCTACTTTTTTTGCAAGCTGTCACTGATTGCGCACCCTCAAATTATATCTATTTTTCTTCCATTTTTATCCTTTCTCTTGGCATCGCTTTTCTGTGCATTTGCGTATTTTTTTCTGCTGCTTAAAGTACGTGTATAAAATTTTGATATGGAACTTCCATTTTTCTTGTATGGAGCGTTAAGGAAACAGAACACAGATTTTTCCTAACTTTGAAAATTTAAAATTTTAAAGCTATTAACCAAAAGCTAACTCCAACCTTCCGTTGCTGAAAGTTAAAGTCATCAAACTGTTCCAGCTGAGAGACGCTCACCTGCTCTGCACTTTATCTCGTCAGTCTGCATGATGATCGTTGTATAGAGATATATGTATGTATGTTTTGACGACTATACTGTAAAATTTTAAAGGTGAGTCTTTTCGATGTTTGGCTAGGCAACACGAATGAGATAAGTTTGACCGATGCTGGCGACGGCAGCAGTACCAATTAGTATTAAGTCGTGGAAGGCAATGCATAGTTAATGATGTACCTACTCACGCGAGATACGCTGCAACACTTTGAAGTGCTCTCGCGCTTTCGACTTATCTCTTCAACTGTGAGATCGCATGAGCCGGTAAGGAATTACAGGCAGTCTATGTTCGAATGCTGAATACAGTACGGAATATGTTACTGGTTTAGCTTTGAGGTAGACCAAGCCGTGATTGAATCAACGGAGGAAGAGATCGACGTGTTGATGGGAGAGATCGCGGAAGACGCGAAGCCATCGGCCCTGGCCAAGCCAATGACTAAGTTTGAGTGGTGATTAACTCGGATCTAGTAACGATGCGGAGAAGAGCTTAAGGGCAAGTTAATGCTCTGCTTAGGCAACCGGCAGGAGACAGTCAACGAGAAGGACGATGGAATGTGCAGCCCGATTAATCAAGATGGTTGTTGAGCGGATGGAGTCGCAAGACCAGGCAATATATCAACGTGGGAGGTTAGTGTCAACGACAAAATGTCTGGTATATTCATTAATGTGTTTTAAGAGAGGCTCGATGATTTTAACGAGGGATGAGCTGTGACCAGTGCTAGAACCTTTCGTGGTTGGGTCGATTTATTTTCGGTGAGGCGTTATTGTAGCTTAATTAAAATTGGAGTTGATAACCTACATTTGATGGATGAAATATTAATGCATACTAAAGGGACAGATGATTTGTATTTTGTTGCGGTGAGGATTAGGTTTCGCTTTGGTTAGCAAATTTTAGTCGGTTAGGACGTCGATCGAGGCTGTAATTCCTCCATCGCGCCGTAAGGCCAATGAATTTTTGAAACCGTCCTTGGCTTATGTCTGCCAGGGTTGTGAGTTTTTACGCCGCTTCCCGTTGGGTAATGGATTTTACAAGAAACTTTTTCATGCCAAAAGTACACTCGGAGGCTTGCGATTGCCTGCCGAGAGGCGACTGCTGTTAGAAAATATTTTCTAATTTAGATGTTGCCCGGACCAGGGATCGAATCCAGGTCCTACTGAGTGCTAGTACGTACTTCTAACTACTCATTTCCTTTGAAATCCAATTTCAAGCTAGAAATTAATTGTTGACCGAACTGTGGCGAGTAAAAATGACATCACATATGCTATTTGATATTTTGACAGCGTTCGAGTACTCAAGGGTTGTCCTGAGCTTTCTTTGGCGACCTTGAAAAAATGTTTCCTGTGAATTCTTAAATTTTCTTATATACCAAAATTATAGCATCCAGTTTGGATTGTCTCTATTCCTAAATTTGCTGAATATGACTATACTAGTCCTAAAAGCTTAAGCTTATATGTATATCAGTTACTTTTTCGTTTACTTTCAGGTATGTATTGTATCTATAAACGGCTTAAATAAGTATCCAGCGGCCTCAAAAATTCAAGCATTCATGCATATCGTTCGCACAGGAGGAGCCATTATAGGTATTTACTTGAATACCATAGGAGAGTACCTACATCAACGTAATAACGGTAATGATGCCAATTTAAGAGCGGCAACAGTTACTGAGCACTAACTTGTTGTAATTAGGGCCAACTTGTAGAAGAAATAGAAAACAAAAACGATACGCAATGATAGGAAACGCGAGGAAGCAAAGCAGAAACTGGTCTTAAATGGAAAACAAATGATGGCAATGACAATGAATGTGCCGCATTCGTACCAATGTGTCTACATACTCATAGATGTGCATGTATGCACGCATTTTTGTTAGTGTGTGTTACATGAGTATATGAAAATTAATTGAAACGCTTAGACAAAAGTTAGACAAGTACTTAATGCACATTTAACATCAGGCAAGGCAGAGTGAAGTGAAGCGATGTGGGCGACATCCCTAAAGTGTGCTGCAAGAAATGAAACTCAACGCCAGAAAGAAACTTCAGAACGCAGATACTCACCTGTTTAGGTGCGGGTAGGTGTCTATGTACATTAGGGTGGTTCAATGAAAGTAAAGTCGGAATTTTAATGCTCTCTCCCCTAGGATTGCTCTATATCGAAAAATGTCAATAGGATTTTCTTTTATCAAAAAATATCTAGTGCTTAGAATTTCCCACGGGATTTTTTTTTCGCAGAAATGGTATATAATCCTTGAAAATCTATATTTTTCAATCGGCAAACTCAGTTTCTCACCATAAGATTTCAAGAAATAATCCCCAGTTTTTTATTTAACAATCTTTTAATACAACTATTTTTTTGGGTCCCCCAAACACCACAAAAAGTGCGATGGGGCATGGGAATAGCTAAATTGGTGTTATTCATTGAAGTCTCTTGAAAATAAAATAAATAGACTTTGGCTATTGAAAAATACTAATTTTAATGGATTATGTACCAATAAAATAGTTGTTTCGCCATATAAAATACATGGGAAAGTTTGAGCAACCTCTGCATATTTATTAATTTTAATTTTTTTCTCAATATGGAACAATCCTTGGATGAGAGCATTCGACTTCCGACGTTAATTTTTTCACATTCATTTTTATATCAGCCTAATGTACATAGGTGTCGTGATATACTATACCCACTCGTGCGCAATTAAGGTGACATTAATAGACGTAGACGGAAAAAGTTAACGCAAAACGAAAAATGGCAACTGTGTAGCAGAAAGAAAAAGCGCGCTTGGATGTTGGCCGCTCGCTGTTGGCAAGAGAAAATCCAATTTAAATCTTACTAATTACTTGGGAGACAAATTACAAGCAGCACCAGCACACGCAGGCAAACAGTTGCAGGGATATTAAAACTATGGCAAGATGTTGCTGCTGGTACGGAAGTGACTACAGCGGTAGCTATGTATAGTTGGTAGAAATCTTTTGCTGCATCTACTTTTTGCACTCGCTTTGGCTGGCTACACACAGGTGAGCGACGAGCTAGTGCCGCCCCTGCTGTTGAGTTATGTGTGTAAGCGCACACTTAAAAAAAATTTAGCGTGCCTTTGGGAATGCTAGAAAGCAGGCAACAGTTGCAACGACATGCATTGCACGCATACGAACACTGAGCGAACACACACTGAGTGAAAGATAAACTCAGTCAGGCTAGCCAAAAAGCCAGTTAGCCGCCCTGTTGATGCTCTGCAGTTGCAGCAACACCTACGATTACCGACAATTCCACAGCTGCAGGCATCAGTTTCAGTTTCCCTACGAAAGTTTCAACGTACTACATAGTTTAAGCGGGAGAAAAGTGAAACAGCTAGCCGGCATGCGGCTGGAAGAGCAATTGTTGTTTGCAACAACAAAGCCAGTAACACCCGATTTACATGATTCAAGTACTTGAAAGCAATTCTTGCTCATTCTATTTTGGTTTTCTATTTGCTTTTACACGACTTGACGGTACAGACGCGTGTGTACATGTCCCTCTTCTTCTCACCCCCTCTTCTTCTCACCCCCTCTTCTTCTCACCCCCTCTCTTCCACAAGCGAGCAGAATTGAATTCAATACTTGAACTGTGTAAAAGCAGTCTAAGTAGGAAGCAAAAGTCAATAAGTCAAGAGCGATACTCCCCATTAAGCGTATGGTCTTCCTCTGTGTGCTTCAATGCTGCCCTTGAAATTGTGATTTTGCAGGCGTCAATCTCGGCTAATATGCCGTCGCACCGGTGTGCATTTCGCCTTCAAGATAAATGTATGTACATATGTATATGCCAATAGAGCTTTGTATGTATTCCAACACCTCTCGCTCTCTTACTAGTACCCTTCACTTGCCCGAATGAGCTTTGTATGGAATGACCATTACGCCCTTGGTAATCCAATTTCTGAAGCCGAATTCATTGCTGCCTCTACCATTACCCTGCTTCTTCTGCTCTTCTGTTGTTTCCATGCCCATTACCTGTGCAGGCTTTGTCACCGCTGTGCGTAATTTTTAATTCATTCTTCATCACACAAGCAGATAGTTAGCGATAATTACCAAGGCGTCAAATGAATGCATTAAATATTAATTTATGCTTTTCTTTGTAGGTGACGATGAATACAAAAAATACATATCTGTGTTCACTGAACTTACTTTTGGCTGATGTGGGAATGAGAAATTTTCAGAAATACTGTAATCACCGCAAAGGAGAGAGGCAACTCGCGAAGATTTTTGCTCTCAGCCCAAACCGACAAACGGTTGTAGTGCCTAATAATAGGAAGAAGAAGGATCATTAGGATGGCCCACAAATGCATGTAAAAGGGAGGTCCGAATTTGAATGCTCTCACCACTGGGATTGTTCTATATCGAAAAAATATACTCCTGATTTTTATTTTGAAATCAAAAAATATTTAAGAGGTCGCTCAAAGTTTTCCATGTATTTTATATGAAAAAAAACAACTTTTAGAGGAAATGTTATAGAATTCTTAAAAACTGTATTTTTTGATCGAAAGACTCTGTTTCTTTTCAGGAGACTTCCAGTAATGAAAATACCCAATTGAATAGAGAGAGTGAGAGCATTTAGTTCCGACTTATCTCTTTTTTGACCACCC
Source organism: Rhagoletis pomonella (assembly GCF_013731165.1). NCBI lineage: Eukaryota > Metazoa > Arthropoda > Insecta > Diptera > Tephritidae > Rhagoletis > Rhagoletis pomonella. The sequence continues at coordinate 64,100,190 of NW_023458559.1, read as the reverse complement.
TAATGTTCACAATTACATGGTTATCTGGTTAAAAAATAGTATTCTATGGTGTGTTTTATTGTTGCAAACTAAATAAAAAAATCTAACCACCACATAACTAGATAAGCAGACAGGTGTGAACACATAGATTATTTTTGAGCGCTTTTAAGCTATATGCAACGTGCGAAGCCTAGAAGATGTAGTGAAAAATCGATAACTTGTTTAAATAGTAGGGATATTGCATTTTTTAGGCGAAGTCTAAGTTCCCGCAAATAATTTATTCAACTGGTTATGATACGTTTGAAAATTTTTAGCTTAACAATCTGGTAATAAGGTCGGCTGTTTCCGGGAGACTTTACTTTGAGACTGATAGGCTGAAAATCAATCAAAATTGCTTCGCTTAAAAGACAGTGACTTGTTCGTTGGCTGCATATATCGAGAATGGAGGAATAGGTTGAACAAATCGGAGTTGAATCTTTTGATAAAAGTCAACTCTGCTTGATTGTCCAACATGTGGTACAGTAGCGACCAGATTCCAACATTGGCTATCGCTAATTTTGATCGTCAAAAATCTCAAAAAGAAAGCAGGTGCGGTGCGTGTAACTACATGCAACATCTAAGTAGTTGCGCTGAACTCCGAGGGATTTATAATCTACATTGCAAGTCTGTAGGCTTAAATTCTTATGTAGAGTTGTCATCTGTGAATAAGTTATATCAATTGAACAGGCAAAATAGTATACAAAATTTCAAAGCCAAGTATGAAAAATAATATAAAACACACGAAACTAGTTTGGAATAATTGTAGGGTTCCCCCAAAATGAAAAAAAATCACTTGAAAAACAATTAATTAAAAAAAAATTAGACAATTATTATTTTTTTTTTTGAATTTTTGGAAAAATGTTTGGGTATTCAGTTTTATAGATCATTAAATTTTAATATAATAAAGTGCAAAGCGTTTGTGTTAATTTTTGATAATTTTTTTTCGCTAACTTTTCGACCACATCTGCATGTTGTGTAGTTTATATTCTTATTAAATAAATAACTAGCCGGTCTCGTATGCGCGAGGCATTGCCATGCGCTAAATGTGTACATAAGTATGCACATATACGCATTTGGAGAAAACAGGTGGCAACCCTCTTCGTAAAAATAAAATCTTACTGAACATCTAAAGACCTAGCTCTGTCATTGGACCTCTCATTTTATATAATTGAATGAACTGTGCAAATCTGTTTTCATTAACAAAAAATTCCATCATGTATTATATGTAAGGTAGTAATTTTTAAAAAGGTGGCAATCCAACTAAGAAAGTAAAATCTTATTGCACATCCGGAGACCATATCCGTTCACTCAGTACCAAATTTTGTAGTCCAAAAGAAAGAGAAGATTTTATAATTTTAAAAACGATGGCAACCCTATTCAAAAAATATTATATTATTAACCATCTAGAAGCCAAGCCCTTTCATTTGGCATCTCACTTTTTGTAATTCATACGACGGTTCTTATAATTTTTTACGCAGGTGGCAACCCTATACAAATTCTAAGTAGCAAAAAGACCAGCCCTAACAATACAGATTATATTTAAAACGATTTCGTCTAAATCCGTTCAATAATTTTCGAGATGAGCGTGGTCAAAAAAATCTCGAAAAATAATACATTATTGCACATCTAGAGGCTAATTCTTTTCATTTGACAATTTCAATTTTTCGCATATAAAATCCGCCATGTTCCAAGGCACCACATTGAGTCTTCTGTTAGAGCAAAAATATATTTTATGAAATTTAAGACTTCAATCCTTTGAAACACGCACACACCGCCGAACACAATTATAGATACAAACAAATATTTACTATTTCAACTATGCATGTGTTTGTTTATTTAAAATTTTCTTTTTTTTTCTTTTGCACTTCAATAATTCCTGTACTTTTAACCGGCAGCAATATAATACGCCTATTACTATGCAATGGACATACAAAACGTTGCAGCTGGAGGAAAGAGTTTATGCGGTCAAAGCAATCATATTTGTATTCCAGCATTCAGCTCTACACAGCTCAATGAATGCAGTTCTACGACGGGTTAGTGAATGAGTCGTTGAGTGTGTGTATGTGTGTTGAAAATTTAATTTCAAAAATAAACAAAAGGCTGCCAGAGAATAGGCTGTGGAGAGAGTATAAAGTTTACATTATGAAAACACAAAACGCCTAAGGTTATGCTAAAAACTTTACGGCAATGAGTGGAGGAAAACTAAGAAAAAGGAAGCAACCAACGAAAATAAACGGTAGAAGTAATTGAAGTAGAAGATAGAAGTAAATGAAGAGGAAGCAGAAGAAGGACGGTGCCAGCGGGGGGAATGCCAGGCAACGACGAGGCGAGTAAGAGGTGAGCAGCGAGTCAAAAGAAGGCAGCTAAGACGCTGCTAAGAGTTAATATGCGCTTGGCGAGGCAGCCAGCGCCAGCGGAGTGAGCAAGTCCGGAAATCGTAGACAAACTGGCAGGACACGCTCTGCCAAAACTTTTTTATGACATACCGAAGGCAAAACAAAATATGTACAAGTTAGTGGAAAAATAAAGTCGTAAAGAAAAAATTATAGTTACCGTAGACAAGTGAAGACCAAAATGAACTCGCGATGAGAGAAATCCTTCGTACAACAACAGCAGCAGCAGCAGGCAACAAAAAGTTTGCAGCGCTACCAGCAGCGGCGAAAACAAACAAAAAGACGGTTTATTTAGTGCCGAGCTGAAAGTTTTTAGATTTTTTCGCAAGATTTTTCATGTCAATTTCTTCCAGTTTTTTTATATTTTTCTTTTGTTGTTGTAGCAATTATCCTTGCTCACTGTCTACCCGAGAAAAAGTAAGAAATTGTCAAAGTTCCAACGCGCTCGGTTGCCGTGTGTCGCGTGCGCTTCCACGCCTGAAACTATGCTTCTTTTGCTGCTGTGGCCATTCGCACGCCAGCTTGGCGCACTCTTAGCGCACGTTGATGTTGGAAATTTTGAAAGTATTCGCATACATATTTACAAAGAGGTATGTATGTAGTATGTATGGGCAAAAGAGTAGTTGCGGGCAAAAGAAGAAGCTGGAAAAACTTCATTCAAAGAACTTTATGTTGGAATAGTACCAGCAAGGAATATTAATGCCGAAACGTGATGACCATAAAGTGCAGCAGTGCGGCATAATGCCCGCGACCATTTCCATTTTGGCCACAAGCACCACACACCTCTTTCTCTAGCTCCGCCGACTGCTTGGCTGATTGTGCGATGCTCGCTAAACGAAACCAAACGAACTGAAATCAAGTTTCAACAAACGTCGCCAGGCGTGTCAGCAGCGCGATAGCGCACAGTGCTTCCCCTCCATATAAAATGTTGGCAAAAATAGAGTTATGGACGGATTTAAATGAAAATTCACTTCTTAGTAAAATTGAGGACTTTAAATTCAAAAATGCAATTTGTTTTTGGATAACTTTCATACTTTCACTGTAAATGTGAGTTGAAGTTGACAACTTGGGTTCTTGTGGCATTTTCATAGGTATGTACATATATATATGTAGTTCATTCTATTTCAAAAGTGAAGTGTTAAATGACAGGGCTTGGCCTGTTTCAAATTTTATTAAAATTATTTAATAAGTTAAACGAATTAGATAATACAATATAGGGTTCAGTTGAATTCGACACGTAGAAGGGTTGCCACATGTTTCAAATTCACTTTAATTAAGGGTATAAGCGTATGTATGTATATTAATATAAGTATAAGACAAACGAAAAACTGGACATATTCAGCAAGAAATTCCTGAAGAGTAAAAACATTCCTGAGTTAATTTAAGAGTCCAGTGATTTAAAAAGAATGTAATCAGAACAAATAACTAATTGACAATTTATGTATTTGCAAATGCGATGTAGTAAACTTTTGGTTTAACACAATTACTATTTAAGTTTAACTAAATTTGACTTCACAAGCAGGTGGCAATCCTCTTCGTAATAGTTGCAAGCTAAAACCTTCTTAAACCTCTTTCGTCTAACTCCGATTTGGTGATACCTATCTATTTCAATTATCAAAGTCCTTTAATTCAAATTAAATTTGGTTTTTTAAACAGGTGGCAACCATCTACATGTAGTTAAGAAATAAACCTCTCGAATGATACCTATCTCTTAATAATTCATTTAACTTATTAAACAATTTGAATTTAATTTTTTAACAGGTGGGCAACTCTTTAAAAAAATAAACCTCTATTGTATACAGGTCAAGTTTTTTAATCTGACGTTTCATTTTTGAAAATACAAGGAATCTTGCAGATCTGATGGCACTGACAAAAAATGAAAAAATGGTTTTATGCATTAGCAAAAAACGCTTCACTTCAAAAAGTGCATAAAATGAGCAGGTTTTTATTTCCTCTTTCGAAAGCTAAAAATTCGCATTCTTTAACAAAATAATAAAAAAATAACATATTTTTACAAGTATTTTTTATTCATTCCATTAAAATTTACCACTTTAATTCCATTCCAAAATGTTTATTCCTGTAGTTCTCTACTATCTATATAGAAATAAAAATGTCAAACCAACGTTTTACTTCAAAGAATATATTTTTGACATATGTTTCCGTGAAGAGCTTACGCATGGCTATGCTCTTATAAAAATCCTTAGTATAAAATTTGTCCACTTTAGTGGCTTCCTGCTGGCATATAATCTACTTTATAGGGAAATTTCTGTTAAATTCTTTTTAGTGGATGAATTACCTTTACCAAAATACCAAACACATTGCACACAATGAATTTTCCGATATTTGCCCACTTATGCGGCACTGTGCAGCGTACTGAATGCTGAATGTTGATTGTGTCGTTGCTGCTTTGGCTGGTGGCAGCAAATTTTCTAAAGACTATACAATGGAGTCGCAGCAGCCAGCAGCCAGCAGCCTGCAGTTACCACACTGGCAACGCGTGTTAAAGGCTCATCCGTTCATTTGCTACCGTCGCTTCTGGTTTGGCTGAAGCACAACAACAATATGTAGTACAGTACGTTGCAGGAGAAAAGCAAAGAAAAAGTATGATGCGCTGGCAACAGCAATTCAACATTTTTGGTGTGCCATTGGCGTATGTGCTTTGGGAAGGAATCGAAGGGGATATGAAGGGGGGGGAGTAGTTGAGACACTGGACGAGATGAAGCAAAAATTTTTCTTAATTCCGCAAGAACTTAGGAAAATAAAATTATAAGGTTGCTGCATCTTAAGAAATAAAGGCAGCAATGTTGGCAAGAAAAAGCGTAAAGAAACAAAAGATTGCAGCTGTAAGGGGAGAGGTAAAGCAAACGAATAGAGAAGAAAAATGGTGCCAAGAAGAATCACATTTGGCATATTTCAAATGCGGCAGTCGGATTTGGAATAACAGCATTAACATTTTTTTTATGTATGTATCTGCACAGATTATGTACACAGACACGTCTGTCCAACTGAGCTGTAATAAACCCACAAATGAACCCGCTAACAGTTGGCCAACACTTTAGCAAATAAATGAGCTGAGGCAGGCACGATTTGGTTGCCAAGAAATTTATGAAGTGATTTAGAGAGGTAAATACAGATGCAGAATGAAGTAGAGATGCTAACATCGATACCAAACACAAAATAGGAACTAAAAAAATGCAGAGTAAACAAACTTAAATAAAAAAACAAAAAATAGAAAATTCAAAATACAAAATAAAAAATATATAAAAAAGAAAGATACTAAAAACTATACGAATTAAAAAAGCAAAATGCAAAATATAAAACAAGATATATATAAATTAAAAAAATACAAAATAACGGCAAGCCAAAAAAACAAAATATCAAACATAAAACAATGAACATAAAATATAAAATCCAAAATACAAAGCAAAACCAAAAAAAAACCAAAACAAAAAACACAAAATGGAAGTTAAAAAAAAAAAAAAAATTAAAAGTACAAAATTAAAAATATAAAATAAAAAGCGTAAGAAACAGAAAACCAAATACAAAGCAAGAAATATAAAATACCAAATAGAAAACAAAGTAAAAATACAAAGACCAAAAACGCATATCGACATACATACATATAGGGGAGCGGGGCATTTTAGAAACACATGAGGGTCTTAATTCAAAAGTTGTATTCTGGATGCAGACAGCGGGGGTACGTCCGCTATTATGCTTCACTTCCCTGGTATGGTGAACAACCATACGGAACCAACATAATATGTAAAGCTAAACAGAGTTCAGAGAGTGGAGGGGGTTGAGTTTCTGCGCTAGTAGTTGAGGATAGGGAAGGCGGTGGAGGCTTTGAATGGGGAAGTGGAAGATACTTCAGGCTCTTTATTATTCGAAGCAGATTTCGTTACACGGTCTTTTGAGGCTGAGGATTCTGATGCTGGAGGCCTCTCCGTGTCCTATAAATTAATAAAGTCCATCGGAAGATTATTCTGACGTGCAACGGCAGCAATTTCCTTAGATGGACTATGAAGACGCTTACGTTTAGACACACGGATATCCTTAACAGATTGCAAGGTATCTAAGCATTTGAATGATTTAAACATATTTTCATAATGCTTAAATTTTTCTGTCAGTACCGACAATTCTCTTCCTATTTCTGTAAAACCATTTTTGGTTTGCCTAAATAGCTTGAAAAGATCAACTTCGATTGACCTGCACTTCACGCAAGACCAGCGAAGGCCCTTGCCATCATTAATAGCGTCCAGAATTCTTCCCGCCAAACCAGCATATTTCAGATGGTAAATACCATCACACAGCCAGCACGATAAGTAGCGTTCAGAATCGCTTTTAATTTGGCAAGTATCAAGATCACACTTCATATTGAAAGATTTATGTAATACACTCGTTAATAAAAGACAAACAAAATAAATTATAACAATAAAGGAGCTGATGTAAATAGCTTTAAATAAATGTAGCGAACAGTTTGAGTATCACTGTAATTATGACACTTAATAAAAGCAACGTAAACAGCTGTGACAAGAATTACTAGAAGAAGTAAACAAAAAAAGTTGAACAAATGTGCAAAAACAAAATGAAAGTTAACTACAAAGGATACAACAACAATGGGCCGTATGAATAAAAATAAGCAATTGCTTTTTCTTAAAATTTCAGATCTTTTACTCAATTTATTCAAACAAAATTGAAGTAAAAGGTATGAAATTTTAAGAAAAAGCAATTGCTTAGTTTTTATTCATACGGCCCAATGATAGCAACAAATGACTCGGCAAAATTAGAATGTATGCTAGTGATATTTAATTAAATTTACTTTAATATAAAACCAATAACTTTCACTTAGCTTTCACTTAGCTTTATTTCACACTCTGATGCTCATAAGCACTTTTTATCACTACTTTAACACAGAATTAGCACAATGAACTTAGTAAGTAGAAAGCCAAAATCAGAGCACAATAAAGTACAACCACACAGCTTGACGTTTGCTATAAAGCACAGATAATTGGCTTTACGGAAAGAAAGAGCGATCGGACATAGCTGTATAAATATCCCTAGTACCAACCACGATAAGAGGGGCCACCGATAAGAGACATACAACCTGAAGTGGAATTTCACAGGCGTTTTGGGGTGCCCACTCGGACACGAAACCTCATATCTTCGCCTGGATTCATTTTCTGTACGCCGAGGGCTCCAAAATAGAACGCGGAGTTGAAGCAGACTTTTTTTGAAAATCGTTGGCATTGAGAAGATCACTCCACCTGCCCGATTCAGCAAACGTTTTCCAGGTAGAAGTCTTTGCTGTAGCTAAAGGCTGGCGTCTTTTAGAACGTAGTAGTTTAGGTCAGGGCATGGGTGTCGCTATTTTCTTGGATACACAGGCGGCCAGTAATGCCTTGGCATCTTTTACAACAAAATCGAAACTGAAGAAGGGTTCTAGGACTCCTTTAAGCGAAGTTAGTAGTCAGCTGGACCCAGATTTATTTTGGGTCCCTAGCCATCACTGTATACCCGGAAATGAGGCTGCAGACGAGTTAAAGGGTTGCCAAACTCATTTAATCAATGTACAACTGTAATGTATATCAACTACGCGAGTTGGTTCTAAACTATTCATTCGAGGTTTATGGTATCAAAATGGCACTTTTGCTGCTACTTTAGCGTAAAAGTTTTTCTATTATAACCTACATATGTGCATATCGAGCCCTAACCGCCAAAATAACGTAAGCGCAATTTTTTTCAAAATTTTCTTTTCGATGCAGAAATACATCTAGATGCCCGAGGAACATTTCTGCATCAAAAATAAAATTTTGAAAAAAATGTCGCTTACGTTATTTTGGCGGTTAGGGCTCGATATGGTAACCTCAGCGTAAAATTTGACTAGCTTTCTAAATTTTTTATTGTTCCCGTTTGCATTACGATTTCCTACCGCTTGAAACTAATGAAATAGTCTCTCATTATTAATTTTCTTCGATTGGTTTTTCAGAAAAGCAATAAACTGAAGACGTTTAAAATCCACATTTTTCCTTCGCCAATCACAAAATCTAAATCAAACAAATTGCACACCAAATCAAAATCTATTCAATGGCACAAAACTAACAAAAGCACTAAATCGAAACGGTAAATTTGAAAAACCAGTAAAAGGGGGTGCGATGAAAGGAGCAGCACAAAAATGCGTTTGCATTGTCTATTCATAGCAAATAAATTTCAAATTGTCCAATGCATTCGATTGCAACAACCAGTAGGTCCACCAACAACTACTCTAAGCACTGTAGGGCAGAAGTAGAAGCAGGTCAGCTGTTTAATATTAAATACAACAATAAACATTAACTGCAGACAAGGAACAACAAAACGCATAAACAAACACAAAATAAATAATATCTACTAGAAATTCGCAGTGAACAACTTATGACCAAAAAGCGGACAAATAAGTCAACAGCAAAGAAAACAATAAACAGATGAATGGCAAAATGAAAAATGCACAGAAAGAAATATTCAAGAAAAGGATATCGGGGGGACAAAGGAGCAAAGGATTCTTGCAACACGGGGTGCTGTACAAAGCTCACTTGTAGACTGGTTCTGCATGAGCAGCCGGTGCAGGAGCAGGGGTACAAGAGGCGGTTGGCTGTGTTCTTTTTCGGTTGAAGCGAAAAATTGAAAACCATTGTCGCAGCAATAAATTTATTGTTGTCTTAACAAAAGTTCATTATTTCAGTGCAGTTCGGGATAATAAATACAACAACAACATCTACAATACGAACTGTAAGTGAGATCGAGCAACTTTCAGCACACAAAATGAATAAAGTGTTGCATGGAAAAAGAGAAGTAGAAAAAAAAAATTCACAAAAACAGCGCGAAACGTGTTGGCCAAATGCAACGCTGACAGACTTGCGCCTTGGTTTATTAAAACAATAGCTGCGCTCGTGAGTAGTGAAGTGAGCGGAGATGGCAAGGGCTGCACTCAAGGACAATTGAAAATCTTTTTAAGTAATTTCAGCACGTAATCTGCACCATTATTGCTTAAGCGCAATTTTAGCAAATGTTCACTGGACAATAGAGCACAAAATGTGTGGCAGGTGGGTGAATGGCGGTACAAGAGGAGCATAGAAGACCTGCTGGCCATTGGGTAACGCTGGCAAAGTGACAAAAAACGGACAGTTGAAGAAAATGTGAACGTCTTCGATGAATCTGAAGGCAATTTGGAAACTCTTGTAGAGTTAAACTGGCGCATGAATACAAAAATAACGCTCGCGAGTCATAAAAATATGCTCGTGAGTCAAAAAAAATTTGCTTTCTATTAAATGAAGTAAGCTCGTGAGCCCCAAAAAGTACTCGCGATTCAAAAAAAAAAGTAGTCGCGAGTCATAAAAGTTGACTCATAATAATAAATATGAACATATTCAATGATTTTGAAGGCACATCCAAAAACTATGTAAAAGAAAAGAGATAACGCTCCAAAAAGCACTCGTGAGTCAAAAAAAAAAGTACTCGCGAGTCATAAGAGTTTACTCACAGTAAGAAATATGAACATATTGAATGACTTTGAAGGCACATCAAAAAACTATGTAAAAGAAAATTTACTAAATAAATAAGGCTCCAAAAGATACTCGCAAATTGAATAAAATGTTCTCGCGAGACATAAAATTAATATTAACACATTCAATGATTTTGAAGGCACATCAAAAAATTGTGTAAATGAAAATTGCACGCTAGTCAAAAATAATAGTTTAACCAAGAGTCCAATAAACACTCGTGCGTAAAAAAAAAATACTCACGACTCAGTAAAATATACTCGCGAGTCGTATAAGTACACTCACAAAATCTGTTTAAAAATGTAAACTCGCGAATTATATTTTCCTACCTAAAAATGTAAAACTCCCAAAGAGTGAGGACAGTAAAAAAATGAGATTTGTACTTACGATAATTCTTTGAAGAAGGAAAGTTTACTCTTTTTAACCAATCTGAGGTAAAAATATAAACCATTTCTCGCTAAATTTCCTGCTGGCTACACACCTTCATTCACTTGCAATAAATTGCAGCTGGCCATAGTCAGCCAGTCAGCCAACCAGCAAGTCGATTACAACTATAGTGTGTAATAATGGCAGCTGAAAATTGCATTGTTCTTGTAGTATTTTCTGAAAATTGCTGTTTTTGTTGTTGCAACACTTGTATATATGTATGTATGTAGTGATGTTACATAACCGCCGAGTGTTTTTAATTCATTTCGAAGCAGTTGATAAATATTTGCTTTGGCACTTAAGCTTATCCAGTGTTCGAATACAATTGTGTATGAATGTGTGCACTGTGCAATTCACGCGTGCGTGCGTGTTTCAATTGCCATACCGCGCTTGGAGCTTTCCTCACTAATTCTTGCGCCCTACTTTACTAAGTTCGTGGACAGACTCTCGAGAGAGGCAAAATTTGGCAGAATTTAACAAAATTTGGCTTAAGTTTGGCAACGATATTTTCTGAATGAGCTAGAAATCAGCGTGTTAATAAATAGAGATAAATAAAAGGAAAAAATTTAAGAAAGGCACTAAAATTTTGTTTAAATAGGAAACCTTTAGTAGTCCCTCCGAAAGATTTCTGCTATTTCTAAAAAAAATTACACGTACTTCCTCGTGATGCTCGAAGTGAAAAGCACACATTTGAAGTAAAAATTTATAAATAATTTTCCACCCTCCCACTATATTTTTCCTTTATTTACACTACTTAATTCGATCAATTGAAATTTTCGTTGTAATCTGTTAAGCAAATAAAGAACTAGCAAATAAACACATAAATGTACATTCTGTGATAAATGTTCCTAACTTTGATGACTCAACTAGCAAAAATAACAGGCATTTAATTGCTACCCACATATGACCTGCAGCTTGCCACAATACGGGCGCTTCTGTGACGAGAAAACCAACCGCCTTCGAAATGAGAAACATTGGGACTACATTGCAACTCAATCGAAGAGAATCAATGAAATTCCCGAAACGTAACAAATTTTCCAACCCCAACACCCAGCCTCTGTTTGATTTTCTTCTATTTATTTACTTTTTTCCTGACCCCCGCTTCCCCTCCGCACACACACACTACATTTACTTATTTTTGCTTTATCATCAATTAGGCATGGATTTCTACGGAAATTCATCAATAAATCATACCAAGTCAGCTGCGGAGGTAAGGGCAGCTTTTATGTTACCCTGAGCACAAGTATGTTTGTGTATTTGTTATTGTAAATAGATGAGGGAAGAAAAATAAAAATACCCGCAGCAATTTTCCGGTTTCAATGTCATTTTTCGTGAAGTGTCTTTGATCGACGGATACTGACAGACAAATAGACTGGGGAGTAGGCGGTTATAGTGCTGACGAAATATTGGACAATAAAGTATAAGAGATGCGAAAAGTGTGGTGAAAGAAAGACGGAGAATGAGTGGGAGTGACTGGTGGTTGGGGACGCGGGCGATTGGTGGGTGTGAGGCTTGCACTTTCCGGCTGGCGTTGCGCTGAGGGCAGCAAACAATAAAATATGCACCAAAATAAAACATATTTTTGTGTGACTTTGTGCCTGCAGGCAAAGGAGAACAGCGCTGGGGTGCGCATACACAAACAAATATTTCATAAAAAAAATTATGTTTCAGCTGACCTGCCCTTGGCCGATAAGTCATTTGAGAATTGCCTACCAATAAAAATGTAGTTGATTCAACTCTTGAGGCCCACAACACTGTAAGCCAGAATATTTTTTAATAATAAAAATTACCTGTATTTATATATGTAATACCAGTTTGCCCCACCCGCTTCGCTGAGAGTATGAAGTTTCTGTAATTTTTTCAAATTAAACTTTCTTAAACCTCCTGCGTCTGGCACCCATATTATGGTGCATAGTTCAATTGCCTAATTGCCGTAATTCAAGTTGAGTTTGGCTTTTTAAAGAGGTGGCAGCCCCGCACTACAAACCATTTATTTAGATGCTCATATTGTAATAATTCCTTTAACTTACTAAATAATTTGAATATGACTTTTTAACCAGATGGCAACCCCCTTCAGACACCTCAAAAATATTCTAGATGCGCAAACTAAAATTTTTTTTAACATTATTTCATTTGACACGCATATTTTAATATATTAGATATATAAGTTTTTATTGAATTCCAATCTTCAAACAGGTTCTCAAGATATCTTCAAACTACAAACTTTTAAACCTCAGTCGTATGACAACCATATTGTGATCTATGTTTCAACCGCCTAACTTCCTTTAATTCAAGTTAAACTTGATTTTTTTTCTAAGAGTTGGCAACCCTCCTCCATGTCATTTAGAAATAAGGTCTTTTCAAAACTATTTCGATTGATAGCCATATTGCAAAAGTTCCTTTAACTCAATAAATAATTTTAATTGAATTTAATATTTTAACAGGTAGCAGTGCTCCTCAAACACGTTAAAAATATTCTAAATTTCAATTACCTACCAAATTCCTTTAATTCAAGCTGAATTAGATTTTGTTATTGTATAGGAGGTGCTATGCCACCCTCTCCAATAACATCCATTTTTCTCCACGAGTATGGTACTAGTTTTATATATCTCCGCACCAAGTTATACTACTCTACCACAAATACTTCCAGAGATGTGCAGTATAAAAAATCTATTTTGTATGGGAGATGTCACGCCCCTTTATACAATCAAGATATAGGCACTGTTATATTTTGAGTTGGGCTGAATGACAAAATGGCAAAATTTCATGATCATCGGTTGAGTAGTTAAAGAGTGGGAGTGTAACAAAGAAAGTGCGAGGCATTTATAATATTGGTAAGGATTTTTTTGAGTAGAACGAAAATTTACAAAAAGTGTATACAAAGTGAAGGCTCTTTATTAGAATTCTCTTACTCTTTACCTATTCACACATAGTACATAACTTATACCTACATAAAAATGTACATATAACAAGAAAAGAAGTATAAGTTCGGGCGAAACCGAATTTTATATACCCGCTGCAGTTATCAAATATCGTCGTGTAATCGTTCTCTCAACTACCATTGCATGAAAAGCAGAGGTGTTTTTCCCGATTTCAAACATTTTCAAAATTATGCTGACTTAATGAAATCATTGAACCAGTTTTTTTTTTTAGAAATCGAAAATCGGTTACCAAGATAGACCTTTGTAGTCATAAAGTGGGCGGTAGCACGCCCAATTCCTAAAAGGCTATAACAATCCTATTTATTGTTAAGTATTTGAAATATCGGAGTTTTCGTATTTTTGAAATTTATCGTTATACGGTAATAATTTTCAGCAAATTGCTTTTCCTTACCAAGGTTATAAGGTACACCACTTTTGGTTGAATTTGATGAATCGGTTACCGTGTTACACATTTGTGGTCATAAGTGGGCGGCGCCACTCCCATTATTCAAAAATGTATAATAGTTAATCAAATTTTCTGCTAAGTGATTAATGCAATCATCGATTTGGGGTTGGGGTGTTTATTGTCCGGTTTCAAAGATTTTTAACAAGTTTCTTAGCTGTGAGATACAGCGTTTCGTCATAAGTGGGCGCCGTCAGGACCATTTTTCAAAAATTTCATAATAGTATTATTTTTTACCATAACACATTTTCACATACTAATTTTCAACAAGTTAGATTGAATATTTACAGAAATATCGTGGGCCGATTTCGCCCATTTTCAACACCAACCTACCATGGGTAAAGGGCAACCTACGTACCAAATTTCGTTGAGATATCTCAATTTTTGCTCGACGGTCGGACAGACAGATATGGCTTAATATACTTCTATTTTCATTCTGATCACTTACTTATACATTTGTCTATATCTATCCCGATTCGGTTTGGCTGTTACAAACAACCTTTATGTGAACAAAACTATAATATCCTTGTGCACATGTGCGCTCGGGTATAAAAACGTCAAGAGGTCCTTTGGAACAATAACCATTACAAAGTGTCCTCGCCTTTTACTACTCGCCTACTGCTTTTGATGGGTTCGACAATAGTGCCGATGATGTTGATGCCGTTGTTGCAATCGTTGATTGTGATTTTTCACTGCTCAGTTTTAATTTTACACTTGAGCTGATTTTGGTGGTGCACGCTTCACAACTGATGAGAAAGTTTGATGTTAAGTACCCAAGCGCACTTTCCCCATTTTCTTATTGCAGACAATTTTTTTTTCTCCGCTAGCTTAATTTTTGCCTTTTAAAGCAGAAAGAAAATGAAAATTCCCTGCTGCAGCCACATTGTGAAACCTTTAGATGAGAACAAATGCTGTTGAGAGGGAAATAAAGTAGCTCAAAGATACCAGCTCAGTTCACAATGAGCGACGCAACGACATACTGACTGTTGAAGTATTTACTTAAATGTGTGTGTGTGTGTCTACTATTTGTATAAGTATTAGTGTATATGCACCCACATATACTACAATCATATATTGCTTGCGAGCGCATTCCTTTTGTTGGGTTTCATCAAACTTTTGCTTCTTCAGTGAGTTCGATCATCAGTTCTCTATCTCTCTTTCCCTCCATTTTCTGTCGAAAAATGTATGTAATATGTTTGCAGGTTTTCCAGCATTTTTTTTTATTTGTTGTTATTGCACTTGTTGTTTGTTTTTTGCTTTTTCTACTTATACTATTGGCAGGATTTCTTACAAAATTTTCATTATTTCATTCACTTTTGGGTGCGTTTGTTATTGTTGAGCGAGAAAAATGCGATTTTGCTTACACCAACTCCACTTTTTGCCAAATAAAGCAAATATCTTTCAAAGTAACTATTTGCACAAAATTAAGTTCTGGTACTAAAGCTTACTTAGCAGGCAAGGATTAGCGAGTAGGTAAAAAGGGTATACTCAGAATTTCTGTCTAAACATAGATTTTGCGCTTGCCTTAAATCCAATACCGGCTACTAGCCTTAGCAACTTTTTATGCTGGGATCTTCACCCAGCGCTTACTAAAGCATTGTAAATTCTATCTATCCCGAGAGTGAAGTCACGCACTGGTTAACTAATTTTGTTTGCACTTTAAGCGATTATAAGGGTTTGATTTCCGACTGATTGCAGCTGCACTGAAAATACACTACATAAAATAGGAAACCTAAACTTGACAGTTCCTGAAAACCCCCTCTTCATATAGAAGGGAATCCATCCGTGGCCAGTACACTACAAGCTGTTTATTCAGGTATGAAGCTGAGGTTCCAAATGATCTTCCACGCTCCATTCTCCGGGTTGCTGCTTATTTCACATGCTTCTACTTCTTACCAAACTTTTTAGACTTTTCCCGCTAGATCCACCACTCATAACGTTGAGTGACGAAGAGAGATGATGCTACCATCTATACCTGCTGAATCTACTCGTTGTCTTGGGGGATAAGGGCTTTCCTTTCCACCGATTTTTCTTAACTCTACTCTCCCTGGATTCTGTAACCAGTTACCGACAATTTGCAGATCGCTATCACACTTTTTGACGCAACAACATTCATATCATGCGACAACAAGTTACAACAATATCACCCTCCCTCAGTTGCGACGGGAAATTTTCAGAAACCATTTCAAATTGTATGTTTGTTCGTTGTTCCCCCAGATTCGATAGTTCCGGAGCTCCCTTCTCTCTCGTTGGTCTCAAGCAGTTGAATTATTATTTTAACATTGTTAGAGAAGTAGGGAAACAGACAGCTAACAAAGTCACATACTATAGCAGGTGCACCGAAACAAGTACCCCGAGCTTCAATTCAACATAATTCTTCCGCAAGTGTCACGGTGCACGTATTATTAGAAAACAGTTGTCTGTCGATCTTTTGAAAGACTCGCTCATACGTTCATACATATGTAGCTAAACACATAGCCATATTCATACAACCAATAATGTGTATAATCTACATATTTCCCAATCATCGCTCACTAGTTATTGCAATAATAATACATAATTGTGACAACCATAGCAATAAGGAGGCAATAATGGCTGGACAAGTATTTAATTGAAAAATTGGTCGCATAATTGTTTTACAAAATCTCCGCCTTGCAAACGCTAATCTACCCACATTCAGTAAAAGGCTGGCTGCGATACCTATTCGTTATTGCCAATAAAACAACGAACACAAATCAGTCTGCAGTCTACTGCCACATCAGTCAACAACAAGCCGTCATGTGCTTCATACACGCCCTCCATCACTCACCCCCTCTCTGCCTACCCGCTCTTGTTATGCAAATAAATATGATTTCTGCTGTTTGCTTTCCACATTTTGTGGCACGTTGACCAAGCGTTGGCTGTATACATATATTGCAAATAGTTTAAAAAGTCATTTAATTAATTGTTATCCGTTTTGCTGTTGCGGACATTGCGAACGCTGTCGTCAATATTTGTTCATTTAAGCGTTCGTTGTTGCTGTGGTGGTGGTGGTGGTGGTGGTGTTGGCGGTAGTATGTCTGTTAACTACAGTCAGCAGTCAACAGTTAGCAAATTAAGTGTTGCAGATGTCATTGCATTTGAACATTCTGTATTTATTGTTGCTGCTTTTCTACCGCAACGTTTCGCTGTTTGCTTAATTGACGCGAATTTCACAAGAAATTGCACTTAGCTGGTGGTGGTATGGCGAGTGGAACAAGTTAAATAAGTGGTTCTGAGTTTTTTCACCTTGCCAGCAAACCTTTTAAACCCCGTTTTACAATTTTTGCCCTACCTGTTGTTTTTTAGCGATTTTCGCTTCTCACATTGCCAACATAACTTACTCCCTCTCCATTTCTAATTTAACACTCACATTCTTTATTGTTATTGCCAATGTTTGCCTCTATTTCATTTGCTATTATTCTGTATGCAACTTTTCTTTATTCCGCCATTTGGCATTCGTTCTGTTTGTAATTACTATTTGCCACCGGGGCTGGTTGGCTGGCTGTCAGGTTGTTAGCATACCTAAAGGCGCATTAGCAAGGCAGCGCCGAGTTTGGTTCCTTTCCACTTTCTCTCGCTTGCGTACGCACACGTACATACACTTAACGGGTAGACTATTTTCTCCATTTCAGATCACTTTACCATCACTTCTTGCTGGTTGTACACCGCTTTGCCCCGTTTGTATTCTGTAGTTTGCATTTAATTGCTGTTGTTGGCTGTTTTAATTTATTTTCATACTATTCACTTTTAATTATTACTGTTGTTAGTTTTGTTACATTCATTCGTTTTCTCGTTGCTTCTATTCACATTCGTATAATTTTTTTATTGTTGTTGTTGTCGACTTTCACATATACATAGATATGTAACTTGATATAAAAATACCCACCATGCAAAACATGAGAAATAGGCAACAATCGTCAATGGCAACAAATTGGCGACTCACCGATTTATTGCTGTGGTGACAAAAAGGGGCAACATCATTGCTTTCATGTCAACTTTGGAATAAATAAGTTGTCAAAAATTTCCAAACTTAAAAATTTCGCGTCAACAGTATTATCCAAAATCGTCTAATTTTCACTGAGGACAGGATTCCAATTTTGTATACAAAAATTAATTGAAGTATTAAAAAGATTAAAATTAGTCCAAATATCGCCTGAAGCGATAAGAAAACGACTCATTCAGGTAATAAGAAAACGTTTAGAGCGACTGGTAATAGGAAATCGATACGATGGCAAAACGTTTTCCTATTGCCGGCAACAAAAATTGTTTGGTGGGCAGTATGTAGGAAAGCAAATATGTGCGAGTAATTGTCACACAGTCATTCGGCATAAATTATTGAAAAAGTTTTTTCTGTAAACGATTAAAGTTTTTAATTAAATGCAATAACAGCAACAATAAGTGCTTTTGAAGTACAGGTAAAACGAGAACAAGCAATGAGGTGTTAATGTTAGGAAAATATCCTTGGTAATTTATTTAAAAAAAAACTACAAATATAGTCAGGGAAAAAAGGTGAAAAAGGGAGAAACTGATATTTATGTGAAGGATAAAAACGTTTTAAGAAAAAGTGAAATTTAACCACATACTTAATAAAGCTAGAAATAAAGATTCCTTAACGACTAAAAAAAAAAGTTTGAAAAATTTTTTTTTTTTTTTTTTAACAAATAACAAAGAAGAGACAGGTAGCCGAGTTTTGTTTTATTTAAAATTTTCAAAAACCATAACAAAAACGATTGTTCAGTTGGGCGGTCCAGAAATACATGCGGGGTAAAAAAGTCTAAAATAATAAGCTCTCAGCCACTAGGATTTTTCTAAATGGCAAAAAAGAAAACCCGTATTTTTTGTAAAAAAAAATGATACCTAGAACTGCCTCAAAGCCCATGAAGTCTTCCGTGTATTTTATCTGGGGGAAAAGCACATTTTCGCAGAAATGGTATAGAATTCTTGAAAATTATTTTTCCTGTTCCTCTTTAAAAGAATTCCAACAACAATACCGAATTGCTTATTTAAATTTTTTTTTTGATATTAACTACTTTTAATAGGTCCCCAAAAAACTTAAAAAAAAGCAATGGGTATTTTTTATTCCATTTAGAAAAACCAGTGGAGTGAGAGCTAAATATTTTAATTTTATTTATTTTTTGACCACCCTATTGCTTAGCCATTGCATCAAAGCTGATGAAATACACTAATCAGAAAGCCGGAGCGGCTACAACGAGTCGCTCTCATTGGAATCAGTGGAGCATTCAGAACGAGGAGCTGTAGTAGTATAATGCGCTGGTGAATATTACACAGATGGTTCGAAGTATGAAGGGAGGGAGGGTCAATCGAGAGGTCTTCTTTGTTGTTGTGTGCATAGAACGTCATCCACAGGTCCGGAGTCTACATAACTCGAGGCAGACTGCCTCTGAATGCCGCTTACGGTATGTCGATATGCTGACGGGTCCAGAGGCAGCCTTAATGAACCTCTGAACTTCGTCCGTCAGTTCCTAGAGATGCCTCCTAAGTGCCTGGGCAAGGGCTCTTCTGCAACAGGGAGGACTTTCGCCTCGTCTTGCAGGTGGAATTGTGGCGACATCAGAAGGCATCCAGTCGCTGTCCTAAGTGCAGTGTTTTGTGTGGTCTGTAGCTTCATCCACTGTGTCCTACTAGTCCCCGGCGACCACACTGAACCTGCGTAATTTAAAGGCGCAGCTGTGCTGTTCTTTTTCTTTGGAAGTGGTTTTTGCGTGGCGGGTCCCAAACTCAGCGCACAACCCATTCTTGGGACGGGGGTGGTTTCGCAACCGCATACACGTTTATATAGCGAGCCGCTTGCAGCCGCACCAACTGGTGAGCTGACGCTGGAACCTAGTACTACATAATAACAGGAAATATGTATAATAATTTAAAAATTATTGAAAATTAATCGGTGCTACTAATAATGTGTCGGTGATAACCGGTTTAGATAAAATTTAAGGTAAAAGTGAGAGATAGGATATTTTCTCATTTTGATTAAACTATTTTTCTGAACAGCATGACACCTTATTCATTATCTTTTGCACCTAGAAAAAAGAGCCAGACTGGCTGGGCTATTTGTATAGGAGTTGGGATACACCTCACGAGGTCCTCGTCACCTTATTTCAATTGCTCAGCTGTTAGTTCATTAATTCCAGCAGCTTTGTTGTTTTTCAGAATTTATATTCGTAATAGGGTAGTGTAGCGCTTCTGGGTATGTACCCACAGTAGTTCGACTGTACTCGGTTCCTAAGCTTGCATGCGCGGAACCTGGGCAACGGGAGTATTACGTGTGCAGAATGCAGTTACCAGCCCGTGTGTATCATTAGGTGACGGCAGTAGGGAGAGAGTTTAAGTGGGGCCACTACGGCGTGTAAGGTTACAGAGTATGTGGGTATCCTCCGCTCTCTCAGAAGAACGGCTGCAAATGGCAGAAATATCTGACGGTGTAGAGTGTTCCATTAAAAAAATTTTTAACTAAAGGACACACAGAAATTTTATTTTTTGCAGAAAGCTTTCCTTTCTACACCTTTTTGAGCAAGAAATAAACAGTTCTTATTCTACACAATTTTGTTCATCTTTGCTCTCCCATATTACTTTTTATATTGTCTTTGTAGATTGATGATTTATTTTCTACTTACAAAATGTAATTTGTATACCCCTGTCATTGACATATTTCTTGTCGTCAAAAATATTAACTGTGTTCAATGGCAATCACACCCGGCGTACGAGCGCAACGAACAACCGCTCAATTTCATCGATGACTCAGCAAGCGCATCAGCCAATCATCCGCTCAAGCAACGACATATTGTGCGCCGACGACGGAAATGCGCAGGACTTCCGGCGCTATTATGCGGCAGTGGAATGTAATTTGTATTAGGCGCACACAAACAAGCATATGTATGTACATATCGCACACTATATCAAAAACCGGCACAACTCAAAAAATCCTAAATGTTCAGGAGAGGCAAAAAACTGTTGACGCTGTGCAATTGATGCAAGCAAAACTAAAAAGTTTTAGTAGTATTTTTCCAGTTAAAGAAGATAGTGATGAGGAAGAAATTTTTGCGGAAATTGGGTATACGGTCTGTGAACTGTTTTATGGAAAAAAACATATTTTGACAAATTTTGAGTTGTGCCGGTTTTTTATTTAGGGTGCGATATATGTGTATATGGAAAGGCGATTATGTGAAGAAAATATATGTATGTATGCACTTATGTATAAGAAAAGCTGTGTGCTATAGGAAAATCGCAGCGTTCGAGCATTTTAAATAAATTGATTGTTAAGAAAATTTATTGAGTAGAAGTAAGCACTTAAATTTAACCGAAACTGACTGAGTGACACTACGGCTTAAATCTTTATAAAGACATAACTTCAGCATACAAAAATATTACGAGAACAGCAAATTTTGTTTAAAGTTTAATTTCATTGTTAAAAAAAAATGCTCAGCTTAAAAAGTGGAAGGCCAAAATATAAATAATATCCGCAAAGCGCTTAAAACGGATTCAAATACAAATTAGTCCTTTGAGTGGCCCTTGCTTATCAGTGGCAAGTGGTTACAGTTGCAACTTGCAACAACAGCAATAAAAGCCGCTCAATTTACTGGTATCCTATGCCTTGTAAAAGCACAGAAAATGTAATGCTGCTAGGGAGAAGGGGCCTCGTCGCCAAAGCTGCTAATATTGTTTTAATTATGCGCCACGAAATGAAAATGTACAGTAAAGCGCAGAGATAATCCGCAAAAATTGCACAGCAGCGCGTCAAGGCGAAAAATTAAAAGCAAAGCTGGATGTAGATTTTTTTGCATACCCTAGGTTACATACATAAATGCATACATACACACATATGCATATCCATACATATGTATATGCACACGTAAAAACGCAAGCTGCTTATCTGACTGCTTATGCAAAAATGTCGGCAAAATTAATATATGCAAGCTCATACATATGTACACACATATGTATGTACTTAACTATGCATACATATGTGTGCTCTTTTGTAGATTTGAATGGATGTGTATGGCATGTGAGTATGTATTAGTAGTGCTTGCTAATGAAAGCACCGCAATGCGAATTCTACGGCAGCAGCGATTAACTTACAAAAAAATAGCTACATACATATTTAGTAGTTGCTTTTATACTTTTGTCCTCTGCGGTGTATTGCTTTCGCTACGCTTTTGCCGTATTTACAGTTTTTCATTGCCAACTAAGCTGTGTTTATTATTTTCCAAAGTGTAGTTAAGCGATTTTGCGAGCCCTTTTGTGGGCCTTATTGGACATTTTTGTTTTCCTTTTCGCGGCGAAGAGAGTCCTTTATATCCAGACAGCTAATTTGTTGTCCTTCTTTGCTAGGTATTGTGGCTGGAGTCGTGGAGTGGGCTCCTTTTGGAAGCCCTTCGGTTAATTTGGGATTTTTGCGGAATTTCCGTTCTTTTCGCGACATTCTCAAATAATTTTGAAGCTTTCGTGCTTCTTCTAGAAAGTTTGGAATTTCTGCGAATTGAATCGGGTTTTCGCCCTCATTGAGATTTTCTCAATATTCCTCGGAATTTTCTAAGGCCGTTTTAGTGTTTTCAAAGATTTCGACATTTTCGAGAATTTCTTAATTCTTTGGACTTTCTGCAAATTTTCGTTACTCTTCATATTTTATTCAGATGTTTTCGGATTCACCATGATTTTTTTGATTTTTTCGGTAACAATCATGATTTTACCGCAACTTTTCAACAAGTTTTCGGTATTTTCGAGACCGTTAGAGATTTTTTTTTGTTAACTCTCGAGGTTTTTCGCAGCTTTTCGTGTTTTTTGGTCCAGATTTTTCGGGATTGTTCATGTCCAAAGGTGTAGTTATGTAAGTAAGTTATAACTTTCCGTTTTTTCCTCTTCTATCAATTATTACACAGATTTCTTATAAAAAACTGAAAAACCACGCAATATGTAATTTTATGCCCATTGTGCGCCGCAATCAGCATAAAAATTGCGCCAAATTTTTGCGCGGTTGCAAGCAAACCTAGCAAATAACTATCGATAATCGCAGCAAAAGCGCAAGGCAATTAAAACAAGAATACCCACTTGCAATAAGCACGCACAATTGCTGTATTTTCAAGAGCTTACATGAAAAGCTACTATACAACTGGTACTTGTGAGCGTATTAGTTGCTTGAAGAATATGCATATACGTCAAATGAGAGCTGGAAGGGGGGAAAAAAAGGGACATAAACGGCTTTAGTAAGTGGAAAGCGGCCCATATTGGTAAATCCGAAATGATATCGACAACCAAGCTCGATTTACGATAAAGTTTCTAATTTAAAATCGATATCGATACTATTTGGGAAGATCGATAAATTTGTAGACTTTACGTAGATAAGTACATTTTAAAAGGGCATAACTTACGGTGAAACTTCTTGAGTTATCGATACATTACCGTTATAGGTATTTTATCGATACATATTTTTATTAAGTATAAAAAGTCTGTGCCAAAGTGTATATCATCAAATAAGGTCAATTAACGGCAAAGTTTCTAATTTTAAATCGATCTCGATACTGTTTGGGAAGATCGATTAGTTTTTTGACTTCCCTGTGCTTAGGTATCAATAAATATCTATATATTTACAAAAACTGTCGATAATATGTGTAAATTTCGAACCCTTATCTTTACTGCCTTTCGTATGCGATTCATTATCTTGCAACTTGTTGTTTATCTAAACTCAGGTCTTGAAACACAAAATTTCCTTCCTTCCCATCCGGTTTAATTCTCAATCCAATAATGTTGGAATAGATGCTTTTTAATAATGCGCCCTCGACAAACTCCGAGCAGACACCAATGTTGCGCAATAAAGCTCCACCCACAGCGGACGCTGGCAAAGCGGTCGACGGTAAGTGAACAACTGTAAAGTTATCATTAAAATTAAATATTGTTTCGGTACGTGCGTATCTGTAGATTTGCTGAAAACAAAAATGGATAAAAGCATTCCCAAACTTGTGAAAGTAATGAAAATTACTACATTTAACACTCAATCAGCATTGTGTCGTTCTCGCTGCGCGTAAAAATAGAAATAAATTTAAATAAACTGAAAAACGTTGGCGTTAAAAACAATGCCGCCGCAATTATGAGCCATTTCATATGCCTTTGTGAGTTTTAATTTTGACAGCGGTTAACCGATGACCGCTTTACCGCCGTCCGCTGCAATTCTGGGTGTAGCTTAAAAAACCAAAGCCTCGTCTCCTTTTTAGTATTCGTGTTTAGTAATGCCTACTACCCCGCTCACATTTCGCTGGTCGCCTACTTTTACTAATGCAATGCTGAACGCAGCGCGTGTTTCCTAGTAAGAGGCTTCTCTTCTGCTTATTTATTTTTATTTTTTTTTCCAGCTTAAATGTTGCCCAGTAACTGCTGCATTCAATGCTGCTCCGTTGCATGGCGGCTCAAAAGCCAGGCAACAAGGTCGACGATGACAACAAGCCACTGTAAGCAGCTCAGAGTTCCCACGGTCGAGGAAAAACTATCTGTATTTAATTCTAGCAACCGCTTAATAACTGTTATTGGCCTCGACGCGTCGCCTCGCTCAATAACGTGGAATGTCTTTATTGCAACGTTTCGCCATGCTTATACTTATTTTTAGTTGACTTTTAGAATAGCAATACTCGTGCTAGAACAAGAGCAATAAAGAAGGTAGTGAAAATAAATAAAACAAGAAATTTTAATAACTGAAATGAAAATAATGCAAACGTTTAATTCGTTGCAACATCAAGTTGCGATTTTCTCTTTGCAGCTTGCTCCTCTTTATTACTTTCCACGGATTATTTTGTATTCATATTATAACCTTGTCTACGCTGTATTTACTTACCGTAGCAGAGGATTAGTTGGTGCAGAGTAAGAGACTATTTGGTGATTTTGTTGTTACGAACTCATTTGAAGAGCGCTTATTGTGGGCTAAATGCAAAGGTAATCGCGCTCACAGTACTCCAGTTCAACGTACATTACCTCCATAGAGTATGTTTTGCTTTTCACTCGTATATTTGCATACCTCACACTGCCATTTATTTCAATCCCACTCATTCGTCTATTTATTTAGCACCTTTAAATATCTCTTGGCTTTGCCATTTGTTACTAAATATACTTTGTGGATTGAAGCCAAGGTAAAAATGGCAAAGTCATATGCTCAGTTTTTAGGTAAGAGTTTAATAAAGGCAAATATTTACGTTCTACATAGTAAAATCTACTCAGTTTTGCATGGGCTCATGAAGCCCGTATTGTCTGCTAGCGAAGTAAACTGAAGTTAGTTACTTCCCTAGCAAGGTTGAGGAGGTATTAATCACTTTGTTGTTTAAAAAAATTTCGATCCCTGCGAGCTCAGTGTTTGTTCAGAAGTGCGAGCCAAAATGCGTCCAACTTAGCCTCACGAAGGTTGGACAATGTAAAAGAAAGTGTGGAGATGATCCCACTTCATCTTCCCCTTGACGACTGATACAAAAGGATCAGTTAAAATTCCTACTCTCAGCGCATGAATACCTATCGCACAATGGCCTGTCAGAACCCCCATCAGTAGCCCTTGAGAGGTAACGTGTTTTAAAGTGCCCTATAAAAACATTTCCTGTAGCAGAGGAACGTCTTCTTTTACTTTTTTATGTCACAAAATCACCCGGTTGCCCTTATCCTAACAGCAGTTCGAGCTGCGACAATTCTGTCTGCAATATCCTCAGGCGACGTGTTCAACATACGCATTTTAAGCGTCAGTGTAGGTGTGGTTAATAATGCTTCCTGTTTTAGAATTGAAGCCTTCTCTAGTGAGTTCCACCAGACAAGGGCTCCTTGAAACAACATAGGCTTAAATCTGGTTTCCCAGAGCTTATGGATTAATTGGACGAGAAACCCCACCTTTTACCGATAGCTCCCTTACAGCAGTACAAGGCAACCGACACCTTTCCTACCCTTTCCTCACAGCTTCCACGATAGCCGCCGTTAATCACAAACCTAGTTACTTTGTTCAGGCAACCTGGGACTGATCAAAAAGGGTGTATAGAAATCGTCCCTTAACCAAAAGTTCCACATCATCTACATAGGCGATCACCCGACAGCCCACTTTTTCCAGTTCCTCTAGAAAGTCGTTTACAACCGCAATCCAGAGCAAGGGAGAGAGAACACGACCTTGTGGAGTGCTCCTATTGACTTTGTACTGAGTGCAGACGCTCCCCCACTCCGCCGGGACAGTTCTGCCACCAAGTAAGCTGTATATAAGCCTTATTAGGTTGGTTTCCAACCCAAGATTATGAATATACTTGGCTATTGCCTCTGGAATGACATTGTTGAAGGCCCCCTCGATATCGAAGAAGGCTTCTACTGCATAATCTTTATGCGTGAAGGCTTCCTCTGACCATTTTACCAATGTGTGCTGAGTGGTATTTACCGACCTTTTTATGCAATAAGCATATTGAGCTCTTGAAAGACAGTCACGAGGAATCGCGTTTCTTATGTACAGGTCTATCAGTCCCTCTAGCGTTTTAAGTAAAAGCGTGTTTAGTAAAAACGAAGAGACTAAAATCCCTAGGGGAAACAAGAGAGCCTTTTCCGGCCTTCGGGATACGCGAAACACTGACTACCTTCCAAGCTTTGGAATGTACCCGGTCATCACGCAGTTCGCATAAATAGGATCCAACCAATCGCACGACACCTTCAGAACCCTTCGCAGCTGCGCAGGTATGATGCCATTGGTCCCCGGAGACGTTAATGGTTTGAACGAATTTATAGGCCAGGCCAAGCGATTATCGTCCAGAAGATCGGAAAAGGACAGGACCTGGGGGGAGACACTTTTCGAATCGCTATCGCACTGTTTGACGCAAAAACATTTATATCATACGCCAAAAAGTGCGATAACGATCCGAGAATTGTCGCTAACTGGCTATAGGGTCTCCCTCCTGAAGTACAAAATATCGCAAAGAAGTACATTTGACTGTACTTCGAAGTACGAAGTACAAGAGCGAAAAAAGAAGTACTATACTTCCGAAAGAAGTACGGTTGGTCACATTAATTATAACTAGATCGCGTGCTACATTAGGTGTAATTATTTCAATGAAGCTTAACATATATACTTAAACTATGCAAAAAACAGGTTTTAAAATTGTTCTTTATTCTATTATTCTTAAACTAAAACTTTCTTAAACCTCTCTATTGTGATACTTTTTTAATTAACTTATCCCCATAATTCAATTTGACAGGTAGCATCCCCCTTACATGTAGCTTTAAAATTAAGCCCTTTCGAAAGCATTTCGACAGATACCCAATTGTAATAACACAGGTTTCCAAAAACAAAAAAAGTTTCTGCATATTGAACCAAACCTCTATATCCCTATGCTATTCGACGCGCTGAATACGAATCCGCGGTAAGTTAACCCGCATAACGTGGGGTTCGAGGTCATTTGAAGGTAAAATAGTGAAAGATTCATTGAATAAACCTGAAAGTTTAATACAATTCGAATAACATAGGGATGTAGTGGTTTGGTTCCAAAGGCAGTAATTTTTTTTTGTTAACCTGTGTAATTCATTGAATTTAACTTTTTAAGCCTCTTTCGTCTGATACTCATATTGCGATACAAACATATGTATTTAAATTTCCCTATTCCCATAATTCTCGTTGAATTTGAATTTTCAAACATGTGGAAACCCTGCTATATGTAGGTTAGAAATAAAGCCTTTTCAAGACTCTTTATCGTAATAATTCATTTACCTTATAATAGTATTAACATAGGCGGCAACTCTGTTAAAATACCCCAGAAAACTATATATGTCTAAACACCCATGCATGTGACACTTTAACTTGTGTATAATTTAATTAAATTTGACTTTTCAAACACGTTCCAATCCCCTTCAAAATCTTTTAAAACTACTTTATTTGACCTCTTTCGGCTGACACTCGTATTGTGATACATATTCCAATTACCTATTAACCTTAATTCAAGTAAAATTTTATATTTCAAACAGGTGAAAACTCTGATACAAGTAGTTTAGCAATACTGGTTTTTCAAAACCATTTCCATTCATACCCATTTTGTAATAATTCATTTAAATTAATAGAGTTTAATTTTAAAAGAGGTGGCAATTCTTGTAAAGGAGCTCAATAATATTCCTTTAATAATGAATTTCGATTAGATTTTTCATACATTTGGCAACCTATTTCTAAAAAATTTCTAAATATAACTTTGTTAAGCCTTTTGACATCCATTTCTTAATATAATTTTCAAATAACTAATTTCCTTAGTTCAAGTTGAATTTGATTTTTTAAACAGGTGGCAGCCCTCCATCCATGAGTATGGGATTGAGTTTATATGAATATCTCTATACCAAGTTCCAGTAATCTACCACAAATATTTCTTGAGATATGCAGTATGAAAAATTCCGTTTGTATCGGAGGTGCCACGCCCCCTTGCCTATTCGAGATTAAATCGCTCTTATATATTTTTAGTTTCGCTAAATAACACCAGTGTTCAAACTTTCATGATGATCTGTTGAGCAGTTAAAGCGGGAAGGCTTGATGAAGTCCGAACTCTTTACGTATCCGTCTATGTTTTCAGCTCCTTCTGTCTCTGTGGATCCCGAGCTCTTACCGTCTATACTGGTGAATATCTTACTATGCTTTTTACGCCAACTCTGTCAGCGTATGTCTACTTGAGAGAAACGTCATGGCGAAGTGGAGAGAAATGTCTCCGCAGCAAGTTATTCTATAAGCCTGTTGAAAATTCCTATGCTATGTACTATGCTAAAAAAATAATGCAACTTGTTTAAGCAGGAATCCAATAGTTTTGCAAAAAAAAATATACATACCTTAAAGCTTCAACAAGAAAGGTCTAAAACTTTACAATATTTTCATCAAACACAAGATAAATTCACAATTAAGCAGCATCATATACATACATATGTGGAGTTCAAAGAACTTGTTAAACATTAATTTGCGCACTAAAACGGTAAATCAGTGAAGCGAAATTTTCGCCAACGCAACATAAAATGAAAAATAATATAAAAAACACGCTGAAACAAATTACACACACGTACAACAGTGAATGCACACTAGGGTGGTCCAAAAAGAGTAAAGTCGCAATTGTAATGCTCTCACCCCTAGGATTGTTCTATATCGAAAAAATATACCCCAATTTTTTTTATTTAGAAATCAAAAAATATTTAGAGGCCGCTCAAAGCGCTCAAAGTTTTCTATGTATTTTTATATGAAAAAAAAACAACTTTTCGTAAAAATGATATAGAATTCTTGAAAACCAAAATTTTTCGATCGAAAAACTCTGATTATCTTCTGGAGACTTTCAATAATATTATCCAATTGTCTATTTACAAATTTTTTAAAACTAACGATTTTTTATTGGTCCCCCCATTGAATTTTTCGGGTTTTTCTTGGGTTTTTGGAGGACCTATAAATTATAGTTGCTTGTTGTTGTTTTTTGATTTTAAAATAAAAAAATGAGGGTATATTTTTTTCGGTATAGAACAATCCTAGGGGGTGAGAGCATACAAATTCCGACTTTACTTTTCCACGTGTATTTTTGGACCACCCTCATGCACACACACTGCAAATGGAATGAAAATAAACTTTTATATCGCTATCAATTTAGTTAGAGAATGAAATGTTGGCGATGTGTGTGTGTTTGACTACATTCACACAAAGGAAGAAACAAAAAAGGGCTACAAAATGTATTGCAGGTATGCGTCATGACAACATTACGGGCGAGCGGGTTATTAGGAACAGAATCAACAACGGCAATAACAACTGTCATAGCTGACTGATGGCGAACGGTGAATAGCGCGCGCGCACGCAGCAACCGTTAGTCATACTCCAATTATGGCGCACAAATGGCGAAAAGGCAAGCGGACACGAACACATACTCAAATGCTTTCAATCACACATACACATACATGATGGATGTACCTATGTATGAGTATACTCACACGAAAATATGGAGTTGAGCTAATATCCTTGCCTCTTTGCAATCCTTTTTATTTTTTTTTGGCTGTTAGCGGTATGTGTGTGTGTGCGTGTGGCAAGGTGAAAGGGTAAAGCGGTGAAATCGTTGTTGCTGCTGTGGCTGCGGCTGCGGCACTTTTCGAAGCTCATTGGGGACACACTTCAGCGTTGACATTACGCTGGCAATTTAAGGCTTGAGTGATTTTGATGCGCGCGTGCAATTTAAATTGTACCGGTTGGTTGACGTACGTATATGTGAAGTGAGCGAGTGTTAGTGCATGAGTGTGTGCAAACTGTATGTACACGTATGACAACGTTATTTCCAATGCCGGCTCGATGACTCGATGGCAGTTTTTCGCGCTACGTGACAATGACCGTGACGTTGACACTGACAGACATGTGGATGTATCTACTCATAGATGAATGCATGCATTTTCTGGTTTCGGAATGATAAGGTTAAGGCCTTCTTGCTCTATTTATTCATTAATCGTTGTTTACGTAACCTTTCTTCCCATATAGTAATCAAGACGTTAACGTTGTATGTACATATATCTCATAAAGCTCTCCATCGCTTGGCTTTCCAACAAGATAAAATCTAATTTCACCTGCAATTCCTAAAGCGACAAAAAACTTGCTGTACCAAAGGACAATTTTCACAAACCTTGCACTCGACTCATTCTTAATCAAAGATATCATGAATCAGCCCGCGAACCTTGGCTTTGATGTGCTATTTTTTTATAAAGCGTCTCTGAGCACTGCCACCATGGTAGGTGCTGACCTTAACTGCCCCGCCGAAGCGTTTACTTCTCTATACGTACGGAACGTCCACTTGACGTAATGAGTAGACGATTTGGTAAGACTTTCATTCTATGCGGTGTCCTCAATAACCGGTGAAGTGGCGAAATACTTATAATCCGCTTAGAGACCCGGACCTATTACGACCAACTTCCACTCATTCATAGAGATAGAAAGGTCTTTGAGGAGAGTGTGGCTGAAAGTCTGTTTGTTTGAATTTACTCTAGATGTCTTAAAGAGTTTGATAGCTCTTAATGTAGGCTAACCGATTATACCTCCCATGGAAGTGGGCACTGCTTAACTAAAAATTCCCTATTGGCTCTTTGCTATAGGCCACTCGCGTTTTTTATTGTGACCGGGCTTTCCTTTAGTTTATTCCTGCCGAGAATAATATTTCAAGGAATTTTTTCTTGCTCAAACTAAATGCTGATTAGAGCAAATGAATGAGATGCCCTCATTTAGGACAGTTGACATTGTCCGAAGTTTTCGAATATGGAATTAAATATGTTAATATTTAAGTGTATTTCTATATTTTTTTATTATAACTAGAGAGTAAAGGTAAAGGAGAGTTTACAGAATACATACATAAATGAATGAGCAAACCTCACTAGTTGTTTTTTTAGTGTTACTTCCTTCTCTCGCAAAAAACGCTAAAGCTTTCGGCTTGCATATACGGATTTCAATCAATGGAATTCCAGAAAGAAGTAAAATAAAAAAATAAATCAAATATTTGAAAAATGTTAGCCGTTTAAAACGTTTATTTATGCGAAAAAGTGCCGAAGTTACTCACTTTTTTATTGTCACTCGATAAAATCATAATTGTTTTTTATAAAATGACTTTTAGAAGTTTTCAACTAGAATGTTCATATTAGAGGCAATGGATGTAGGCATCAAAAACAACATATGTCTGAAGTTTCAAGAGTTCATGCAGTTCCATACAGAATATCCTTCGCAATTATTTTGCAATTTTTGAAATTTTTAGTTTTTTTTTTAATTTAAGATACCTTTTCAGCCGCTGTGGTGTAGTGGTTAGCACTATATCTCTTTTAAGTTTTCATTGCGTTTATCAAGCGTTATCTAAGATAAGTGTGCCACAAAAACACTTTTTTGTCGAGATTTGCTCATATAGCAAATGTAAAACCAGAAATTTGTGTGTTCATTAGGGTGGCCC
The DNA here is from genome assembly GCF_013731165.1 of Rhagoletis pomonella. Taxonomy (NCBI): domain Eukaryota; kingdom Metazoa; phylum Arthropoda; class Insecta; order Diptera; family Tephritidae; genus Rhagoletis; species Rhagoletis pomonella. Next base: position 64,068,495 of record NW_023458559.1, on the reverse strand, counting down.
TTATTTTTAAAAGTAAAAAATATTTAGCTCCCAATCTCTTATTTTGTTTGAATAGCTAAAGAAATGATATGGACAAAATGTTGGAATGATCGGACAAGTTTTGAGCGACCCTCATCGACCTTGAAGTTTTATTTTTAGTATATTAAGTAGGTACATATGATCATCATCTAATGCCATACAAATTTTTATTACTGCACTCAGAAAAAAGGCAGCCAAATACCAAATCGTGTAACTATAATGAAATCACGTGTTGAGAGAAACATTCAGAAACGGGATCAATCAGTCATGCAAGGTGAATGTCGAAAGCTATATATGTGCTAAAAATTTATCTATTTCGGGGTCATTCTGATCCATATTTACGTTAAAGCATGGTATATGGCACCAAGAGCAATTCAATCATCTTTTCATGATTTTATGCTAATGCGTGAATTAATTAATTATACAAATTTTGACCCTGAAATTAGTGAAGCTTCTGCAAAAAAGTTTGCTAACCACGTATGGTATCTTAGCCCAGAAATAGTTGCTCTTTCCTTATTCGATAATACCGTGCCATCACCGGTAAATGCTGGTATGGTAAAAGCCATAACGGAAGCAGATGCAGGAGAGGAATATCATGTAAAAAAATACATTCTGCAGCACACAGATTTTGAGCCATTTATAAAAATTAGGTTGTCCTTCTTAATAATCATTTTTCAAGCGACGTTTTTTAAATACCGGTTTTATGAAAAATACCCTTCAACATCGAGCAGTGATGCCGGTTACAAAAGTAATGAAGAAAAACTACAGAAGATTGTTGTTGTAAATGATGCTGCCGAAATAGGTGTCAAGCTCATACAGGAGCCAATATTCTAACAAAAAATTAAAGAGCTAAACAATTTATTTGGTAGATTGTGGCCGAACATCGTAAGAAATATACAAAAGCAACTAAATCATACTCATATTATTACTACTGCTATTAGTGTAAGAAAATACTGAAAATAAATCGTTTTTTTTATTATACTGAATTAAATGTTACTCATACGCACCTACAAAATGCATGTGAAAATTTAAAGATCGATGACGGCCGCCTAAAACTTGTCCGATTCATCCAAAAGAGATGAGAGTTGTTTAGGCACTCAAATCAAATTAGGGATTGGGAGCACGAGATTGCTGACTTTTGAAATAGCGCCTATAGCTAAGGGCCACCCTAATGTACATTAGAGTGGTCCCAGAAAATTTTTTCCGATAGGGTTTGGGGCACCTTCCAAATTATTTCCTCTTGCCGAAAGAGGTGCTGGTACCAAACTTTACATTTATAAGTATAAAATTAGAGAGTGTTCATGATTCTCATATTTTACTCTGGAAGTAGTGTGTACATATCGCACGCTATCTTCAAAAGTGACACAACTTAAAATTTTGCATTTTTGAAATTATGCACTAAAAACGTGCACAGGGCTTTTATTTACTTTCACCAAAAGCTGGAGCAAGTCTCATTGAGCACCCTGTCGTGGTTGTAGTAGAAAATTGAAAGTTGTTATAGATATTACGTGCTCTAGAAATGCGGTGCGTCATTTTGCGTACCACTAAAATATATTTTTAATCTTTCGCTGGCCTCGGGTGTTTTTATTAATCGTTGGAAAATTGCCTCGATCTCCCCAATCTTTAAATCTGGTAACAAAAATGATGTTACAAACTACAGACCTTTATCTAAACTTTCGACTTGCTCGAAACTTTTTGAGAAAGTGGTCAAAGAAAAACTATTCTTTATCATCAAAGGTTCCATTAATCCGTGCCAGCATGGTTTTGTGAGCGGTCGCTCGACTGCCACAAACCTAGCCTGTTTTTCTAATTTTTGCATAACTTCGTTCAAGATGGGACGTCAAGTAGACGTTGTCTACACCGATTTCTCAAAGGCTTCCGATACAGTCACTCACAGCATTTTAGGTATAGGTTAGGTGTTTAGGTATACACTCTACATTTCTGTGCTGGGTTAGATCATACCTTTCCAATAGATTTTCTTTTGTTGAGATCGAGAATAGGAGATCATACGTCTTTGAGGCCACTTCTGGGGTACCCCAAGGTAGCATCCTAGGCCCAATACTTTTTCTTTTATTTATTAATGACGTTGGAGCCTGCTTTAAGCATTCCAAGTTTTTGCTATACGCTGATGACCTAAAAATCTTCAGAAGTGTCACTTCTATGTCAGATGTTTTGCTACTACAAAATGATCTTAATAACTTAACTACTTGGAGCATCAGAAATAACTTACCGCTTAATATTAAAAAATGTCTCCATTTGACTCTTTCAAAGAGCATAAATACGCATAAGTCGGCTTATTATCTGTTTGATAAAAGACTTTCTTCAGTTAAGGAATTTTCAGACCTAGGAGTGATGTTTGATTCGGGATTTACCTTCATTAACCACATTAGCTATAACATTCCTAAAGCCTTGCTTTTTTGTGGCGCTATGGTAGAGATTTCAAAGATCCCTACACCCGAAAAATTCTGTATAACTCTCTGGTTCGTTCGAAGCTTAAATACGCCTCTTTAATCTGGAGTCCAATTTACTCAACTCATTCCTCTAGACTTGAAAGAGTGCAACGAAGCTTTATTCGCTTCGCTCTTGAACCACTCCATTTTAGTGATCCCCTACGGCCCGTTGTACGCTTATAAATCTGAAATCACTTGAGTCTAGGCGATCTGTTCCATCTCTGCTTTTCATATACGATGTTATTAATGGCTTAGTAGACTGTCCAGAGCTTCTTCAGCAAATAAATGACAATGTTCCATATAGAAATTTACGCACTCATTACCCGTTTAATTATGACAATTATGACCCCATTTCCAGAGCTCTCATTGAACTTAATAGCCTTGATCTGGACTTCTCCTTCCCGAGATCTCGTTTTGGTTCATTACTTGAATCAATGTATTCCTAATTATATACATTAAATATCGAATTTACACTTAAGACGAAAGCTTGTATATCTAGTCTGTAAGATTTGTAAATCATAGACTTAATAAATGAAATGAAATAAAGTGAATTGAATATTGTTTAAAATTGAAAACCCAAGATCTTTTATTTGCTAAAGAAAAAAGGGTTAATTTCATTTTGATATATCTATTGATTTCGCCTCAATGCGAAACATAAATTCTATAAGGCCTTTAGTTAGTCATCTACCGACCATTGTACAAAGTTGAATTTCGAAAGAAAATTAGTTAGCGCCTTTCTATACATATTAAGTTAAGAATATATCTCTTTTCAACCAAATGCGCTTTGACATCTTCTGAAAGCGTCACTTGCAGCATTGCTTGCTTGCCCACGTGCCACAGACGTGTTCTAGTTGTTCATAATGCTGTTGGAAGTGGCGATAGTGTCACATTTAACTGTACCTGCATATGGGTTTTTCTTTTCATACAAGCATCTGTCATTGCAGCAGCAACATCATGGCCAAGCGCAAGCAAGTCACAACATTAAAGATTGCCACGTGACCGTGCAATGATTTCCAACTTAACGATGTCACATACGTTAGAACTTAAGTTTTAACGTTTACGTATAAGTATGAAGGTGATGAAAGATGACACGAAGTGACCTAACTGGATTTTGGGGCGATGGGAAGGCGGTAAGGATGTCTTTCTCTTTAATGGAAGAAATTTTTCTTGGAAGTCCTGAGCATTGGCTTATTGTGAACGTACTTATTTATAATGACTGAGCTAATTTTGTCAACACATCTTCTCTTTCGACCTACTATCTCCTTGAACTAACTTCCCTAGAAATAATCTAATAATCTCTTATGTTTAGCTTTGCAGCTTTAAGAAATGAGTTCCTTTGTTACGGGGCCAGGAGATAGAGAGAAAGTCCTAAGTTCTATTCCTGATTTTGTACGAATTCGGCGGTAGATGTGAATTTAATATGACTTTTTTTTTTTAAGTGAAACCTCTTACACGAGTTCGGAGATGGTTACGTTAAATATTTAGCACCAAGTCATAAAATCTGGATCGTTCGTTCGGTTTTAAAAGATGAGGTGTCAAATGAAAGGGCTTGACCTGCAGATGTGTAATATGATTTTAGTTTTTTAAAGGGTTGCCATATATACAAAAATCTAATTCAAATTATTTAATAAAATAAATAAAGTATCCCAATATGTGTATTAAAGGAAATAGTTTTGAATAAAGATGAAGATGAAGATGAAGATGAAGATGAAGATGAAAATTAAGATGAAGATGAAGATGAAGATGAAGATGAAGATGAAGATGAAGATGAAGATGAAGATGAAGATGAAGATGAAGATGAAGATGAAGACGAAGATGAAGATGAAGATGAAGATGAAGATGAAGATG
>NW_023458559.1:64050904-64063779 GCF_013731165.1 Rhagoletis pomonella | reverse complement strand
ATGAAGATGAAGATGAAGATGAAGATGAAGATGAAGATGAAGATGAAGATGAAGATGAAGATAAAGATAAAGATAAAGATAAAGATAAAGATAAAGATAAAGATAAAGATAAAGATAAAGATAAAGATAAAGATGAAGATGAAGATTAATAACAAATAATAATTAAACTTTGCAGTTGGTAAAACAAAATAAAAAATTAAAGGTCGTTAAAAAAACTAAGTAAATATGTTTTTTGTATATTAGAAGGTATGTACATGTGTATGTGTATCGCACATTTCCTCTATTCAAGTTTTTATAAATTTGTATGTATTTCTTATCAATTGCCTTTCTTGTACTTTGCATACTTTATACATACATATGTCCATCACCCGTTCCACTAACTACATTCAGTTTTTTTGCATCGTTACTGATTTTATAGTTTTACAAGCTCCACTTTCACTATATCCCGCTGTCACCCTACCATTGTTTTCGGACACTCTTCTGATATCTTCATTAATTCTGACAACAATGGCTTCTCAGTTACAAGCGCTGCAGTTACACCGAATACTCATACAAACAAAATATAGTACAACGCATAGATAAAAGCGAAAAGGTTAAAGTGAAAGTGACAGAAGAATAAACGAAAGAGGGTCGTTTCCATTTGCAAAATACACATGTGATACAACAAATATTGTGAAAGAGGGTGGTGGTCGAAAAATTCCGCATGTACGGATGTACGTACGAGTATATTCAAGAATGTTGTCTTTGTGTGACAATCGAAAATGGTACGGGTAAATGTAGACGTTTGCACGTATTAAAAGTGTTTGGCGATTATTCTGAGATGTGTAGAATTTCTCATGTACTACTCGGAAATTTATGCATGTACATATGTATGCAACTACATTTTTGAAAACACTTTCTCTGCATTAACCAAGACACGAGATATCTCTTTTCGCATTCGAATTTGTATCGCAATCGATACAATCATAAGTGTAATAATCGATGTTTAGGCACGACTGCTAATACTAGGTGCCTAAATGCATGCTATGTACTGCTGTATGTGCAAAAATTTCCTTCATTAAGTTAATGGAATTTTTGGACACACACTCTCTCACCATGCAGAGGTGATAATAGTTGATTACCATTGGCCACAGTGCCTACACACCTTTTTTTCGAATAACTTTTTTTTTGATATATGTAAATACATACATGCTAGCGTACTGGGCTCCCCTCTGACTGAGTTAATCAATCGATATAAATCGATGAATTGCTCGATGACATTTCAAAAGTTTTTATCTATGAAGCTATCGATATATTTATAAGTACTTCGATAAAAATTGTATACAAAATTGTAAAAAACTGTATCGAGCCATTTATCTGCGTGTATTAGTCAGTATATCATATATTTATTTTTTAAATATCAAACCGTACTTATCGATATATTTGCAGTTTTGTTTTATTATATCATACCACATAAACTTATCGACAATTTCACCGTCTATCGATAGATGAATTTATCGATTTCACTGTTCATATTTATTGCTACGAAAACACCCTTTTATTACAAAGGAACAAGATCTATGCTGTTATCACTATTATTATCGATATACATATGTATGAACATATTTTCCCATAAAGTTATCGATATCAGTTTTTTTCTAAAAGCTTTTACATGTGCTTAACGATATATTTTTGATAAAATCTATGTATGTATGTGTAACGCCCGATGCGATACAACGACTTTCACTTCACCTTGCTGAACAATTTAGAGACTCTGACGAATGTACTCAGGTATTTTCGATCGTCAAAGAAAGGCGACCCAGCATGCTGAAACCTGTATTTGGATGGATGATTCCTCAAAGTATTTGTATTTCATTCTTAATGTAACTATGTAGAAAATTACACACTTATCGATACAATTTATATGTAATGTTTATCGATGTTTTTTTTTTTTATTAGATATGCCCTGCAGGGAAAGCTACCAGTTGTGAACCAGAATGCTACCAGTTTGCGTTTCAGCACAACTAGTTCACGTTGTATCCTTTTTCAATGTTAGCGACTGGTATTTTTAACATGGCGGTGTCATAGGAGATATCAATTGTCCGCTCCTGCATCAGCTCGCTACCAGTAGAAATACTAGTAGCATCATACCAGTTGACGGGATAGACTGCCTATTCATCTCCCGTGAAAAGCATAAGTATGTCATTTTGCTCGCGGCGCTGCAACAGTGGCAATGGTCGACAGAGTAAAGCTTTGGCACGCCAAATCAAGAGATCCGAGTTCGAATCTCAGTGAGCGAATCTTTTTTTTAATTTTTTTTTTTTTTTTTTTATTTGTTTATTTTTTTTTTTTTATATCTCTTGTGTAATTTTTAAATTTATCGTTTTAAAAAGAACAAACAATTTTTTTTTTTCATTTTTTTATGGTATTTGAGTATTTGGTTTTTTCCAAATCAAAGTAAATATATGTACAATTTCTATTTTATATTTAAATTGAAATAATTATTTAAATTAATTTACTTACTTTACTTTAACAACCTCCACGCTCACTCGAACCTGAGATCTCAGAACCAGAATCGGTAGTTTTCACTCGACGCCACAGCCGACATTTGTGATGAAAGCAATTAACCACGGCTTAGTTTTAGTTATGCCTATTCAAAGACAGATGTCGCTGATCGCATAAGTTGTTCGAAATCGCCGAAATGGTAGGCCGTCGCTTTAGCACATACTGGTTAATGAACTAGTAGTTATACTGGCTGATTTGGCATTTCACTGGGGAGAACTGGTATAATTATAGTTCATGACGAACTGGTATGACTCTCCCATTTAATACCAGTTTTCGGACTAGAATTTCTACCAACTAGTTTACTGTTTTCTGCGCCGAACTGGTATAATTATGATTCATAACGAACTGGTATGACTTTTATCCTTAAATAATAGTTCATGAACTGGAATTTGAGCATACTGGTTTAGCTTTTCACTGCAGGGTGTATATACACAAGCATGTATGTACATACATATCTGTACCTACTTAAAAATATTATTATAGGTATTTTTAGAGATACTGATATCTTACAATTGTGGTTATTAAAGTCAAAAACGTTCTATATTTTTTCTGCTCTCTAATATTTTTAATAGAATCTCTTTGATCTTTTTTGGATGCTACTCGTCACTAAATGACACAAAATTACTTTAAGGAGCGTCCAATCACAGGGTTTCAGTCTGAAATCGAATTAATTTCATCGAATAAAAATTGAATAGTGCTGAAATAAATTTGAATATTTTGGCTTAAAAACGTCAACTTGAAAACATTTAGAGTTTAAATAAATACACCTCCAGCCCCTAACTCACAACCCTACGAGTGGACAAAGACAAAAGTTGTATTCCTACCAAAAGGAGGCAAGGCGGCTCATGTGAAACCAAAGGATGTTACGCCTATAAGCCTCACTTCATTTTTTCTTAAAAATCTAGACAGGCTCATCGACGAATATATTTGACGGAATAAAAAAAAAATTACAACCTGTGTCTATCCAAAGTCTGGTGTTAACACCATCCTTATGGCGGCAGTGCAGCGGGTGGGTTTTGTTGGGCTCCTTCCCGAAAATAGAACTACTCTATCAGAACTGGGGGATGGTTCCATTAAAAAGCATGTGACCAGACGCACTCCCCAAGGGGGCGTTTTCTCCCCTATACTCTGGAATCTAACCGTTAACGCCCTACTACTAAGCATAAAGGGCACCGGTTGTCAAGTCATAGTGTACGCTGATGACATAGCAATCGTGGAAACGGGCAAACATCTGCAGGTCTTGAGTGAGTTATTGCAAAATGCACTCAGTCTGGTAAAGGAATGTAGTCTAAGTGTCAATTCTACCAAGACAGAAGACTTTCCACAAGGACGTATAAAACTCCTATATTTAAATCTCCCGCCTTGAACGGGGTAGCACTTCCTCTCTCAACCGAGGTCAAACAGGAGTTATTCTAGACAAGAAACTGAATACCAGAGAGGAACGAATGGGAAGGGGTCACAGACTTAAAACCAGGGTCTACGGCTATATATATATACAGATGGTTTCAGCTTATCAAGCGAGTGGGTAGCGGGATTTACTCTGACGAACTCGCGCTAACCCTCAGTTTTCGCTTAACGAGACCATTGTAGCGTATTTTAAACAGAGATAAACGCCCTAATAGAGGCGGCTCGGTGACTCATAACCTCCGGCCATCCATGACGGCCTATCGCTATCTATTCTGACAGACAGGCTGCTATCAAATCTCTCAAATCTAACGGAACAACTTCCAAAGTAGCCGTAGAATGCAGTAAGACTCTCAACCTGCTGGCATCGAAATGTTCCGTGATTGTTGTATGGGTCCCTGGACAAAAGGATATTTCTGGCAACTACCTAGCCGACAAGCTGGCAAGGAAGGGAATGGAAATATCTGAAGTCAATTCTGCTCAGAATGCGGGCATACCCCTCCTGCTAAACAGACCAATGGCTTAACTCTTCGAGGAGAAAAATACCATTTGGGCTGTGGAAACCACCCGCAATTCTATCAGGCAAATTTGGCCAAAGATTGATGTAAGGCGGTCCACAGCTCTCACTCAGCTGGACCACTGTTCTCTCAAATGACGTCTGATGGACGGAAAAGGTAAGGATACCCTAACAACGATTTTTGCCGCAGTTGCAGAGACGACGCGGTGATCGAACTTAATCTCTGCCATTTTCCTGCCAACACGCGCAATTAATTCTTCAGCAAGTCGACCTGAACTCGGCGAACATTCTCGACTTTTTAAATAACTAAGGGAGGGAAAGTAACAAATGGCTTCAGCCAGTGGTATGACAATGGGCTTTTCCAGCCACTCTAACCTGACCTAACCTATACTCCTCCGGCGCTTCATCATCCATACTACCCGCACAATTCATCCCATAATTCCTCCACCACCACAGATACGTCGCATACAATGCGACATTTGAACGTCTCCAAAAGCTGTTGAACTCAATCAGCCCTGTGCCACTTCCACCGCCACCACTGTTCTTAGGTAGTTTCAATACACAAGCATATACTTACATGCGTGTAAGTGTAAGTGCATTGGCATGTGTAATGCTTAATTGAATGCAATTTCATTACGTGCCGCAGCGACGGTGTGCCCTCAGTTCAACAGAGGTAAGAGTACAACGATCACATCTTCAATTTATTTGCGACAGTGCAACGTGGCTAGAGATAAAGGATCGGAGAAATCAAATAGGCATTCAGCACATGAGAAACATAGTACCACATCCAACTTTTTGCTAGTTTTCGCTTACTTTTGGGCAGTTTCTGCTTGTATTTCAGTTGGTTGCTTTGTTGCCTTCAAATGTGTTGCGCTGTCGCGCAGTTTGAGTAAGGCAAATTCAAGTTGACTTTCACGTCCATTTCATTTCACTTTTATTTTGGCTTTGATTGCACACTGCACTGAAGCTTTGCATTTGGAGCGAAGCATCATATGGGTAGCGGAGCTGGGTGGCGAGCGATGATTGTACCTAAATATGCGTTTGCTTTTGTGTCAGCGTGCACTTGAGTTCATTCGTATTTGTCGTTGTTGTTGTTATCGTTATTGTAGTCGTTGTGGGTGCACAAATCGCATTTTCGAGGCTAAACGGAAATTGAGGCATTACTGGCTGGCTGCAGCAGGAAGTGTGAACACACGTACGCACATACATACACATACTTATAACCACATAGAAGCATTGAAATGCTCCTGCATTGTGGTTATGTATGCAATTGTGATCTGCTTTTTGATTATGCTTGCGCAGTTATCCGTCTACGCTATTGAAGCGTTTCTGATTCCGATCAATGCAATAGAAGAGGTGCTATTGATGTGAACTCGCTTCCTCCAAATAGATTCTGGAAGCCGCTTTAAGTTAAGTCGCTGTACTCTCTTCTCATCATTGATTCCATCAGAACTCGCCTGTCTTGAGCACATTGCAAGCTTTCAAGCGAAAGGGTCGGAGTGTACTAAAATCCCGCGTATTTCACGTAATTCAACGTCAAACTGTGGTTTGCAGAAGATGATTTTTGCATATGATTATAAACACTTTGACATTCTGAGCATTAAGAAGCAGTTGTTTAGAGAAGAACGTATTGAAGTAAAAAAAGATACGCAAAATGCCTTGCACTTAGTGGAAAATGGCCCAGGTAATAATTATTCGTCTACATCACTACCGTACGCGCATCAACGGCATTTCATTGATTTGATTTGGTTATTAGGTCTGCATATGCTCGCCCACTAAGTTCTTGAGCCCATCTGCAGCACCACCAAGCAAAGGCATTATTCCCTTGCACTGTTGCATGCAACATTCTTGACACTATTGTTGTGCTCCTAGATGCCGAATGCATTAGCACCATTCAATCCCAGCGCTATTCCAAGGATAAAGTTAATGCGTTCGAGCGTCAATAGCTTACCGCACCCATCCTAAAATGCCAATAATGTGAGTACGAACGCCGGAAAGTGAGTTATGCGTGGGTGGTTTGAAACAAAATTAGTCTTGGCGATGTACCAGTCTGTATGTGTGTACGTATGTATATGCAGAATTGCGCTTATGCACGACGTGCGAAACTAATTTTCAGCTCGATACGATTACTGGCCTGTCGGTCAGTCGACTGGTCAATGGTTTTTTGTAAGGACATCATCAACAGCAATCATCACACCCCTATGCACTTCCTTCCGCTCTCTTCTGCAGTGTCGTTGTGTATGCATTCAGGTATTTCGATAAGCGTGGATATGAATGCCATCAACTTTGTCTCGGCTATCGCTGGTTATCGCGCTGGTCTCTCAGCTTATTAGTAACGCTTGTTATGCGTTAAATTGTGCTGGCATGTCTGCGCTTTTGCTAGTAGACGAAGCTTTCCTCTGCCAATAAGTTAAGCAAGCGCACAATAACACACACGCGCAGGAAATTATTGTACTGACGTTGGTATGAGTTTTAGGCGATTATGGTGCACACGCTTGAGTCGCCCTCCTTGACATGTGTGTGGCATTTAATGTTGTCTATTAATCACGCCCAGAGGTTAATGACTGGAGCGGAGGTGGTCGGCAAGGAGCAGGAGTTTCATTAAAAATACAGACTTAATGGACTCAAATATGTACCCCTTTGCGCAAAATTATCGTATTTTACAAAAACCAAATTTTACAGGACAGTGTTATTTTTGTAGTTTTCTCTGCTTTGGCTAGCACCAGCAATAATAATAATAATTGAGAAATATAACATTATTCAAAGGCAAGATTTTTTTTTTTATACCTTTCATGAGCATGAAATGGCCCAGCAAAAAATCGGTAATTGCTTTTAGTGGTAACGTGTTCTAGAAGGCATAGCGTTATAATGCCTTCGCATTTTTTCGCTTCTTTTAGGCATTGTCGGTAATGCAAAGTAGAATGTCCTACAATATTTTATTTATTTCGCTTCATTGTTTCATTTTGGGGAATGCAAAGTAGAATGTCCTATAATATTTCTTTCTTAATTCGCTTCTTTGCTTCATTTCAGGGAATGCAAAGTAGAATGTCCTACAATATTTTATTTTTTTCACTTCTTTGCTTCATTTCAGGGCATGCAAAGTAGAATGTCCTACAATATTTTTTTTATTTCGCTTCTTTGCTTCATTTCGGGGAATGCAACGTAGAATGCTGCATCGTAGTCAGCTGAAAAATAGAATGAATATCCAAAAAATCTTTTCCTACCGTTAGTTTCTGTGGAAATTTGTCTCGCATAAAAATCATGTTTTGCTTTGTTCAATTTGCAGCGAAGTTGAAGTCAGTCAATGAAGTGAAGTACATGAGTGAGAAAGTAGAATTTTAAGCTTTATTAAATATGCATGTATGTACATACCGATTTTTAAGTAAAATCTAAATACCCAAATACATAAATATGTTTGTATAAAAACTGATTTATAAAAATTTTAATTAAATTTAATCTTTTAAGACATTTTCTGATATAATATAAATAAGTATGTACTCATCTGGGCATTCTACATTAGTTTCTCTGTAAGGCATTCTTTGTTCGCTTCTCTGGATTCTGTTTATCCATGCGTTCTCGTTTCGTTTGAAGGTAATGCTGCGGGTAAGGGCTTACCGCCAATGACATGCCCATGTTAAAATAAGGCCTTCCTGAAGCGAAAGGGTAAGCGATTCCCATCGCCTAGCTCGTTTCCACATTCGTTTCTATGGTAATCGTGTTTTTTGCTGGGGGTATTATAACTTTGGTCCGATGTTTGTAAGTACCAGAACAAAAAGAGATAGACCCATGAAAATGTATACTTATATGATCAGAACGTCGAGCTGAGTTGATTTAGCCATGTCCGTCTGTCCGTCTGTCTGTCTGTTTGTATGCAATCTAGTCTCTCAGTTTTCGAGATATCCCGATGAAATTTGGTAGGTGGGTGTAATTTTATAATGTATTAATCATTTGTCGGAACCGGAAGAATCGGACCACTATAACATATAGCTCCCATACAACTGATTGTTCAGATATGAGATTTTTCATTATAACTTCGCCATTTATGCAGCTACGAACATGAAATTTTGCAATACTTGCACCCATTATCAACAGAATACTTATAGTGAAAATTACAAAGATCGGGTCACTATAACCTATAGCTCCCATACAACGGATTGTTCAGATATAAAATTTTGCGTTATAACTCCTCCATTTATATAGCTAGGAACATGAAATTCCGCACTGTTTTCAATAATTATCTACAGAAAACTTACAGTGAAAATTAAAAAGATCGGGTAACTATAACCTATAGCTCCCATACAACTGATTGTTCAGATATGAGATTTTTCGTTATAATTCATCCATTTATGTAGCTAGGACCATGAAATTTCGCGCTGTTTTCACTCATTATCAACAGAAGACTTACCTCGAAAATAATAAAGATCGGGTCACTATAACCTGCAGCCCCCATACAACTGATTGTTCAGATATGAGGTCTTTTATCATAACTCCTCCATTTATGCAGCTAGGAACATGAAATTTCGCACCATTTTCACTCATTATTAACAGAATACTTACAGTGAAAATAACAAGGATCGGATGACTACAACATATATCTTCCATACATCTGATTGTTCAGATATGGGATTTTACTGTAAAACTTCTTTATTTGAATAGCTAAAACCGATAAATTTCGTAAGATATTTTATAAATAATAATACAAAGTCTACTGTGAAAATCGTCAAAATCTATGCTGTATAAGCTTTATCTCCTATAGCACTGATTGTTCAGATACCAGTTTTTGCGATATATCTCCTTTATGTAGGAAACTAAACCCAATAAATTGTGTTACCGGTTTACATACCGATCACATAGCGGTGAAAATCACTTAGATTGGTGCCATATAAAGTATATCTTCCATACCTCTGATTGTTTAGATGCGATTTTTTATATAAGTATGTAACTCCTCTATCGATGTATGCAGATGTATTCAAAAGCAGTAATCTGTCAAACTAAAATTTGCAGATGTTCATGAAAGGTATGAAGCCTTCGGCATAGCCGAAGACAGCGCTGCTCTTACTTGTTTTTTTGTAAAAAGGTGTCTGCATTCTAATTTCTTTGCACATATGATAATTTCGCCCACAAGAAAAAAATCATTGTCACAATTTACAGTCAATTTTTGGTGTAGCTATTGGAATTTAGGGCGTATTATTTGAACAGGTGATGCGTTATGGGTTTTAAAACAAAGTTGCATCAAAACGGGAATTTGGTAAAAAAAGTAGCATACGATAATTTTGCGAAAAGGCGTCGATATACCTGCTATGGCACAACTGGCTACTGAAAATTTTCGGGCTCAATAGTTTTTAGGTGGCAACTGTACTATAATTGGCTCATAAAGACTTTAATCTTTTGGTTGAGCTTTGGAAAATACCCTTCGTTAAATGCTGATATTTTTGCTATTTCTTAAATGTAATTTTTACTTATGTAGATATATAAAATTTTTATATAAACTCTATTAATTTGTAATTTCCTGTAAACTAGGCAACTTTATTCACAAAATTACTTGTATTAACACATAATTGACATAATATTTTTTTAATAAATTTTTATTTTAGATGGTAACCCTGCCTTAAGTAATTATCTGGAGGAACGGTTAACGTAAAAGATGCTTTCCTCATATTAATATTTAATTTTTTAATTCTTTTTTTTTTGGTATATTTTTAATTATTTTGACAACCGGCAACTCTATTCGAAAACTATTACTGAATTAACTTTTACTTTTACATTATAAATAGGTTGGTCATCAATATTGTAAAGTTAAAAAAAAAAAAAATTAAATAAGTGCCAATCCTTATTCTAAGTTCAAGTGGTCATAAATTCTCTTCGGCATTTAATAAGGTCGCAATTTTCCGAAAAAGATTACAACAATACCGTTCATAGTTTTAAATGATGAAACTCACACTTGTATGGTTTTGCTGTAGCGATTTATTCGAGCATTCACAGTTCTTCTTTTCGTCGTGCCGAAATCGCAGAACGAGGCGTTGGGAGAACTAAAAAGGTTAATCGACGGGGTTTGTAAAATTAAAACAAAAATTAACATAAGAAAACAAAACAACTTGACTGTGCAAAAGCTAAGAATTTAATTATTTGATGAAAATTATTTTTGTTTGTATAAGATGAAATTTTGTATCTAAATTTCATATACCAAAATTTTTTACAGGTGACCAGTTACCCAGCCAGCAAAAAATCCGAAAACGGAAAAAAGTCGATGAAAACCGGATTTTCGTCCGTTTACCGATTCCATTTCCGAATGATCCGTTTTCCCACTAAAGTGTGCGGCAGAAACGTATGTACAGAAAAGTACCGAAAATGGTGGTGCAAAGGATACGTTTTCGGCTGTTTTTGCTGAAATTTGGCCGATTGAATTTTTCGTTCAATACGCTTTGCTTCTGCACTTCACAGATAATTTTTCATGGTTCAAAACAAAATAAAATTAAATTCTGGAAGCCAACAAATAGCGGAACACTCCTCTGCATGCCCAGCCACTGCCGACCACGCCGGCATGCTTTCAAATGTTTAGCTTGAGCAAATAAAATACAATTATTGATTTCAAATTACATCATCTTTTTCGAACGTTTTCCGGATACGAAAATTGATGATAACTGTAGGAGTTTTCTTAAAATAAAGATCTAATTTGTATAATTTTTCGTAGAAAGTATTACGATGTCCTTGCTTAATATTCAAATTCTAATTCTGAAGTGCAAATCACTAAATTTGGTGTGGTATTTTTGTAGTTTATCACCAACATAACTTTGCATTTCAGCTTTCAACCACAGCATCGACAATCATCGCAATTGTAATCATATATTTTATATTCTAAGAATTAACTGAATACCTTGAAAACATTTCCTTTCCTTTACATTCAATTGCTTTATACCGACCTCCAAAGACTTCATCAACCTGACCTAAAAAAATTGAATTGTAAAATAATTTTCACTTCTTCATTACAAATCGTTCGGTATTACATTTAAATATTCAGAAAACTTTCCGACAACTGAAAATTCACACTTTCAAATGCGAGAAAATAGCATTAAAATAGTCGAAAAGTTCAACATTCAATTTTGGCTCAACTAATTATGTTAAAACTGTATAAATGACTTTTGCACAACACTTACTTGGACACCTTTGCCAAATACTGTCATCTTCAAATACCTAAAAGTCAACTGAAGTGAGAACATAGCCACCTTCAACTGCCATCGCCGAGCTGCTCAATGTAGACCAGCCATCAATGTCAGCTTCCTTCTCCTCTGGCAAATTAAGCTGCAACACTCTCCATGGCATGCAAACAGTGCTGCTGATGTTCAGCCATAAGCTATAACGGTAACTTGCTATGCAAGCTGAACTTATTTACATTTTCCAATAGGTTTGTAAGTGTGTACGCAGATCTCTGCTGGTAGCTTTTAAATTTTTAGTGTTCTAGCTTCGTATAAATGTGTACAAAAATTAAATCATTTGAAAAATTTTATGCAAAATCCGCTAATACCAGTTGTCAGCTAGCGCAGGAGTCCAACGAAAGGACAACAGTCAAAGCGTAGAGGTAGAAAGGACAGTATGCAGTAAGTGAGTGTTGATAACAGCTGATAGCTAGTTGGTCAGGGTACTTTGAGCTCCCATACACTGAAAGAAATACTTAATAACTAAGTAATAATTGCTTCTCATGAGTCATGACGGGTAAGTACCAAACGTGTTTATCTACCTTCTTGGAGACTCTAAGCAGTATTATCTCCATTCACACCTCCTCCAGGTATACGTGGGTGGAGCAAAAGCTACAGCCAAGGTTCACTGAACTTATTCATGGCCGGAACGTTGGGCATGGTATATCGATCTCATCTAAAGTTGAGGACTTACATTATTCGTGTTAGAGTCTGAGCCTAACGGCAGAAATAATGAACGCTTCGAAGAGATCTTACTATTGGACGATATCTTCTAGAATTTTCCTAGAGATATAAGGCTATGATAACATTGGAAAGCAATGAGGACTATAATCGTACGTCACCTATGTGATTTGCACCAAAGTCATCAGAGGAATTTCAACCCACGGGTTCTTGATATGGTGGAGGGCTCAAGATAAAGGGAATAATAAGAAAATAAGAGGAAAAGTGAAAAGACTCACATGTCTTGGCATATCCGGGCAGTGAGGATAGCACCTCAGGAAGAGCTCAACTTGATATTTCATTTGCAACCGCTGCATATTTTTATCCATGGTACGGCCGAAAAGAACTCTCAGAGGGCATGCAGCAATACTGAATGAAATAAAAAGGGGCCGGCTAAATGGATTTAAAGCTGACATAGAAGCCAGCACTGATTACATACATTACGCCTGTTTGGGACTTCAATGCGAAGATACCCAGGGGGTACCAGTAGCAGGGGA
>NW_023458559.1:64048296-64050804 GCF_013731165.1 Rhagoletis pomonella | reverse complement strand
CATCTACACTGGCGGCCCAAAAAAGGAGCAAGAAACCGGAGCCGATATCTACTCGAAGGACCTGCAGATAAACCAGTCCCTTCGCCCACCTAACGACTGCAGTGTCTTCCAAGCTGAGATCTACGCTATGGAGAGGACGGCTAGTCTTAGACATACTGAAACTCAATACATCTGCAGCAAGAGGCCTTACCGGCGTCATCACAGGACACTATGCTATAGTACCAATGCTTAACTTCTTCAACAGTCTTGGCGAGGTAGCAGAGGTGGAACTGTTGGACCTCCTCGGCTTCATCAGGGTAATTGGTTCATCAGAATTATGACTTATTTCGATTATAGGTACGTGTCGTTTCCTGTTACTCACACTGGACAATTCTGTATCCGAGTGAATGTATGGAATATTTCACATACATCATCCTAACCTAACCTAACCTAAGGATTTGATAGTTACTCGTGTATTCCTGAAATCGGATCCGGTTACCACAATTACCGCCCCCTGGACATTATTTAGGAGTAACCACCGTTCGCGCTGTACTAGCTTAGTGGCTAGAAATGGGTACTACCACTCCGTAGGGCCTAGGATCTAGATATAGAAACAGAAACTTTTCCTAACAGCGGTCTCTCCACGGCAGGCAATGGAAAAGATCAGGATGTATTGTCGTAAGTCGCTTCAACAACTTCAAGGCGCACGCCCCAAATTGGAGCAAAAGCTGGACCAAAGAGCCTTGCTACATATTTGGTCTGCATAAATTTCATTCCTTTATGTGTATTTGAATTTTGTTTATTGTTGTTGTTTTTAAATTGTTGCTTTCATTGTTGCTGCTTGGTTTGCACCTGTTGTTTCAGCTACCAATGCAGCTGTCGAAAAGCAATTTTCCAACTAAATTTGCATAAACAACAAATATTAATGCCTTCATTGTTACACTGAGCATAAAAATGTTTAACTTAGAAATATCGACGTTATCGAATAGATTTAATGATCCCGAGCGTGAAAGATGAGACCAACATACATATGTACGTAGTTATATTTGTAGAGTCTTGGGAAGCAATAGATCACAAAAAAAAATATCTGTCCGAGAGCTTCACTTATTGAAAAGCCATTGGTCTTAGAAATGGAGCTTGCAAATTTTTTGCGAACTATCTTCCCTTTTTGAAAACTTCGAAAAAAAAAATACTTTTTCTCGCACTTTCGTCGAAGTCCCGATTAAATGGCTCCTTCTAATCCAATTTCCTCCCCTTATTTGTTGTGCCTCGTATGTACAATCCAGTATTCAATGCCGTATATACAAATATGCTATATCGCTGGGTAAAGTTTTCTCTTTGCTGTTACTACTCCTGCAACTAATTCGACTTGACTTTAGTTGGTCGCATAAAGCTGACTAACAGGGCGCCACAACTGATTCCTTTGGTTGGTGTTACTCTCTGATGCTGCTGGCTGGTGGCTGTTGACTGCCAACTGACGTTTGAATCTCCATTTTCCATTTACTTCTGGTTTATTGAAGGATACAAGCGAATGTTTTGTTGCCGTTCTGCTCTCCTCACTGGCATCACCGCTGGCTGGCTGCAGGTTGTTCCCTTCGTCTTAAGCTCATAAATATTAAAATGAGAAATTTCACTTGCACCACGGTGTAAGTGCAAGTGGCTCATTCTCATTCGTTGGGCGCCAGTACAAACATTTGTATATAGTTAGTATGCAAACGTAGTACATAGTACATATACACATTGCATTTGCTAGAGGTAGGTAGCTGGTTCGAGGAGGCGCTCAAAGTGAAGGAAGCGCCCGCGTTTGAAAGCGTAGGCGACAAAATTGGCTTTTAGTGAAATACATGAGAGCTACTCTTGTTGGTTACTCCGAACGTTTTTTTTTTGTTTTGCTTCGAACATGGTGTACAATTCTGCGGGCCAACCACGCAGCGTTGCTTGGTGCAAGTTTTGGCCATCAATTCGGCGGAGTGTTTGCCGGTGATGATGCTAGGGAAAACGTTGCGACAGCTGCGATACAATTGACAATTTAAAAATCTGATGAAGGATTGAAAGGTTTATACTTAATAAAGAGAAATAATAATATATCGCATGAAAAATACATATATTTAGCTGGCAATGGCTATTTTGCGTAACTGTGGTTGAAATGGATACAAGAAAGAGCCTTTATGGGGTCCGGTAAACCTTTTAAACCGAAAGCCAAACGATCATTTATCGGCCCACGCGTTTGATAAAGCCTTGATAATGAATTTCATCACAGTTTGTTAAATTTTGAAATGACTACGACAATAAATCGTATATTATTATTTATTTTTGTCAAATATTTTGGATATTGTTAATCGAATTAACATATAATTTCAGAGTGAATCATACAGATTGGATAAGTTATAAAACAACTTGAAAGTATCGAACTATAAACTTATATATTTTTTTTTTTTCAAACCAAACTATATGCCAAGTAACCCACATTATCATTTACCTATTCTTCTTCTTCTTATTTGGCGCTGTAACCGCCTAAGCGATTTTGGC
>NW_023458559.1:64024946-64047896 GCF_013731165.1 Rhagoletis pomonella | reverse complement strand
GTTTCTCGTTTTTCGATCTGGAGACAGCCATGTAGCTTGGTGGATGTGCCGCAGAGACTTATATAAATAAATTTAAATAAAGTCCAAATTATAAAAATTAAAAAAAATATTCAGCAATGTTATATTGAATTTCGTTTGCAAACAAAAAAAAAAGATATTTGATTTTATCAGTGGTATTTTGAAAAGGCTTGCATGTCAATTAAAGAAGGCGCTAATTCGACATTTTTAACAGTTTTAAACAATTTTCTTAACTTGTTGAAAAAAAGCGACATAGAGAAAATTTTTATACAATAGCAACTTTTGAAATTCGGTAATTAAATATATTGCGTTGAAGATATAGAATTTGGGGGTTTAGGAAGCTAAAAAAGGCTTTAAATAACTTTTTATATTTCGCAATAACTTCTGTTATTTTAAACTTGTTATGTTCGCCGCACAGCTCTGACGCTGCAGAGCGCATTTTCTCATATCGAAGTTGATCAAAACAAATAGAACAAATCGCTTCACTTTGCCAATGGTGGAATGCATAATGATTTCGAAATGCCTTAAAAATGATAACTTTGTTCATATAACGGTTGTTTGTAACAGGCAAAACGAATCGAGATAGATATAGACAAATGTATACATAAATGATCGGATGAAAAGAGAAATCGATTAAGCGGTGACTGTCTGTCCGTCCGTCCGTCTGTCCGTCTGTGCACACGATAACTCGAGTAAAAATTGAGATATCTTAACGAAACAGCCTTAAGGACTATTTGAAGATGGAATAGTCGCTATGGCCTAAAGAACTAGCCACCGGGGAACGAAAAAGTAGACCTTCTTCATTGCGTAAGCAAAACCAGGGAGATCGATTTATTGCTCTCAGAGCAGTTGTACCTCTCTAACTTTCGGAGCATTCATATTGCAAATTAAGGAGAAATTTGAAAAATCTTAATGTTCAAATTATGAATTTAAAATCTGATGCTAAAAATAAAAATTGTATTTGCCTTGATTTTGACATTTATTTTTGCAAATAAAAACTTTATACAAACAAAGTTCTTCACCTTCTATATATGTAGGAGTACATATAAATGTGCTTGTGTGACCCCCTCTTTCGAAAAAAATACACCTCAAACCGCAAATCAAAATTTATTGCTGGCTGTCATGTTGAAAATATGTCGCCGCATTCAGCCTCAAAATGTGACATTTAAATGCGCATTATTTATTTTCCTTGCACTTGGCACTAACGGCAACAACAACAAAGCAATAATTTTACAGCAAATGCAAGTGCTGCAAAAACAACAACATATGACAAGAGACCAACAAAAGCAGCACAGCAGCTAAAGCTGGCATAAATAGCAGCATCAGCATAACAACAACATATAGCTCATTAGTTGCTTTCAACTTGTGTGTGACTAACATGTCCGAATTGGCACAGCCTCCTCCCTACGAAAGCGAAGCGAAAGCCTGGAACATGGAGGCAGTAGAGCACTTGTGTATTCATAAAGGTACTTAAAAGAGGGTAACGAAAATACGATCTTATATATGTATTGCCATTTTGCGTTAGTGTGCGTGCCGTTGCAGTGGTGCATTGGTTGATTCGCCTGTTGTTGTTGCAGCTCCAGTAGCCGCTGCTGCTGTTGCTGTGCTTCTGCATGGTTGCATGATTTATGTTGCGCCAGCGTGCAACTAAATCATTGGAAAACGACTCCAAAGTAGGCTGGCAAGGCGACACGTCGTTGGCTATCCGTCGTCTTTAGCGTCTTTTGTAGATTTCTTGCCACAGCGTGGATTTATTCATGTAGTTTTGCAACTTCGTTTTATATTTTGCTTTGCTTTTGTTTTTGCTTTGCATGGTTGTTGCAAATGATTTTCTTTTTCAGTGCATCTTTGCGCTGTTTAACGATCGACACGCCTTGCAAATAACTCAACGCATTGCCGGCGTAAAAATTGCCAAGCGACTAAATGCCACTGAAAAAAGAGGTGCTGAAATGGTGTGCAAGTACTCGTTTTCTCTAAATGCTTTTTTTGTCAGCTTGCACACAAATTATGCGTCATGTTGTATTGCCAGCGAGCACGTTGCAGTTGCTTTAAAATTATTGTACAAATTTAGAAATTTTGCATATAAAACACACTTTAATTCTACAAGGATGGGTGGAACAGTATTTGAGCTAGGAAAGAAAGTAAAAACTTCTATTTGTTTCGATATCATTTCGATATACTCTCAATTCGTTTACATTTGGCAGTCACCGAGTGGTGTTGTCTAAAAATTTTTATCGAGAATGAGAGCAGCCTCGTAAAAGCTTTCCAAACAACACCACTCTGTAACGAAGAAAATAGCTAAATCTGTACAAATGAACAAATCGTGTGATCCCTGCTTTAGAAACAATCACAATCATAGTTAACACCTTTATCTAATTTGGTTGCCAGTAGAACTCTGGAGTGGTGATAAGCACCGCTTTGCAGAAATTTTCAAAGCTTTCCTTATATTTTATATAGACTAGCAACAACCAGACAGAGCTTTAACCTCATTCGCTTCCATATAAAATGTGCTAAAAGCTTTAAAAAGCTTTTCTCCCTGGCTACGTTGTGGTCGTGACTGGTATGAGCGTTAACAGAGAAAAAGCTTTCTCTTCCTATTACTCGTCTAGAGTATTGACAACGAAAACATATTCGCATTTTTAAAGCTTTTATGGATTTTAAATAGAGAACACATGGTAAAACTCTCAGTGTCCGTCATTGATCTAGAGAAGCGCTGTGCAGATGGAGTTCTTACTCAACAAGCGTCTGTACCAAATGTGTTCCTTATTTTTTATATAGACCAGCAACTACCAGACAGAGCCTTAACCTCGTCTAGAGTAGTCACATCGAAAACACACTCTCTGGGAATTGTTTTAAAACTTGTATAAATTTTATTTAGAGAAAACATGGTAAAAACTGTCACTGTTCGTCACTGATTTTGAGCAGCGATAGGCGGATGGAATTCTTTCTAGAGTAGCGATAACCGAAACGCCGAAACGGGTTTTCCCGGTACGGTCACATATAAAATATAGGGGAAGCTTTAGAAAGCTTATCGCGTGGAATATTTATTGATACTGCAAAATAGTCTACGTCTTTTAGAACCCTTGACACTTAGATGGTCTCTTACGTGCACCGTAGTGCATTGTAAATCGTTACACCCCAATAAACGAATTAAAAAACTATCCTCCTTTGGCTGATGAAGATGAACGGTTGCCAGAAGCGATCAGATACAGATAACAGATCAATTAAGCACCAGAGGTAATAAGTGACATAGAACGTTTTTGCAGTATCACCGACGATATGTAATATGATTTCCCCTTTCGATTTAACATAGGATCATCGGAATCCATATTCCAAGTAAGGGAGCATGCTTCTCATAAGCTTTGTCTCTTTCGTTCATAAGGTCCAAGATAAAGCCCTACGCATTCTTATCATTAAAGTTGCTCCCACCCTAGTATCTATAGAATATACATATATTTGCGAAGCTCATACATACATACATACATGCATAAGTACGAGTACATATATCTCGTGCGCATCGTTTGGCGTTAGAGTAATGAGCTGTAGCGTCTTTATGTTGGCATTTAGCTATTTGACTTTATCGCTAAATTGTCCTTTCTCTGCGTATTTTTACACGTACTTGCCATTAAATTATAATAAGTCTCAGCCAGTACGTTTTTGTTTGTGGTAGTAAGCAAACAGGTACGGGAGCATAGAACAAAGGTAGACTGAATATTATTGTGAAGCTGTGGACTTAAACCTTTAGTTCATAGGCAGTGGGAAACCAATTTTGATAGGAGTAGAGTTGTTTGATCACTTTCGTTTTCACAAATCGAAAAAATGTTTCGTTTTCGATTCGAATCACGTAAAAGCAGGGATCGTAACAGTTACAACTTTTATTTTTATTTTATTTTATTATTATAAAAGTCGTTTATAAAAGTCGTAGTAAACTTTTGTTTCCCACCACCTTCTTAACTGCGAAAAATGTTCATGACTTTTATACGAATGATTTAAAAGTAATACATATATTTTTAAAATTAAAAATAATTGTTATTTTGGATTTATAATATAAAAATCTAAAATATTTTTTTTTTTTAATTTTGCATAAAAATTACAAATAACAAGTAAGAAAGTCTAAGTTCGGGCGGAGCCGAACATTAAATACCCGGCGCAAGTATTAAATATGTTTTTTCACCTTTCCGAAACCTTCCGCTAGATGGTGAGCCGGGGTGTATCAATTTTGAGTAAATTAGCGTCCTTCAATTTCGAAATATTGAAGTTTCAAGCATTTCTGAAATTTACCGTTATATGAGAAGCGGCCGTTATTTTAGTCCGATTTCAATAATTTTCAACGTTTTGCTTATATGTGGCAAGCACAATAACCACACCGAGTTTGGTACAAATTGGTAGAACGGTTACCGATATACATATATGTGATCATAAGTGGGCGGTGCCATGCCCATTTTCCAAAATTTTACCATAAACGTATTTCTTGGTAAAGAATTGTTGCAAGTATCAATTTTGAATAAATTAGCTTCAATATTTACTGATTTATCGAAGATTTTGTATTTCTCTAAATTACCGTTATATGGGATGTGGGCGTGGTTATTGTCCGATTTTAAAAAGTTTCGGCCATTTGGTATGCTGTACCAGGGCCAACAACTGTGCCAAGTTTGGAAGAAATTGGTGCAGCGGTTACGAAGATATACACATGTAACCATAAGTGGGCGTGGCTACGCCCATTTTCCAAAAATTTATAATATTCTTATTTTTCGTCGAAAAATTATTGTAAATATCAATTTTGAGCGAATAATCTCCAGTAGTTACTAAAATATCGCAGTTTTCGTATTTCTGAAAATTACCGTTATATGGGAAGTAGGCGTGGTTATTGAGCGATTTCGCCCATTTTCAATACCAACCTACCTTGGATTAAGGGAAACCTACATACCAAATTTCGTTAAGATATCTCAATTTTTGCTCGAGTTATCGTGTACACGGACAGACGGACAGACGGACAGACGGACAGACGGACGGACAGACAGACATGGCTTAATCGATTTCTTTTTTCATCCTGATCATTTATGTATACATTTGTCTATATCTATCTCGATTCGTTTTGGCTGTTACAAACAACCGTTATGTGAACAAAATTAATATACCCTTGTGCACAAGTGCGCTCGGGTATAAAAACTTATTTCAAATTTGAGTCTCGGTGAAAAAAGAAATCGATTGGTATGTATCACTTAGTTGTAGAACATATCATTCATAGTGAATTTTTCAATGACAGATTTCATCAATAACTGTTATGTTCGGTCCCTGAGTGAAATCTTATTTTTTACCAGCGGAGCGAAAACTAGATCTCACGATTCTAGCTCGAAATCGATTTGAAAAAATTTAATAAAGTCATATAAAGAGTTCTGTGCAATAATTGGAGCAAGAAGTCTGAGATATATACAAATTTTGGTGTGCGGCTGTGATTGAAACAGTAGTTAGATAGTTCAAAAGCACTGACTGTTTATAATAATTATGTTTTTAAATTAAGGTTTTATTGCTTTTCGTGTTGCTGTAATATTTTCCGCCTATACGAACAGCAGCAATTTGCTCTAATAGATACTAACCCTGTTCGCGTACGCACTATCCAGTAAATCCAGTACTAAGTTTATTGGTTTTTTACTGGATGTCATTTTCATACGCAAAAACTTGCAAGAAATAGCAAAAGAGGGGAAATTGAGAGAGCAAAAACGACAGCTGAACTTGCAAGTTTTACTGGATACATTTTTACTAGCAACAGCTGATGGCATGATGCTTAATATAACTCACATTAACAAAATAATTGTTTGTGGTGCTTTTAGAGTTGCAATTGACAACATAAACCTATTTAAATATATAATAAGATAGAACATACTAGTTTTCTAAGAAAATTGCATCGGAAAATAACAAATTAATCAACTGTTCGTAAAACTAGCAACTTCTTGCTGGTTTTGCGTTTTCGTACTTTCTTGCATATTTCACTCATTGGGAGTAAATATTGGCTTACTCTCCGAAATTTGGTTTGCCGGAGAATACGAAAACACAACTACTATATGGCTAATGTTGCTGGTTGATTTTGATTTCATTGTTGATGTTGATATTGCTGATGCAACTGATGCTAGTGACAACAACGATAATAATAGCAACAACGTACTTTCACAATGCACATGGTGTTGATGATAATGCTAATGAAAGATAAGGAGTAGGAAAACGGTGTGCAACATGTGCCAACACAAGTAAAATAGTTACATACATATACACACTAATATTCAAATGGACATGTAGAAAGGTATTTACTTAGAAAGCAATTGTTTTTGTTGCTGTGTGTGTGTTCATTAATTTTGACCGCTTGTAGTCAGGTTGTTGTAGTAACAGCAAATACGAGCAGCGTTGCCGAAAGCTTGCACTGGAAAATCGTCTCTCTACCCTAAAAAAATCGTCATTTCGGCCAAAAAATCGTAAAATTTTTGTTTATTGTATTTTTTTAACAAAATAAAAACTACAAAGGAATTGCATACAATGAGTCGTATGCATAAAACTAAGCGATTTCGTTTACTCAAAATTGCATACCTTTAACTTAAATTTATATGAACAAATTGAGTTAAAGGTCTGAAATTAAAAAAAAGCATTTGCTTAGGTTTTATGCATACGGTCCAATAAATTTGACCACACATTACAAAACCAAATGAACCCACATTGCATATTGGTTACTAAAAGTGGATTTGCCATTGTTAACGACAATTTAAAATTACAATTTAAAACACAACTGCTTTTAAATAGTTGAACTCCACTAGTTTGAAGTTTTTGAAGATTTCAGCCAGTTTTAAAATAGGGGTCTTCACACCGAGCTTGGTACATTTTTCCCAATGTATTTTGTTTGTGTAATATAATTGTATTATCGGTTTACCGGTTATCGAATTATCGTGATGGAAGCTTGATAATTTTTCTGGCAGTTGGTAAACTGCAATCAGTTGTTCGATATTTATTCAATTTTAAATCCGTCCGCTGCCGAAAGGCATAACCCGTATGAATAGTCAAATTCCATAAATTTTCTACTACATTTTATTTGTTTTTTGTTTAGGAAAAAAGCTACGAATCCGCTATTGATAAACACAGTTTACCAGACTAACAAAAGAAAACTGAAAAGGATGTTCACAGTTGATAAAATTACAGAGCGTCAACCAGCAATTTACCAAAACTACCAAAATGGATGTAAAGACTCTTAAAAGGTGTTCGCATGAGGCGATTTTGCGTTCAACTCACACAGCGTTGCACGGAAAAAAAGTTTAATGACTAAATATTGTCTGGTGACCAACTTTGTTGAAAGCGATTAGTTGAAAGGTCGTTCAACCAAAAGTCGAATGCAAAGTTGAACAATGCAAACGCCTTTTTATGGCGAATATTTTTATATTTTTTTATATTTTCATACTTTTAGCCATTCAATTTGTTTTTCGTGCAACCCTGCGTGAGGTGAACGCACAAGTTGAACGCAAAATCGCGAACGGCCTTTTAGTGTAACATTACCATTTATTAACTGATAGATAATTTTGACTGAATAAATTCCCTCTCCTACTTTTCTATCTCTTTCAAATCAGTGTCAGCAGTGCAAATTAACGATTTGGTTATAATTCTAGAACAAATTTAATATAACTAAAAGCACGATTGTAGAACAAAACTAGATAAATGCATGGTTGTATTTTGGATTACGTTTTCCTGTAACAAATTTTTTACATACATACGTATGTAATTTTGTGGAAAAACTAAAATAAAAAAGCTTGTAAAAATCGTCAAAATGACGACGAAATCGTCAATTCGGCAACGCTGAATACCTACGAGAGCAGTTGAAGCGATAGTTAGACACATATGTATGTATGTAAGTGCGGCTGCTGCTGCTCAACAGGACACCGCATTGTAACTCCTTAGCCATTAATCATCTTTAAACAAAGACACTCATCAGCAACAGCATTATAACAACAAACAGGCAAGAAAGACAACAACACTAGTCAACATGTATGTACAAAAATGCAACTGCAGTAGAAATTGAAAACAAATTGGCCAATGCGGCCAATGCAACGGTTCGCCAACATACACAGGTACAAATTCACGCTCACAATACCCTGCGGAAAAATTATCAATTGATAAAAAAATAACCCACTTTCTATAAAATATATAACTTGTAGTTACAACAAGCTAACTTAAAACTAGTTGACAAGTAATGCAGGAGTAATACACGAGATTTTTTTCTTTAAACGCGTTTATATTTAAAAATTCTGCACTTCGCAAATACTTTTTCGAATTGAGGACAAATAAAAGGAAGATCGAAATTTCATATTATGATTTTGAAGTTATGTCTGACGGAGTTTGAATATGGGACCGCCTACAGCAGAATATGTAAACAAATTTGAAATTTAACAAAGTAAAAAAAAAACAAAAAATATATAAAAATAAATATTTTGTTTTTCCTATTGATCTTTTATGTCCAAAAGTAGTTAGTTACAGGTTACATCTCAAATTGAGTTGCCTTTGAGAATCAGTCCTTTTCT
This sequence comes from Rhagoletis pomonella, assembly GCF_013731165.1. NCBI lineage: Eukaryota > Metazoa > Arthropoda > Insecta > Diptera > Tephritidae > Rhagoletis > Rhagoletis pomonella. The sequence continues at coordinate 64,039,326 of NW_023458559.1, read as the reverse complement.
CAAATTTCAAATGTTACTTCTCAAATGCATCTCAAACAACCGTTGATAGCGTTCTCAAACTAAAAGACACATTTTTAATATGGAATTTTCATTTAGTTTCAAGTAGAGGAATATTGAATTCTCAACTTTTCTCAAGGGTGAGAGGAGCTGAACGAAATTAAATCCAGTTACTCTCCTTGAAATATTTGTAGTGTTGCCAGTGATGCTTGTTAACCCACAGTTTTATGGAAAATACATTTTCTTGTTGGATTTATTGCATTTTTAATAGAGCATAAGCCCTTTTATCATACATACACTTAAATACGGTTTTTTTTTACATGAAAATGTTATGAAATTTTCAGCAGGCAAAATTAAATGCATTTCAATTCACTCGAACAAGGTGCGATTTTCCGATAGATAAATTGCGAATAACAGCGGCCGCGTGGTCGAGGAGCCAATTTGCGACTGATGTAGCAGACTACCGATAGGCTGCGACATCTTTGCATTGTTGACACAGATGGAACAGAACGAAATGCTAGCATAATTTTTTTCAAATGCTTCTCAAACCGTTCTTGAGTTGTTAAAAAAATATTTGAAAAAAAATTTGGAAAAATGTTGAGTTTAAAATTATAAACAATTCGGAAAATCAAATTGTGAAATAAGATTTTCTCAAGCGTTGAACATTAGCTGCCACTCATGTAATGCAACGATGAGCGGTGGCAACTTTGTAGAAAACCCAGTTAGACTCTTTCAATATTACAGTGTAATTATAAGTGGGACTGAAGACTTTTAAAATCATACCAAAAAAATTTCATTGTAAAAAGCTGCAAGAAATATTTAAACATATGATTTGTAACTTTCCGATAAAAAAAAGAATTATCGTTTTCTGAAAATAATGCAAAAATTGACTGTTCAATGCACCAAAAGGGCAATTGATGGTTTCAAAATTAACTTTAAATTTATGGGGAATTCAAAATCTCTCAAGCTCAGTGTCAAATATTTGTACGCAGTTTTGGATAACCCTGTACACATAATAAAAGAAAAATATATTCCAACTAATTAATAATCAAATCTTTTTTAACGCCGCTTACATTATTTTACCAAAGTCGTCAATTGTGGATGACTTAGTAAAGGATAAACACTTTCTAAGCCCAGGATAACCAGGATTCTTGTCTTCGTTCTCATCTTCATACATATCCTTAAGCCTAAACTCTTCCTTAATACTAATCTTATCCTTTATTTCTTCATAATCGACATCTTTCCCTGTTGGGTTCCTAAGCGCTCGCTTCTTGTTTTTTTTTTTTTGTTATTTTCAAGAAAGTGTTAGCATGTTAATGCCTTGCAAGATGCAAATATCCATCAACGCTTCAGTAGTTTTCACTCCACTACCTCACTTACGCCACCCCCATTCCTCTCTCAGTGCCATGTCTGCGGTGTTATGGTCATCGGGATACACTCCGCTTAAAACAAGCATTTTGATATACAAATGTACAACTATACATACATATATATATACGTTCAAGTATAGTTACATTGCATTTCTTACGAAATGTGTATTCCCCTTGTGGCACATTAAATCAGCCATTGATCCACAATGCACAGTCAGGACCTAGCGGCAACTAGCAACGCAAGCGCATCACTCATGACGACGACAAGACAACAACGACAACCGAATTCATTTGTCTGAAACGTCAAATGAATTGTACTTATGTATGTATTATCGGTGCTGCTCTTGAGTGCCTAGCAATGTTTCGGTAACAGTGTGCAACATTCGGTAGTAACCCTGCAGGAAATGTGTCCAACTACATATAAGCTAACTTTATGTTGATTAGGAAGGAGCTAAAAGTCACTTATTATCTGTATATTTTCTTTGACGAAAGCTAACTATATTTCTATGGCGATGGCCGCGAAATAATCAAGGGTGGTTACCTCTGCACTAGATGTAGTCAAGGGTGGTTACCTCTGCATTTGATGCAACTAGCTTGTAACTAACTACTTTTGGACATAAAATATCAACAGGAAATAGGTTTTTTTATTTCTATTTACATTATTTATTTTATAACATCTCACATTTGTTTCTATATTCTGCTGTAGGTGGTACCGTATTCGAACTCCGTCAGACATAGCTTCAAAATGATAATATGAAATTTCGATCTCCCTTTTATTTGTCCTAAATTCGAAAAAGTATTTGCGAAATGCAGGATATTTAAATAGAAACGCGTTTAAAGAAAACAATCTCGTGCTCTACTCCTGCATTACTTGGCCACTTGTTTCAAGTTAGCTTTTTGTAGCTAACCACAAGTTATATATTTTATAGAAATCCCGCAAAAAAAGCTAACTACAAGTAGGTTATTTTTTATCAATAGATACTTTTTTTCTGCAGGGAAGTACTATAGGTGTGCATAGAGTACTGAAAAAGTGCTTATTTAAACTTAGAAAAAACACTATGGATCGCTAGAATTGCAACTAAATTAATTTGTCTCCATAATTTCATAGATTTTTCTTCGTAGAAATAAATCTGATACTTTGTTGTTGCAGTCACACGAGGTCCATTTTTCGCCGGTTTTTTCGAGTAGACAATTTTTACGTTTGCAGCTCCATGGGACAGACTGATGTCTAAAAGGTATCTAAGACAGTCTGATAACACGATCGCAGGATATGCATTTTAGAGAAAAAGGATGTTAAGCATGCAGTTCAAGAAAGATTTCCCAATCAACCATGCATAAAAGCGGTGAACTTTAGTATAACTAATATATCATTTGCGGTTTATTTTTTCTGATCTTGATCGATCTTAAAGTAGTTACTAGGCCATTAGACATCATTCGGCTGTCCGGGGAACTTTCTTTAGCAAATTAAGCTTCGATATGCAAGCTCATTTCCGGAATGGAAAGCTTGGGTTGGAATTTACTAGATATTACTTAAATTTTATTGTTTCCCATAAAACACTCTGCACTGATTTTGCAAGGCCATCGAATTAAAAAATATTTTCATATGATCATATATATTCGGATTTTCATCTGTAGTGAAAATATTGCTGCACTGTAGAAATAAAACAATATACTAGCTAATGAAAAGAGAACTTCCATAATGCTGCGTTTTCATCAGGAAAAGGAAATTATTTCAAAAAGAATTCCAGGATAGTCTAATCTTAGAGGCTGTGGTCGCAATCACACATGAAGTAGCATTAGCGACTTTTTTCTAATAAGAAGGGAGCAAAAGGAAATAGATGCCTTCTTCTTCTTCTTCCCCTTCTTCTTCTTCTTCTTCTTCTTCTTCTTTTCTTCTTCCTCTTCTTCATCTTCTTCATCTTCTTCCTCTTCTACTTATTTGGCACTACAGCCATTTGAAGGTTTGCGCTGAGACCGGAAAACTCAACCAATTTCCTCTATTCTTTGCGATTTGGCGATAGTTGCTCATCCCGAGTGCAGACAGGTCCTTCTGCACTTGGTCCTTCCATTTAGTTCCTGGGCTTCCTTGCTTTCATTATCCGCCTAAGGGTGCCGAGTCGAAACATATTTTCACTGGAGCGGCGATGCCTTTATCTACTAGTTTTCTATAATAACATTACAAAAGTATTTAATCAAAGATCATCGGCAATGTCGACTAGCTACACGGCAGCTCCTTAAATTAGTACATTGAACTTGCTGGCTTAAAGAAGCAGGGATTCTGGTCCCATGTGGTATCTTTTAGAACCAATCAGGCCACAAAAATACCCGTGCCAAGGTTTGTATTTTTAGATCATTGCAAAATCTTATGTATTTTTAACCGACTTCCAAAAAAGGAGAAAATTATCAATTCGTCGGAATATATATATTTTATTTTTTTTTATGTATGTTACCTCATAACTTTGCACCTCGTTAACCGATTTCGCTAATTCTTTTTCTATCAATTTTGTTTAGATAGAATTGGATCATGAAGAAACTAACGGTACACCTAAATTTGTATATGCGAATTGAAGTCGGTTTTGTTTTTTGATTGAAAATTACTTGTTCTTTTTCATTCAAAAATAATTGTAAGTTATGGATTTTTATTTTTTCGGTCAAACTTAATCTTTATTTTATGTTTTTTGTTTTTCTTTCTAATCGTTATTTTTGATTTTTATTTCTTCTCGATCATTTATATTGCAAACTATATTTTTTTGACTCTCTTCAATATTTTATGATCTACAAAACTAAATCTGAAAATACCGGTTATAATATTTTCGAAAAAAATAAGAAACAAAAATTACGTTCGAAAATAGATCAAAAAAATTTATGCAGAGAAATCGATCATTCTCGATCGAAAAATGTAAATCCCATTTTAACGGTTAAATTGTGATTGTTATTATGAAGGTGATAACCGTTAGGGTCCCTGGAAAAAAAAATTAATTGTAAACTGGCAGAAAAGCAGCTGCTGTGACGTTCTTTGAAATGGTTAAATTTTTATATATTTGGTAAGAACAATCGTTTTCAGGTTTTCGTAAATTCTCTCCAGGCATAAATTTAATTTTCTTGGGGTTTTTCGGGACTTGTTCGGATTTTTTCTGAGTCTTCCAAAACTTTTCGGGATTTCGGTGTTAATTTCTGGAGTTTGCGCAATATGGCAGCAGGGATTTTCAATTTCAACGGTACATTTAAATTTAAACTTTGTCTTTCAACATAGCTTAACAGCCATATTATCTGTTTCGAACAGTAGGCTGCACGATCAATTCGTTTCCAGACGTCATCGTCTCATTTTGCAATTTTATAACTCTATCGTTCGTCTTTCTTTGCGAAGATAACATTCAACTCGTCTCGGTTACATTTAAACCAGCAATCATCTGCCGGCGAATGGTTTGTGCAGCTATCGTCGGAGATAGATAATAGTCGGTAACAAATTAAAAAGCAAAAGTTGTCCGATATTTGTTAAAAATGTGTAAAACATTGAGTCTTAATTTTTGCGTAAAACATAGAATAAAATCTTTTTTTTTCTTAATAAGTATATTAAAAGTGGATAATTTCCTAAAACTTTAAGTTGAATCTGTATGGCTCGAAGGGATATACTCTTGAAATAACAGAAAAGAAAACAAGTAAGAAAGTCTAAGTTCGGGCGGAGCCGAACATTAAATACCCGGCGCAAGTATTAAATATATGTTTTTCACCTTTCCGAAAGCTACCGCTACATGGTAAGCCGGGGTGTATCAGTTTTGAGTACATTGGCGTCCTTAAATTTCGAAATATCGCAGTTTCAAGCATTTCTGAATATTTCGGGTATAAAAACACGACTTTTCAAAATGCATCTTCATAGCCCACTTTCTAAACTGCAATCGTAGATTTGTGTGTATGTACATACATATGTACATAAATGTCTAACAGCCTTTCAAATTATCGCTTATGTCCTCAAGCTTCACTCCAAGCTCCCTCAAGCTTCATTCAATCTTGCTTATCGCTAACCTCAATTGAATGACGCTGCTTCCTCCCGGTCTATACCAATACTAACGTCTTAATGCTGCTATGGCGCTTACCTCAACTCCTCCTATGCACCCTTTACACCTGCTACACATGTCTTACAATAAAGGACAAAATATCAAAATTAATATGCGTCAAATGTGCGCCTATTCCCATGCGGGAGCTGGCTTGCAACACAAACGCGCATGCTGCCTTTAAGTATTGTGCAGCAGCCTCTATAGTGGCAGGCATCGTATTGCAACGTCAACAACTCAACAATAACTGCAACAAGTACAACTAACAACAATCGCTAACAACGCTGCCAGCATCAAAATGCACTGGCAGCTACTGCACTCGTTTGTTTGTTTGTATGCGTGTGGGTGCGTGTTGCAAATATGTTTTCCCCCAATGCTTTTGCTGTTGCTGTTGCTGTTGCTGTTGCGGTGCGTGTGGTATATTGTTCATGTTGAATTTGACATTTGATGTTGTATGCCACATACAAAATTATGTACGTATGTCTGTATTTGCTTTGTAGTTGTTGTTGTTGGTTTAATGTTTGTGGTTGTTGCGTCAAGTTGTGTGCAACATATTGCAACGACACAAATGCATAATTAATTCGTTTTTGGTTTGACATTACATTACATTCGTGTTCAACGGCAAGCGAAGTTAAATGAATGGGAGGCGGAGAGGGAAGTGCGCTGGAGAGGCCTAAGCGAATACTGCCAAATACTTTGAGGCGTCGTCTGCTAGAAGAGAGAGGCCCGCTGAAAGCAACAATGCCGCATCCCGGAGTGAGAAGGAGAAGAGCGCCGGCTCATGAAGGGGCTGTATAAGCTGGATGCCACAATGGCCATGGCAATGGCGGCAGCACTGCCGTTCTCCTTGAGCAGTTTACGCTCTGCTTGCTGTTTTGTTCCCATGCCTTGCTTGCAACAGCAGTTTGCCAATTCTGGCTGTCTGTCCTTCAGCGCACTTCTGCCGCTGAAACGCCGATTTTCCGGCTGCTTTCCCTTCACCTTTCCGCTCGCTATCAACACCTCCTGTTGCTCACACATGTAAATCTTCCTCGGCTCTTCTCCTTTCTCTTTTCTTGTTGTCCGTTCCGCGTCGCGACGCATTGCTCCACATATACACGCACACAGCTCGTCAACTTTGACTTCGTTCGGAATTGTTTTGGAATCGCTGTTAATTAGCAACAGCAAATGCCACAATGTTGACAGGAATAGCTACGGCAACAACTAAAGAAACAACAACTATAATACCAACAAAAGCAATAAAAAGTCATTAAAATAAAGCTGACGACACGAAAAGTGACAACAGCAACAATAACAATAAGCAACAACAATAGCAGCAACCACAAATGCATTAATAATAGCCGCATTGCTTTTGGTTTTTCTTTTTGTTGTTGTTATTGAGGCTGTTGTTCCTGCTGGCATGATCATTTATAAATTTCCAGCTTTTAATTGCCTGCAATAAATTAACATTTGCGGAGTACCGCTTCGTGTGAAGTTTCCCATATTAAAATCCGTTTTATAGCGCCTGAAAATAATTCCTGCAAAATTCGTGGAAAGGCAAATGAAGTGGAGCAAACATTCGCAGTGAGATCAAAAGGCATTTAGTCGACGCAATGGCCGATGATTAATTTGAGGATGACTTTAAGCAAACCAAATTTTACATTTACCCCAAAATCATGATTTTTTTGCAAATATTTTTGGCGAAGAGAGAAAAGCTTTCCATTACGAAAAAAATTAGAGATATTCTTCTTCTTCTTATTTGGCGCTGTAACCGCCTAAGCGATTTTGGCCGGGTTTCAAGCTGGCGCTAGCTGAAAGCTAAACAAAAGGGTAATTGGTGTGATTAAGTTCGAAAAAAGAGTGCCTTACATGCTGACGGCCACAACAAGTTTTTTTTTTGTATTGGAGGACTAACTAATTGGCGAAAGGTGGCGCTGACACCAAATCAGAGTCTGAAATGACGGCCACGATAGTCGTAACCTGAATCACCTATGTAGATTTATATCTGACAAAGGACTGTCACTCCAGCATCATTCTCCAAAACCCTTGAGAAATTTGTATGCTGTTACAACAATAACGGCCAAGCAGCACTAGACGCAGTTACGGGGCCAAATACAGCAGAGGCTCTCAAGGAACAATGAACGACGCTCGTGCGAACCGTTGAAGATCTTCAAAATGGCCAAATGTTATACGGAAGGCCACACAAAATGGTAGCCAAACGCGATCCAAAACAGAGAAGATGGAAATTTAAAGTTTTATTAGGGCTGTCGCTGTAGCCAAGAGCATAGAGATGCATACTACCACTCCGTAGGACCTGGGTTTGATCCCTGGTCTTGGAAACATCAAAAATTAAAAAAAAAAATATAGTTCTAAACGCGGTCGCCGATCAACAGGCAATGGCAAACCTTCGGGTGTATTTATTTCTTGAAAATGCTTTTCAAAAAACTATTTGTGGTATAAAACTGTAGGTCCCTCGATTTTTTTATAACAGCAGGACTCACACCACAAATTAGAGGAGAAGCTTGGCCAAACACTTAGAAAAAGTATAACCAAATATTGATTTATTTATTTTTAGTAGGGCTGATTAAGTGCCACCATCTACGTGGTCTCGATCAAAGGTTTCAACGGAAACCCGTCTTGCCTAAAGGCTGAAATTAACATTAAATACTTTCTTTGTATCTTTTCGACTTTTTTGCTTTACTGAGGTGGCGGATTTTTGAAAAAATGCAGACAGTTTGGAATCCCTTTACTAAGATGAGATTTCCAGCCTCAGCGGCACACAGTCTATAAGAGTTAACCAGTCTCGTTCTGTCTTAATGACCCCTCGGACAGCTTAATTCGTTGAGCGCCAAAATCAAGTGTTGATGACATTTTCCTGGCGATCTTTTTTTTGACACTTTTTGTTTCTTCTTATTCATCCCTTTAAATTAGTGTTGAAGTTTTTTATAACTTTTGGAAGGTGCTCTGATTTCTACTTTATCACTAGCATAGTCGAAAAAATGTCCCATACAAATTGTTGGCCTCCCAGTATTATTTGACCTTTGTACGATTTTAGCTCCAATATTTCAAATTCTTACTGAAGTTTACAGTCACACTACCAGGCCCTATCGACTTTTAGATATTTTTTTTTTGGCTCTTAGCTGAAGCTTGGCTCTCACATCGCTAATCCTGGTTTTACTAGACCTTTAATGCTACCCTTATACACCATGATTTTATGATAGCACTAGGATCGGTATTACGGTTTTGAAGAATGAAAAATCTGCACTGTCGTAGAAGATTCGTTAGTGGATTGGGATTGCTCTTAGTTAGCCGTGGGCTACTCCGTATGAACAAATTGCGTATTTTCTAAAAACGAACTGTTTTATAATCGAACGAAGACTGGTCCTACCCCAACACATATCTACATATGTATGTAGGTGGTACAAATATTTAAAATTCGAAAAAATGGCGCGCGAATTGATGCCACACAGCCAAATTTGCTACCGCATTGGCATTAGATTGCCTTAGCTTTCAAGTGGATTTTCGGTACTCAACTCGTCATTACGTGCACTCATCTAAGTACTTGCTAAAACAAACACAAACAACGCTTTATAATTGTATGTGTGTGTTTGTATTTGAATGGCATTTTCGCGAACGTACCAGTAGCGTACCAGTAGCGCTTGCATCTATTTTAGAAGGAAGGCTGTTGGCAGGAGGGTGGTCGGTCGGCTGCTTGAAAGCGCGCGCGCGCGCTCAACTTCCGCTTGACTACGTAACCAAACGTTAACTCGTCGTCGCTCTAAACTCCTCGGGATCCAGTTGGAAGCGATGCTGAGAAATGCACAGTACATATATGCCTTTTTTTCCTACTAGCAAGCAAAAAAGTCCTGCCGACGGGGTTGTTGCTAACGCTGCTGTTTTACTTGATTACATTGGTGGTGTTGGCGGCGCGTTGAGCCAGCCGCGTGGCAACGTTTACTTTGTTGATGCTGATGATGATGATGCGGATGGCAATGGCATACCTAATGGAAAATGCGTTATTGTTTGTTGCATTGGCTCTTGTTGTTTTGAATTGTTTGTTTAATTAGTGCTTGTCGGAAATAATTATTTCAAGCTTTGTGAAAATATTTTCTTAAGCTGTAATTATCAATGTGAATGCTTAAATGCATATGGGAGAAGAACGTATGCGTGTAAAAGTAAAGAAATCTACATGTGGGCTTATGAAGGATTTTGATTTTAGCCTCTTAGTTTTACTTAGACTTTTGGTCGCTACTGCTTGCCCAGCAGCTGCAAACCGTTATTCAAATTTCTATAAAGCCACTCAGTATGGTCAACATTTGTTTAAATCAACCAACCTAAGTGGCTGGTAAAGTACATCCATGTGACTGACGAATGACTGATTTTAATTATGTATGTTGGTATACTGTAAGCAAAGTCGAGTAAATGAATGCTGCAAACTTGCAAACTTGATGAGTCGTTAGTTTCATTCTGTATCATTCCAAAATTTTTGCTTTTTACTACACTTAAATCTAAAACTACATACAGCACGGCCAAGACCAAAACCATGAGAAAACACTAAGACCAAGATCGAGCTCAAGAAGAAGACAATGACTATTGTCAAATAAATAAATTAAATATTAAAAATAGCAGAGTTTTCCAAAGCAAAACGTTCTAAGGCTGAACCCAAGACCTATCTTAAATTGAAATAACGAGAAAGAAACGTATAAAAATTTAAAGGGATAAAGTAAAACCGTGGCCAACACCAGATGAATTCAAGATTAAGACCAAGAGTAAGAAAAGGAAAACCACACCCGATGACCAAGACCAAGCTCAAGAAAAAATTAAAAGAAGACCTAGACTAAAACAAAAACCAAATTTAGGCACAATAACAAAACTTGTACCAAAACGTAAGTATAAATATATCTATTTTGGGACCAAGACTAAGATCAAAATAAAGACTTAGGTCGATAGCGTTAGCAAGACCAAAAACATGGAAATGCCAGGATCAAGGCAAAAACCATCAATATCAAAGCTAAAAGTACTCGGTAATCTTCAGACAGGGAAAAGGAAGAAGATAAAACCATGGCTAAGCCCTCCTTGGTTCAAGGCCAAGTTTAGGGCCAAGACTGAGACTAAGATCAAGACACTCAAAAAACCAAAATCCAAGGTCAATGCCAATACCAGCACTAATAGGGAATAGCAACGCCAAAGCAAGGAGTGAAAGAAAAACGAATAGCAAGATTGCTAGTTAGACCATGACAAAACATCCAGACCAAGGCCAAGGCCAAGACTAAGATCAAAATCACGATCAAGACCAAGAGAAAGACAAAGCAAGATTATAAACTCGGAAAAATGCCGAGACAAAGACCAAAAATATAGAACACCAACTGCAAAGCCAGGGTAAGGAGAAATACAAAGCCCAATACCAAGGCAACATTAGAAGCTAGACCAAGAAGAAGATCAAGACGGAGGCCATGATTAAAACCTGCTATCTTTCCCTATCACTTCGAGTATTAAGATAAAAGTTCAAATAAAAATCCATATAATTCCAATTAGAAACTCTTTTAGTTAAATCCACACTCAAGTGCCTTCGCAACATTGGCCGCAGGAGCATCAAGCAGCAGCCACACTGGGCACTGAGAGTCTTCGCGATTGCAGAGGCAAATCGCTACAATGAAATAAAACAGAGTGCCAAGCGGTGCAACACTGAACCCAGTCAAGCGGCAGTAATGCTTTTAGCTGTAAAACAACAACACAAAATAATAACTATAACAGCAACGTAAACGCCAAATGAAAAACATGGCTTGGCTGCTGCGTCTGCTCGCAAAAAGTTGCACAGTTGCACACTTCCGTTGCATCGAAATTTCGCCGAGCGCGCGTCCTTCCCTTACACACCATTTCGCGCTTGCTTTGCGTTGCTATGAAACTTTTACGCGCTAGGGCGTTTTTTTTTGGTGTACAACAACAACAGCAATAAATGGAGTGCAGCAACAGAATCACAGAGCGCAAAAGCTGTACGCGCTGTAGTTGCAACAAAACGTCGACTAATGCGCAAAAGTTTGCGTTAGTTTTTGGTGCAGGCATTTTATTACCATTTTTGTGGTACCTTTTGGGATTTTTGTTTCCCTTTCATTTGCTTTTTTTGCTTAATTTTTAGTTTTTTTCCACTTGCATTCAACTAAAATTATTACCATAAATGTTTAATAATGGGAAAGTTACCGATTGTAGGAAGGCAATTACACAGGCAAATAGTAATCGTACTAAAATAGTAGCAGATAATTCCGCGTTAGAGCGAGCAGTTTAAGTAGAGCAAGCGAAAGGGACTTTACAACACTAATGCAGGGATCTGCAATCTTACGCCGCTTCTGAACGGCAAATGGTTTTATGAGAAGCTTTTTTCTGGTAAAAATGCGGTCGGAAGTTTTGCCATTTCCTGTCGGGAGACGGCCGCTAATAAAAAACTAACTTTCTCTTGTTTTATGTGATACCCAGGCCAGGACTCAAACCTACATAGGTCATACCAAGTAGTAGTACGCTCCTCTAAAACTATAGGGCTGTTCAGGCTCTTGTGCATATGGTCTTGCGTTTGCATATTCGTTGCATATGTAAATTCACAACAATGCCATGGCAGCAAGCATAAAATATCAATTCCAACTGAAAATCCAAGACCATTTCCACAACATCCTGAACAGCCCTTATATGTTACAAAGATACCACCACGCACAACAAGTTCAAAGAGAAACTCTGCTTGAAACTCCGCGAATATATGAACGCAAAAATTTGTATATCTGTGTTCATATGGAATAGTTAAGCTACTTGGCTGGCTTTAGTATAATGCGGCATTCGCAGCATACGATTGCGAATAACTCACTGGCGCCGAGCCGTTGAAGAACTTTTGACAAATAAACGTGCAACAAATAGTTCCGATACTAGCAAGTCAATATTCTTATTAAGTCTCAACAAAAAATTCCTTGTGGTTTAAAGGATAAAGGGAATGCCGCATTATACCGCTTCTTCTTCTTCCGCCATCTTCTTGACATAAGCTACTATTCCATACGAACACAGATATATATATATATTTTTTGTTTTTCTTTTAGCTAATTACAAATCGAACCATAAATTCCCAGGGCAAATATTTTTTCCTTATGAAATGAATTCTTTCTCTTAGCCCTTTGATTTACTAAATTGTGTTTTCAAATTAATAGGGCAATTCTGGCTAAGATAGTAAAAAGTCTTTCTTAAGACAAATGAAATATAGATCGAAAGACTTTTGTTATTCTAACAAAAAGGTCTTAGAAAAAAGCTCTCTCATTCACCACTCGTGGTGGAAAGCTATTTGGAGAGAAAGCACTTCTATATCATTTAGTTCGCGTCGCTCCAACAGTCTCAATGTCAAAGTGAGAAAACCCGAGTCGTGCTATTCGAGAGATCCGAGTTAGAGTCTTCGGCAGCGGAATTGCTTTTATTTTTATTTTTTTATTTCTTTTAATTTGCAGACATTACTGTTTTAAAAATATTTATTTTTGATTTCATTCAACCTTTAGGAATACATTTTATTTTTTATTTTTTCCTCCGCCTGACCATGACGAGGTACGAATAGCAATAACGTATTTAGCTGAAAAACAACAAACCTGCTGGAGCTGACAGCCTGTCAGCTGAGCTGTTCAAGTACGGTGGCGAGGAGTTGATAAGGTGCATGCATCAACTCTTATGCAGAATATGGTCAGATGAACGCATGCCCGACGACTGGAATTTAAGTGTGCTCTGCCCAATCCACAAGAAAGGCGACCCCGCCATTCGCGTCAACTACCGCGGGATCAGCCTTCTAAGCATAGGTTACAAGGTCTTATCAAGCGTATTGTGTGAAAGACTGAAGCCCACCGTCAATGAACTGATTGGGCCTTATCAGTGTGGCTTTAGACCTGGCAAATCCACCATAGACCAGGTATTCACAATGCGCCAAATCTTGGAAAAAACCCGCTAGAAAAGAATCGACACTCACCTCCTATTTGTCGACTTTAAAGTCGCTTTCGACATCACTAAAAGGAGTTGCCTATAGGCCGCTATGTCTGATTTTGGATCCCCGCCAAACTGATACGGCTGTGTAAAATGACGTTGAGCAATACCACCAGCTCCGTCAGAATTGGGAAAGACCTCCCCGAGCCGTTCGCCACCAAACGGGGCTTCAGACAGGGCGACTCTCTTTCATGTGACTTCTTTAATCTGATGTTGGAGAAATTAATAAGACCTGTCATCAAACAAACAGTCTGCACATTCGCGCCTTGGCACCCACGTCACTGTTGACAGTTATAATTTCGAGAAAGTAGAGAATTTCGTTTACTTGGGAACCAGCATTAACACCAATAATAATGTCAGCATAGAAATCCAACGCAGAATCACTCTTGCCAACGAGTGCTACTTTGGACTGAGTAGGCAATTCAGGAGTAAAGTCCTCTCTCGACGTACGAAAACCACACTCTATAAGTCACTCATCATGCCCGTGCTGGTATATGGCGCAGAAGCATGGACAATGACAACATCCGATGAGGCGGCGCTTGGAGTATTCGAGAGAAAGATTTTGCGGAAGATTTACGGGCTTTAACGCGTTGGCGACAGCGAGTACCGCAGACGATGGAACGATGAGCTGTATGAGCTTTACAACGACATGGACATAGTGCAGCGAATTAAAATACAACGGCTCCGCTGGCTTGGTCATATCGTTCGGATGGACACCGACGCTCCAGCTCTGAAAGTATTCAACTCGGAACCCGCTGGCGGTAGCAGAGGCAGAGGAAGGCCCCCACTGAGATGGAAAGACCAGGTGGAGACAGACTTGGCTTCCAATTGGCGCCAGTTGGCACAGAAAAGAAACGACTGGCGTGCTTTGTTGAACTCGGCCAAAATCGCTTAGGCGGTTACAGCGCCAAATAAGAAGGTGAAGAAGAAGAATACATTTTTTAGAGAAGTAGTATCCCTAAGTGATTCGCACATTCGTGTTTAATA
>NW_023458559.1:63975604-64024936 GCF_013731165.1 Rhagoletis pomonella | reverse complement strand
GCATGATAATGAATATAGCATGCGTGCTTCCGGATACAGTCGCTACAATTTTAATTATTTTTTGTTCTTTTAATTAAATCTTTTTGTCGTTTTATTTTCATTTAAATTTTATATTTTAATATTTAAAAAAGAAAATATTTTTTTCATTTCAGTTAATTTTTGTAAACTCATTTTATTTATTTTTAATTTTTAATTTAATTTGTTTTTCTTTCGTCAATTACATTTTCTTTTAGTTTACATAATTATTGTTTTAAACAGAAAAATATATTTGTTTTATTTCATTTAATGTTTGGGATCTTATTTTTTGTCTTTTTTTAATTTAATTTTAAGAATAAAAATACATATTTTTTTATTTCATTAAATTTTTACTTACGTTTTTCTTCTTTTTGATTTAATTTTTATATTTTTTGTTTTGAAAAGAACACATTTTCTTACATTTATTTATTTGTTAAATCTGCTTATGTTACGTTAAGCCTAAAAACAAGTTCAAAAATCTTAACACTAATTACAAATATTATATTGCACAAGGCGTTAACCAATGGGTTTGGGTGATTGCCGAATTTTGTTTTTAATCTTACTTAATTATTTAAAATTATTTTATTTATTTTCGCTTTACTTTAATAATTTGTTTTTAATTAAATTTTCTTTTATATATTAGATTTTTTTTTTAAATTTAATTTTAAACCATTACTAAAAGATGAGCAGCATAACGCTAAGACCACCTGGTTAGCAGGTTTTTCAATTATTTTGAAAAACGGTAAAGAGCTTTCAAGATAGTTGCCAGAATTGACAATTGTCTTACGCAAGACTTTTGTCTTTCGAAAGGCTGTGGTGAGTTAAAAGACAGTTGCCTGAATTGTATAGTATTAGTTTAACAAAAATTTAAAAATTTTAAGCACCTTAAATTAGTATAATGAAAAAAGCGAGCGCGGCTTGCAATCAGCACACGACAACGCAATCAAATGTTGCCACAAACAGGCGATGCACCGTTAAGGCCGGTCCACATAGAACTTTCGTGTTAGCTTTGGCGTTGGCGTTGGTTTGACAGAACGCACGTTAAAAGTATGCTTGCTACAATGAGCGCTTGGCAGCGAATGCTTGGGCCACTACATTAATATACTAACGACAGATAAATTAATATTTCATATCAATAATTGCATTAAAAACGATATTTCTTGCCCGCACTTGATTAAAAAGGAAAATATTTCACATAATTTTATTTATTTGCAACAGCTGACGAGCGACGCACGCGAAAAGATGAGAGTTGGCCATCTTTTTGCTTTGTGTTGGCGTGAGCGTTGTCGAATTTTGGCTATGTGGACGGCTGCATTTGAATTCATGTATTCATAGTCAGCTGTTGAAGCGACGCCAACGCCAACGCAACGCCAAAGTTCTATGTGGACGGGCCTTTAGTTTAATAGTTTGAACGTTTGTGTACTTTATTTTAAATACCTTTCCCAGTGATTTTCTACCAGTCAGGCAGTCACCGCGACAGCCACGGCTACACACAGCAACGAATGAAACGAATATTGACACCGACATATCGGCATTGGCATTGGCAATCAGTATCAACTGTTGGCATTTTCCTTTGATACTTCCGTTATTTAAAACTGATGACAGCAACAAAGAAAAAAACCAATTGAAATTTTAATGGCAGCAAAGTACAAGTACATGCAAAAAAGTATTTATGTAATATACCCATGTGGAATGTAATTGCGGCAGGTGCTGTTGTTAACACAGCGAACAAATAGGCTAACTGACTGCAGAAATTGAATCAGCTGTGCGGAATTGAAGCAAAAGTAAAGAAAGCCACAAAAAATTGCAAAAACAAGTTTAAGAAATAAAACTCTAAGCTTTTTTTTGGACTCGCGGGAAAATAATAAAAAACAAAACGTAGATATATTTGTGTAAATATGATGTACATGCAAGACAAGACCTTTTTTGGGTTCGCGGCTTATTTTTTCATTTCTCACAGGCTGTCCGTTAGGGACTTCCTCCATAATTTTGTAAAACAGCAATCGTGTGAGTTAAATTTTTCAACTAGCGTGTTAAATGGGTTTAATTTCAAATATTTAAGATGGCTTTATAGATCCAATTTATGATCTTCCATAATTTTTAAATACAACTTTTTTAAGTTGAAGATTTTTTATTCAACAAATTTTATTGAGCCTGAGGCCGTTTTTAATGAAAAACTATTGTGGAAAAGCAACAATAATTTATGAAAATGGCAGAAGTGATAGCTATTTCGGAAATCAGCACATTTCCTCATCAGCCTTATTTCAGTGGGACTCGATCCAAAGAACCCAGCTGACTCAGCCAGTTGCCTACGTACTGTGCTAAGTTCGCCTTATAAACTTTTGTTGCTTTTTCCACTTTTTCATTCGTTAATCCAACTACAATCAAGCGCAGCTATTCCAGTGCTATTTAAGCTTGATCATGTGGTTGTTGGTTTTCGTTAATAATTATATTTTTAGAATGTTTAATGGAGATTTTTCATGTAGAAGCTATCCATTCAAGTATTTAGTAAGTACGCGAACTTAAATTTATTATTCATGAGTACTTCTAATTTAGAAAAGTTCCGGCGCTTTAAGCCATAGGGCGGACTCCTATATAGCTATTTATTTGGCCTTTGGAACGCTTCAGTGGTCAGCGAGTCGCATGCTGATGTAACTTCCGCTACCAACTTTATTTTCGAGCTTTGACCCATCCGTAAAAATGCCGTCAAACCCTGGATCTAAGTCCGAGTGGTTCATCCCGGCGCTTCTGGAATTCTAATAGAAAACTTTATGTCGAAGCAAAAAATTGGGCTGGTGTAAGGCAGCTTGTGTAGGGTTGCTGGAAGGGTGCCCACAATTTTTGAGTGTCCGAACTTTAGGTCTTTCCAAATGTGAGCTGTATTCAATCTTGCTGCGTAGCGAATGGCGTGGTACCTGCCGTAAACGTCGGTACGGAGAAGATTTAATATAGTTTCCAGAGCCTTAGTGCGGGTAGAGGGCGTGGCACCCGTGATCAACAAGGTTCCAGCCCTTAATACCTTTTTTAATATACCTCTATAAGTAGACTTGTCGAAGGTTGGGCACCATACGCCCATATAAAAGAATGGGTGGGACAACCGTCGGATATGTCCAGTGTATTTTGTGTGGTTTCAGACCCCATCCCTTCCCCACCGCTGTTTTACAGGCGTATAGGGCGGTTATGGCTTTTCTGTATCGCTATGTAGGGTTCCAGTTTCACTCCAAAATTCTGTCAAGAATTATACCGAGGTATTTAACATCGTCCGCAGCGGTCGAGTGGTTAGAGGTGCGCACTGCCAATCCGCAGGTGCAGGGTGCGATCCATGGTGCGAACAACATCCAAAGAAAATTTGTTTTTCTCATAGCGATCGCTTCTCAGCAGTCAATGGCAAACCTCTGAGTATATTCTGGCCATGGAAACTGCTTCTCATTAAAAACCATTTGCTTTTCGGAGGCGACGTATGACACCACTAAGGAACACACCTCAAACTCGGAGGAGAAGATGGTCCAAGAACTAGCAAATGTGTAAGCGCCAAATACTTATTTTTTTTATCTAACCTCATTCGACACTGTAAGCTCCACACTAGTTATAGATGGCACCGTAAAGACGGTAATCTATATTTCCCCATGAAAAGTATCATTTCCGTCTTGGTGGAATTGCCTAGAGTTCACTCTCTCTCTCTCTACCAGCTATTCAGGAAACAGGGAGCGCTCTGCAAAACTTCGCTTAGTGTTTGGATATGCTTGCCTGTTGCTGTGAATGCAGTGTCGTCAGCATACGCTATGACGTGACAGCCGGTATTCTGCAGTCTCAGGAGGATTTAATTTACCGTAGGGTTACAGAGTAGAACTCCTACTTGAGGGATAACTTCTCTTCTCTAAAGAAGGAGCCCTATAAGAGAAAATGGCCCCACGACGGAATCTAGAAGAATGTTGTTAAAGGCGTCCTCTATACCAAGAAAGATTCCTAAAGTAAATTCTTTAAGGGGAATTCTACCTTTGCCGAATTTGCCTTATACTTAGGCGAGTTAAGTTTTTCAAAACCCGACCTGTTTTAATTTTAGCAAGAAAATGATTTTGCAATCTTTTTTAGCAGTCGATAACTTAATAAGTTAAATTTTTAGACTCGTGATTATTTTTGCAGTTGTCCAGGTAGAAGAGATTACAGCTTCTGTATCAGTCGGTCTTTTGGATCGAAAATTATGCGAGTTTTATTTTTACACTCACGATTTTTGATATTTCACCCATCGTCTTTTTCTTTTTGGCACACTGGGTTAAGCGTCAGTCGCACTTTGCCACGCAATTTTACCTCTAAATATATAAAAATTTTTCACTTCCTGTCATTATATCAAGGAGCATAGTTAGTAGTCCTTCTTGCCTATTTTCCACCACTTGAGCGCCACCCTGTAATCACTCCTCCGTGCACTCCCATACAACTATTGCTTCGTTTAGCACTTTATGACTTTGATTTTTCTTCATTTCCGCGCATTCCGTCAGAACTTTGCAAATAGTTTCACTACTCAAAAACTAAAAACTGCCAACGAAGCAGAAAAGCAGTAATAATGCCGTAGGGACTAGCTGAGGAGAGAGCGGGCGAAGGAGATGGTTGTAACTTTGCTAACATTTTGCGTCAAATGCTTACATAGAAAACCGGTTATTATACTGGTAGTATTTCTTGCCTTTATGACTGTCCGCTACAGTCAGCGTTACTTAACTAGTAGCAACTTCATTACCAACGTTTTGTAAAGCACTCGCTTCTCTACCGTTTTTGTATTGTTCCTTTTTGTATTTGCACTACACTGCGAGTCAGTAATAGTATCCCTTATTAATAATTTTTAATTTCCTTGATGACTTCAAACTTATTAACAACATCAAGCGCAACAATTTTACGATGCTTGCTGGCCGCCCGTTACCGCCCTAGCCTCGACCACTGCGTATTACACGTTACACAGTGGACAAAAGTTTTCCATCTAAAGAGGTGGAGAGAATGGGTAATGCTGTAGTAGGGGGAGCGTGTTGGTAACTTGCACTTGAAAATGATGCACAAGTTGATTACCGACAGGATTGAGGAAGGACACGAATCATAAACACATACACGCCTAACGCACCTTGTGCTGCTACTATACTTATGTACTTTTGCATGTAAAACTTTTCATTCAAGAAGCCAACCAACCAACCAACGTGCCACTAGCAACCACCAGCTCGTGACGGCGACTTTGCCTGTCATTCGCCGCTTTATGCTGTCAACTAAGTAGTTATAGCGTTGAAAAGCGGGCAAGGAGGGGCAGAAAAAAATTAATATACGCAATGGAAAATCAGCTACATAAATAGTTGCCGGTGTCCATGCAGCCACATGCACTGCTTCTCTATCAACGCGATACCTTCGTACACCGCAAGCTCTCGGTCAAAGTCACCAGTTTGGCTTTCGTCACTCAGCAACAAAGTTGTTGTTGGCATCATCGTTGTCGCCGCCGTCATTGCCATGTTTTCTTATTATTGTTTTTTTTTCGCTATTGCCACAACTTTATTTTTCCACCGCCATACATTTTTGTCGGTGCAACTCAATAAAATACTAACAATTGAAAATGCTAAAGCACCTCACCCCTTCTTGCTTTTTCTGGCGCTCAAGCGTCACCCTCGATTTCCGTCTACGTTTTCTTGACCACTTTCCTTGTTTACCAAAGCTTTCTTGCTCTGCTTTGCTGCTTTTCTTCGGAAGAGACCACGAATCATAAATTACCCCTCAACGCGGTTTTGTTTTGAGTTATTTGTGTACAATTTCCGGCTACAAGTTTATAATTAAAATGGCCAACAAGTTGGGAAACCATTAAATAACCAGTATGCAAGGAAAGTTTTTCCCAAGAAATTCACTTGCTGTTGACATATTGATCACGTGGTCTTAAAGGACACTGTCTGCACTGGAAGCCAGCGCTATTAGTAGCTGTGGAGATAAAAGTGAGTGGTAAGAACGAGTTTAGGTTTTTTTTTCTGGTGAAATACTAAAGATAGCTTAAGATATTATTGAATGAGGTTTAAAGTAAGCTTACATGTTTTTTCATGAGAACTTTTACAGATATGCTTTAGACGCTCTTTTTTGATCGCTTCATTAGAGATCAAGGTGTAACATATTTCCCATAGAACTTTATATAATATTTTATCTTATAAATCGATAACATTTTCGATGGCGCCAAAGTTATCGCTGTCAATAACGATAAGAATATCTTTATCGATACTGTTATAGGTTTTGTTATATTTTTCGATATTTGAATCTATTTAGTTAACGTTATCGATATATTTGTTCGAATTTTTATTACAGACATCGGCATGTATATCGCTTTTTCAAAAGTTAGCGATTCAGTTATGGGTATCAATCTCACCAATGGCACTTTTTACTTTCGCATTGAGGTCATCTTTATCGATATCGATAAATTTGCGAT
This sequence comes from Rhagoletis pomonella, assembly GCF_013731165.1. Classification (NCBI taxonomy): domain Eukaryota; kingdom Metazoa; phylum Arthropoda; class Insecta; order Diptera; family Tephritidae; genus Rhagoletis; species Rhagoletis pomonella. Next base: position 64,018,485 of record NW_023458559.1, on the reverse strand, counting down.
TTTAACCCTCTCCATACATGCGCCCTATTTACTACCCTCATACTTCTTTACTATCTGAAGTTGTAATTTTATGGCTATTTTCCTTCAAAAGCCTTGATATAATATTAATTTCTTTTCATTTACCTACCCTAATAACTAAGTGCTCAAGTGAGTCTCAAACTAAAATGGCTATACATAAATTAGCGGGCAATCAAAAGAAGAATGCTTCAGGTGCAAAAAAATACATAGAATTTTTTCCTTCTGAAATAATTTTTAGTTTAGAGATAGGCACTTAGGTATTTAATAACACGCAAACATGTCAGTGGTGTAGCTAGGGGGATAAATCCGCCCCTTCATCAGTTGACTAATATATTTTACATTAATAACACAATGCAATTTTGCCCCTTTGATTTATCTATTTTTATTTTAAACTAATGACAAAATACTGTTTTTCAAATATTTTTGTGAGATTATGGTTGTTAGGGCAGCCATATTTGTGTGACGCGAAATCGGGATCAATTTTTGAAAATGTCCTAAACACCCCAACCCCTCCTCATAACGCAAAAATATGTACACTCGCGTATGATCTACAATTTTCTACATACCACCGTGGCTCTTTGAAACAATACGTTCGACTCATTGCCACTTTTTATTGTCTACGTGGAATGGATTTTTTCGGGTTTTTACAGTAACATAAATTACAATTTCATCGATTTTTTGCTATGTGTTTGCTAAATATGTATGATTCGATTTAAAACGATGGATTCTAATTTAAAATCGAAATTCAGAACTATTGATGTCAGAATATTAAAAAAAAAATGACGTAAAAATCATGCATTCCTGTTTTTGATGAAAAACATATTTTGTTGAATTATGTGTAAAAATATTTACCAATATTTTTTCTTGACTATGTATTCTTATAAAGCGTTTACTATCGCTTGCATTTAGCTTTCCATATTGTGACACTTGTCTGGAAGGTAATTTGGTTCGTTCCAAAGTTCATTGATATCAAACACGCCGTTCTTGTACTTACCCAAAAGTACTTACCCAGTAAGTTTGCCTTTCAGTGGAGTCAACCCTTTATTACCGTGGTTAATTCTTATGGCAGATATTCTTTTAACTTTGTTTTTACAAATGTATTTTAACTAATTCTGAAGTGTGTATTTTAGAAACTTAAGGTTCTCCTGAAGATATGCACATACATGTGCACTCTGAAAGCTAAAATTTGTAATATATTTTTAAGAAATTCTATAATGCTAATTGAGTTTCTTTCTTTACTTTTTTAGGTAAGTGGCAAATTCAAATTAGTCCGGAGCCACCATAGTACAGTTAATGAAAATTGGCGCGTGAAAGGTAAAAATGCATGCAATTTTTGGTGTTTATAAAGTGTATATATTTATCATCAGCAAATATGTAGTTCTCTTTAGATTTGAAAGAACAACTTAAAACGACTTTTGGTATATATTACAAAACCACACAATCGTTGGATTAATTAAGGCGAAGGCGTTAAAGCTTTGAAAATTTGTTTTCTAAAAATTTTGTATGAGGGAAAATGGTTTGTCGCTCTAATATCAGAACACCAAAAATGATATAAGTGGCTCTTTCAATTATCTAAAGAAATACATATATCTTAATTTAAAATTCTTAGTATGTATGCGTTAATAAATCTGTTGAGCACTTTCCGTTAGTAAGAAGCTACCAAATCTGAATTAATATTTTCATTTTTTTTCTTAAAATTTCAATTGAAAAATCTTTTGTTTCATTATTATTTTTTTTTTAATTTAGTACACATTTGGACAGGCGACGTAAAACTTCGTTGTGTTGTACAAAAGCATTCGGCGGTCGAAGCGAAAAAAAAAATAACTAAAAGCGAAATAAATAAAAAATAAACGAATTTAAAAAAGCAGGCTTTAGCACATGTGAGGCCTTAGTTTTGGACGGGTTTTGGTGTGCCCCGGATTCAATTGCCGATTGAAACCGTCCAAAACTGAGGCCGCCCGTTGTGGCAATGGCAACACCAAATGAATTAAAAAAAAAACGAAGAGTTGATTATAAAATTAGTTGCAGCCCTACTTTGAGAGACTAAAAGTCAGCGAAGTTGATATATGAATTTAAAAAATCATTTTATGAAAAAAAAATTAAAACAAAATTTCGACCCGTTCGGTATTTAAGTGAATTGTAAAAAAACGCTTTTAGCTAAAACATTTATGTACAATTTTTAAGTTTCTTCTAACAAATTTCTACATAACTTTCAAGAAATTTTGTATGCAATATATTTTGTGACAAATTTCAAATTTTCTTAGTTTTTAGCGTATTTTGAGATATGTATATTAAATATTTCAGAACTCCAAATTTGATTTTTGAATTTTTATTTTTATTCCTTACTTGTTAATATTTTTCAAAAATATTTATTTATTTTTTATTTTTTACACACTTAAGTTTTTTTTTTTTAATTTTTTAAAGTAAAATTAACAATTAAATGTCCACCAAATAAAATTCAAAAATAAAAAATTTAACTTATTTTCATCAAACATCATTGAATCATTAAATCACTTTAATCGCTATTGTTTTGATTTAATTGCAAATTATTTTTTACAAAAACAAAAACACAATTGCAAATAATTCATAGCTAGATTTAGAAAAAGTTTAAACACAAACAAGCAACGCGCTTGTAAAAATGTTTTTGTCAGCCAACATAAACAACAATTCAAACGACAAGTAAACAAATAAAAATCCTCTAGTTTTACCAGTGCATACAAAAATATTAATAATAATAGGATTGTGAAAAAATTTTACAAAATAAAATAAAAGAAAAGCGATAATTAAATGCAAAATTTGCGAATTAAATATTCGTTATAATTGTTACATTTGGCGTTTCTAAATTTATGGCGAGGATATTCAATCAACATTTAAATTTTACTAAACTTTCATACATTTTGCTCTTTTAATTTACGCGCCATAGGAAGTAATACTGCTGCCAACAAAACTTTGTATTAATTTCTACCCTTTTTTAATTTGTTACAAAACCCTCACTTCCACCGGATATGCAACCACGCCTTTATGCCACAAATTTAATATGTGTTTTCTTCACTTGTTTTAATTAAAGTAATAATAAATATATATAATTTTTTGTTGTGACGTGTTAATGATTTTTTTGTGGTACATACATACATATCGTCGCCCGTATGCCAGAAACATGAATGTGTAAAAATTAGAATTTTGGGAAATAAAGTTTGGACGTTTTTTTTTTACCAGACTTAACTCTACATTTATGCAATTGAAATTGTAAAATATGTGATTTCTGTGTACGCTTGTTATTCTGGGTTTCGGTATTATATAGAACATCTAAAGGTTAATCAAGTCAACCCAATAACTCAAAACTGGAAATTTGCACATTCGTGCTTCTGGCATAAGGGTGACGATATGTAAATATATACATACATACATATGTATTGAAAAACAAACAGTAAAAGCAAAAGTGTTAAAAAAACGTTTCATATAAAAAACGTGTGCTATAAAAAAGTGCTTTCATTGTTATGAATAAAGAAAGTTGATTTGTGAAAAAATGCAGCTATGCGTAAAACAACAAATTAAAATATATAAAGTAATTTAGTTAAGCGAATTTTTTTGCTACTTAAAACATGCAATGTGCGCGCGAAAAGTGAAAGGTGACCTGCTTTTACAAATGACAATTTTTTAGGAAATTTTTTAATTTAAAATGTTTTAATTAATTTGGTTTAATGTTATTTATTTTTGCAAGGGAAACATAAATAAAAATATTAAAAAAAAATCTGGGCCAAAGGTGCAGGTGACTGCTTTCACAGAACAATATTTTATTTATGTTTCAGTTCTAACAAAAAAATTTACTTTTAAAGCAAGTCCTTTTAAATTTGTTCTAAAATAATGCTTAATTTTTTCGAACATTTTTTTGAAAACCAATCCTTTTTAATTTTACAGTTGTACGCCTTTTTATTAAAAATTTGTATTCTCATCGCTAATCACAGTTTGCCTTCTTAAATTAAGTCTTAGACATTTTTCTTTAAGACCTTAATCTTTTGATTTCAAAGTAAGATTTTTCGTTCTTTTCTGAAACTAGTATCAAATATGAAAACTTGTTTTCAGCCTGGTTTTAGAAAATCTATCGTTTCGCTAATTCTTTTGATGTTACATATCGAGCCCTAACCCCCTAAAAAACGTAATCGTAATTTTTTTCAAACTTTTTTTCGACGCAGATATAGACTCCTGAAGCATCTGAATGCATTTCAGCATCAAAATATTTTAAATATGTCGCGTACGTGTTTTTAGCGGTAAGGGCTCGATATTCTCTTTTTTTGTTTCCTAGATATTTTTCATTTCATTTAACCGTGAATATTTTTTAATTAGCTATCACTCACTTCTTGGTACTTTTTTCCTTGCTAATATCTTATTCAGTGCTGCATGTTGACCAGTTTGCAGTAACATACAAAAGTAATTGTTTATGAAAAAATAGTCGTAAGTTTTTATCATTAGGCGACTCGCAATACCTAAGGCACATATTTAAGTGTATATGAGACGATTTTCAATGCTCAACTGACTGGAAGCATCTTGTTCTTACGGGGCCACACAACGTGTTGTAGTGTTAAAACAATTTGTAGATGAGTACCTAATACATATGTACGTATGTATGTAGGTATCATCAGTGGTTAAATATAATTATCAAATTTCTATTTCTTAAAACAGGAAAGAAATGAGAACAATATCTACCTGTCAGGTTTTAGACAACCTACTATAGCGTATTTTACAGCAGACAATAGAATTTTAATAAGTATGCAAACGTTAGGCAGTATAAACTGAATAAGTACTGGCGTACTATATGCCTTTTCGCTCAGAGTTAGCAGATGGTTTGAATGTCACTGCTTCTACGTAGTGTTGTTCCGATACGAGTAACTTCGAGTTAATACTCGATACTTTCTACAAGTACTTTTTGTACTCGAATCCTTCCCGCAAGTAATTAGGTGGGTATCGAGTACGCGGTTAAATTATTATTTGCTTTTCCATAAATTCAGAATTTTGGTTCTGACAATATACGAATCATGCTATTGTGGTTCTGGCAACACGTTCTTATCAGAGCTTTGCATCACTGGCAGTGAAAAGGAGCAACATACACCCAACTCTTAACTTGTATGAAAATTGAGTAACATGGCGGTAACACTGGCCAGCTGGAGAATCGCATTCGACAGACAGAGCGTTAAAGAGCGAAGAGTGCTTTCCCATACTAAATAGTCAAACTTTCGAATTTTGCCAGATTTACGGCTTCTCATTCGGTAGGTTTTGGCCGAAAGTACTCTAACAACAGAACAAGAGACACCGCGAACTGAAAGATCTTTTGTATCTCTAAATGAAAGAGTCCCTAACTCAGTGTGGTCAAGATAAATACCTTCGGTTTCGCTACTGAATCCTAAAAGGACCTTGGTAAGCGAATCATTTTTCTTCGATATTTTTAAAGAGTACAGGCATCGAGTACATGGCTGTCCATGGAAAACCTTGAGCTTTTTATTTACTTCAGTTTCATATAACTTCATTTGGTGAGCGTATTTTTCCACCCATGAACCTACCAAGAAGATTCGGTTCCATCACTTTTGGCAAACGAAGCACAAAAACCGCACAATGCTTGTACTGTCCAAGTGGCTTGGTCTTCTTCCTAAATACCAAAACCATATTGGTCGTAATATATTCCCGTGAACTATTCCTTAAGACCTAAATCTGTTTATGTAAATATTCACCTAAGTTTTTATTCATCGCTTTTGTAGCTCCTTCAAAGTTATTTAACACATATTCCATCACACTTTCTTATTATTTATCTAAGCATATAACTAGTTCTTCTACTAAAATTTAAAGCTGTCTAGTGATTTTTATTTGTTTACTTGTTCTTACGTAGCCTGTTTTAACCTTTACAAGCACTTCTTTACGATTTGTTTACGTACTTATAAAATTTAATGAACTTAAAATGCTTTTAAAAACAATTGTATTTATAGCTTTATGAATTATTATTATGTACCTCTTTAAATTACCTAAAAATATTTACTTGATCTCTATGTATGCAAATGTGCTTTTACTTCCTACAATCTACCTGGCTCTGCATTTTGAAAACTTTTTCATAATTACAAAACGAAAAACGCCTTAAGCTTGAGTTTAAGATATTAATAATTACATTTCTTGAACACAATCTAGCTATGTTCTTCTGCAGTACAAATATGCTGTTTTAAAAAATAGATGGATAAAATTGAGCTGAGATTTCGAGAGTTTACGCCGAACAATAAATTGTAACTTAAATTTTCAATAATAGTATATCGTCAGCTGAGTGGAAGATCGCCCTATCTCAAATACGGATTCTACAATGGCCTATCTAAGCACATAGCTCCAGAACGCCCTACTTCAGGATTTATTTCAGAAATGGCCTATCTGGACTGCCTTTTCGAAAACGCCCTATCTCAGTACAAATTTAATATATCGGCAGCTGAGATAGGGTGTTTTTTGAACCAAATACTGAGATAGGGCGTTCTTCAACCAAATTCTGAGATAGGGTGGTCTTGGACCATTCGCTGCTATAGGGCGTTCTCGAAGCGGTAGCCGAGATAGGGCGATCTTCCACTTAGCCGTTGATATGTAGATCAAAAAGCTCCAAAAAGTGGAGTTCTTAAAAAAAAATATAAAATCCGTTTTAATTAAAATTTTGGGATTCTCAGCTGCTGCTTTATTTGAGTTGAAATATACTCATAGTAAAAATATATTTTTTTTTAGTAACAAAAGTGTAAACAAATACTAAATTTACCAAGCTTAACTAGGAACTAAAGTAATGGTTTATTGAATGGGAAAACGTCTATACAAATGAATATATTTAAGAGAAATTTGTAGCAAAGAAAATTATTTTATCCACTCGTCGTTCTTAATTCCGTTTGGTGTGTCCCAAAAAATCTAATACATTTCGCGAGTTTAATAAATTTAAAAAACGACTATCTTGAGTAGCTTAGCTGTCTTAAAATATATAAAAAAATAAAGATCAAATTGAGAGATGTATGCTGGAAGATAAAGACTCTAAATTCTATCCGTAAAAGTATTTTCTCGAACAGTCCGGAATCAAATTTGAAATTAGATAAATATACATACATTAGATCGTACCACCACTGTGTCTAAAATATTTTGCAAGGTGCATAGGGTGATTTTTTACATTCTTCGGTGACACCTATCTACACTCGGAAAAAAACTGTAAATAGTTCTACTGGAATAATCAAAATACTTCCTTAGCAAAAGTCAAATTAATTTTTGGCGAGTTTTAATGTGCTGATACTAGGACATCTTATATCATACTTTAAGATCAGACGGTAAATGCCAAAGATACAAAGAAACATGCAAAAAAAAGAAATTATAAAATTGCCGAGCAAAAATACTTTAGACTCAAGGATCTACGGCGAACTTTTTTCCCATACGGCCTAATGTACATATTTTGAAACAATCAAATGGATATTGAAAAAGGCACACAATTCAGTAAAAAGAAAAAAAAAGGTTTTAAATATGTTAGCTACATAAAATGCTTTAACGTAGATATGTCTAGATACGGGCACAGGGCTAAATATTCCATTCCGATCCCGCCCATTCCGACGTTTTTCAGAATTGTTCCGCGGGTCCCCTAGATTACGAAATCTGTCAATAAGATTAATTCACATATCTTTCAAATTAATTTTAAATACTGAAAAAAACTATGAAAGTTCAAGCATCTTCCGGTTAATTTTTATTTTTGCTTTGCTGTTCGGTTTAAGAAAACATAAAAAAGTGCTTATTTCATACAAGCTTTCATTTTCATAAAATGTTTTCAAGGAAGATTTTATGAATTTGCCGAGGTTGCGGGTTTTAACGGGAGTATCGGGAAATGATTGTGATCCCGCCCGCAAAATTTATAAAGACCTTCCCGATACCCGGCCATTTTGAAATCAGTACCGTGGGTTCCGCGCCCATCTCAACTTATGTCGTATTTTTTGTAAAAAAGTTATTAATTGTTATTCAAGTGTAGTGGATAAAGCACAAAAGTGCTAAGCAAATGTATTTTAAAATATACTAGTTTCCCAAATATTTTTATCTAGTAGGGTTTCCACCTAAAAAAATCATCTATTTTAGTAACGAGAAATTTTAAATCGTTAAATGTATTTTCAAACGAACGCTTATCAAGCCATGGCTTGCAACCAAAAATCTTTTGTTGAATAGGATTGCCACCTCAAATTAATTTTGCTTAATTTCATGAGACTAAATTTTTATTGCATGACATTTTTAGATAATAAACCAATATACTTTTGCTGTTCTTCGCTTCTACATCAAACATGTAACATTTTCACCTTTTCACAAATTTCCAGTCGACGCTAAGTGCTCTGCGTACATACATACTTACAAACATACATATATGTGTATACAATGACATACATACGCATTCTTGTACGCCCATATGTGCATACGGTGCTGTTATTACCATAATTTAGCCATTTGCAGTAAATTTATCAATAATTTTCGCTCCACCCTGGCAAATTTTTGTTCTAAAAGTAAAAAAAATTAAACACATGTAGCATATATTTGTACGCATGAATATTTTTACGTACATACTTTCACGTACTCATAAATTATCGCCACAGCATAGTAAGGCTTTAACCCTTTCAGCGGCGTACGTGCTCAACTGGCCCGTGGCAAGCAAGTGAAAAGCTACTAACTACCAATTCATATGTATGCGTATTTTAAAAATTTTATATACAAAGCTGCATGTGCATATAATAGTGCATTTATTCATAAGTGTGCGGGTGTCTATGAATGCCAGTAAATGTATCTATCGGCTGACTCTTGTATGCTTCATAAATTCCACTTAACTGTGTAGCATGCAACATTTTTTTTTTCGCAAACACACATAGTTACACGCAAACGTTGCAGCGGTGCACTTTCGTTCTTGTATGTACCTTCATACGCATTCGAGTTTTTTTCCCACTTCTACCACCCACACTAAATTGCTACTCAACGGCTTTGATTCTGACTTTTTGCAGCCATAAAACCTACTGGCATTCCACCGTTGGCGTTGAACTACCGCTTAGCGTTGTACCTCTTCCTCTCCGCCAGCTGTTTTCAAATTTCATCGCTTGAATGTATGTAATTTTTTGCCCAAACTCCTTTAATTCTATTTTTTTTTGTCTCCCTTTTCTGACAGCCCCATATGCTAATAGTCAGGGCTATTATACCCAGTGTACTCTCAATTGGGGTTTTTGTTATTTTTAACTTCCTCGACTTTGAGTTAGTGCCTAGTTATAAGATATGAGCCTATACAAAACCTGAAATGTGATTATTTGTAAATGTAAAACGGATTTTTCAGATGTTGCAAATGAGAATCCTTCTCCTAAATCATTGGGCTAATTTTTTTGACTGAAATGTACACAATCCATCTTTAATTTCATTACGTATCATCTAATGAAAGTTTTTTGATCCAAAAAATGTTTGATATTTTTTCGTAGCCGCACCCAATCACTTTCTCACATTAATCCGATCGCTCACTCCTTCACTTATTCTGCTCACACCTCTACTCAAACACTCGTTCTTCCACTCAATACCATAATCTTACAATCACTTAACAATTTTCTCACTCATGCAATCGCTCACTCTCTCACTTATTGAACTACTCGCTCAACTACTCGACCTCACACTTCCTCACTCGCTGATTATTATTATCGCTCAAGGCCCGTCTACATGGAACTTTAGCGTTGCGTTGGCGTTGCCATCGCTTCAACAGCTGACTATGAATACATGAATTCAAATGCAGCCGTCCACATAGCCAAAAAAGCCAACTCTCAACTTTTCGCGTGCGTCGCTCGTCAGCTGTTGCAAAAAAAAAAAATTATGTGAAATATATTTCCTTTTTAATCAAGTGCGGGCAAGAAATATCGTTTTTAATGCAATTATTGATATGAAATATTAATTTATCTGTCGTTAGTATGTAAATTTAGTGGGCGAAGCATTCGCTGCCAAGCGTTCATTGTAGCAAGCATACTTTTAACGTGCGTTCTGTCAAACCAACGCCAACGCCAAAGCCAACGCGAAAGTTCTATGTGGACCGGTCTTCAATGTCACATGCGCTTACTCAATCACTCTTTCACTACCGCGCTAATTCATCTACCCACTGATTTATTCACTCACTCACTCAGTACTAAACTCATACTCACACTCTTTCACTCAGAGTTTTCTCATTCTCTGTATTCTTTCAATTCCTTTTTCATGTGAGTATGTGTTTAGTTCTAACTTGTACTGGGTATAAAAACTTTTTTGCCTTGGTCGCTTTGCTTGGCCATACTTTTCGCTTCCTTTCTGTTCCTTAATCGTTTGATTTCATGTACTACTCACACCCTTTTTAGCGTTCAACAATTTTTATTATGACGATAATTTATTTCAGTCGTAAATTATTGTAAAATGCATTAAAAATTGTAATGTTTGAATATAAATTTTTTTTTCAAGACTTCGTTGAATAGCATTTTCGCACTAAATTGAGTTATTTGCAGGCTTTGTGGAGATTGAGAAAAAAAGGGTGCGTTGAAAGAATCTCGTTCAAGTAAAGGCACAAATGGCCATGTGCTAAAAATAATTGCTTTATCGCTACATATCTGCACACATGCTTAAAGGTACTCAATGCGAGAGAGTCGAATACATACTTATGTTTTGAATCATCTTTATGTATTTACATATGTATGTTATGACTTTATCCAATTAAAGACGCTTTTCAGTGTTGAAACCTTTAGGCCTTTCTTATGATTTTCAAAAAGTCTTGACTTAGCAACTTTTCACTCTAAGCTAGGGATATGTGTGTATATATGTATGGGTCTTCTACCCCTTAAAATTTATGATATTCCCTTAACAAACGCCTGCTTTTTTTTAGTAAAAATGTATATCCCCTTTGGCTTTCTCTTCAACAAACACTTTTATTTTCTTTATTCACGCTTTATTTCACTAACACATTATTTCCCTTTTGTGCTGCGTATTTTTATATTTTTTTTTGCAATTTTCTTCTTTGTGTGGCTAAATTGAATTTATGTCATTTGCTATTTCTTGTGTGTGCTTCTTTTCAAATGCAAAAACAAGCGGTAACTGCGGTTTTACAAATGAAAAATTTTTGTATACATACATATTTGTATAGTAGGTAAACATGCCCATGTGATTACTATATATAATTTTTCTGCATTTACCTGTTTGTATGACTACGGCTATTGCGTGGTGAAAAAAAATATATTTTTGTTCAATTTTGCAGAGGGTTCTATGTTTACTGCTTTTTATTTTTATTTTTATTTTTATTTTTTAAGATTTAGTAAGCAGTAATTATAGTATTAGGAGTTTATTAAAATGTGTATTTAACTAGTTTAGGACATAGAACTAGCGCACTAGATCCTATTTTCTTAAATAAAGCCAGCCGTTAGCTTCAAGTTTTAGCTTCAGTAAAAGAACTTCCCTCTGCCATTATTAAATTTTAAGTACCACTTTCTGAATCTTTTTGGCAGGTCTTAAATTTAACACTTCCCTACCCAAGCGTCACCTTGTCTAAACTTTATAAGACACCATGAACTGGTGCTCACATTCTTTACGTTAAAATTTCAAAAACATCTTTGCAAATTTTCCTTCCCCCGTCATTGTCGATTTTCGCCTGAAATTTCTAATTGCACTCCATTGCAACTCCACTTCAAATCTAACTTTTTGGCATCAACTGTCGATTGCCATAAAGTTCCAGGCAATTGATTTTTAATTGAATGTCTTTATTGTCTTGCTTTGACATTTTTCCAGCAAATGCACAAAAGTTTCTTAGCTTCGATTTAGGTTGAAAGAGAAACAAGGAGAGTAAATTCTGGTAGTCAATCAAAGCAAAACTCACTTTATTTTGTAGAAAGGTACTGTTTAATATGTGCAAAATATGAAATTCGTTAGCTTTTTGGTAATCTGAAAAATATTTAAAAATACTTTTCGCTTCTCTGTGATAAATGTTTTACCAGTAGAGCAAATGGTAGGACGCCCAAAAGTATGTTTTGATGTTTTCATTTTAATTCAAACATAAAGGATTGCAGTTCTCAAATGCCTTAGGTGTAGAGTTCCGATCGATACCAGTAAAATCAAGTAATACTCGGTACTTTTCTTTTGATACCAAATAATTTTTTACTCGATAGTTTTTTGTTTGGTATCGAGTAGGTATCGAAAAAATTTCGACCGTTATTTGAGTTTTGGTGAAAAGTTCATGAAATCAGGTAATTTGAATCCTAGCAATTTACTATAAAATCAAAGTTTTTCTAAAATAATTTCTAAGTTACATTTATGCTCATATGAACTAATAACAATATTTCCAATATCATTCCCTGATCATTTGCGGCAAATATTATTTATATATTCTCGATACTTACAAATCGAAAATTTTCATGAAACTGTCACTTTATTTTATTTTTTATGAATAACTCAAATGTAAATTAGCCTTATTCATAAAAATTAAAGTAGCTTTACAAAAGGTTTAACAATTTAAAAATTGTCGAAAACGTCAATTTATAAAGCTTTTTAAACCTGCTTTATTTTTTATGAATAAGGCCACACATCTATCTTCTTCTATATATATAAAAATGTCTTTCGTATAACTGCGATGCCTGGCCAAACGGCTGAACCGATTTCAATTCTGTAAAAAGTACTTTTTTGGACCTTCTGTATGGAAGGGTTTTCGATTTAAAAAAATCAAAACTTTTTGTTGTTGTTCCCAAAAAATGAAGAGAGCTGAAACGTCACAATTTCACAATTCCATAGAGTTTTCTGTATATTTTATGTCACTAAACTACTAAACAGCTGGACCGATTTGGATCATATTTCAAATATCAATACATATGTACCTTGAAAAGAAATATTCCTACCAAAAATTTGCTCGCTAGTTGGCGGTGGGGTCAGAATATTCCTAAAAATTGCATTTACTTGCCGATTTGGCTTTTATTACAAGTTAGGCGTAGCGTCTCTGGCGAAAATTTGTAATAAAAAATCGCGCGAACACTTTTCTGCGTAGGCGGCCTTCGGATATACTATATGTACACATAAAATTGAAATGCCTTTCGTATGACCGCTATGCCTTACAAAACGGACAAACTGAGCTTCTTATATCGCTTATTTTAGTAACTGCTTATGGTGACGTCCTGAAATTGGATATCGCTTCTTATGTTATGAGTACCGTACTTTGGGCGAAAAGTGGCAGGTATTGGAAAAAGGGGACGAAAGGGAGGTGCCACCTTGCCAACTGAACTTCTCATATCGCTTACCTCTGGAACCGCTTATGCTAACGTCCCGTAACTATGCATAGAAAGTCTGCGAAATTGAGTAAGCGCACATTGATGAAATTGTGCGGGAGGCGACCGTTATAGCAGCAGGTTTGTAGATCAAATTAATATACATATGCACATATGTAAATATGTCCTTGGATGCCTAAATATTAAGACCACATCTGTCCAAGAAAGAACACGGTAGGTGTATCAATGGCTTCTTTTGAACGATATTCAAGAACCAACTCATTTAGCCAATGTTCGGGAAAACTTTTCATCCTGGGAAACATCTATGATTTTTGGCCCTCCTATAACAGAAAACTTATAAAGGCTTTGATTGGCCTACATAATGCATCGCACCAATGTTTTAGTTGCAAGATCATTGAAGAAGATTACGCACAATTGGCAGAGGAGATCCTACAGGTGAAAATAAGATCGTCGGTAAAGCTCATGACATCGAAAGGGATTAGTATTTTATATGGTATAAAAGCGCTATGTGTGGTGAGGATTCTGCTATTTAGTAGTTTCAACCTAAGCTAAGAATTTTTACTTTGCAAACCGTTTTTGCGTTTCAACGCAATTTGGCATCGACCAACGCAAGAGTTCTTATCAGGCGCCGCGAAGTAAGCGGGAATTGGCTAGCATATCTATAATTCATCCGACCGTTTACAACCAAAAAAAAAAAAAAACTGAGGGGGGTCTTTCGAAAGAGAATATGAAAATATTTCAAGTAAGTACTCGGTACTGTGCCGATACTGAATAGATATCGATACTATCAGTCGTTTAAGTACAAGCAATCATTGGAGTGATACCTTAGGTGAAACGATTGAACCTTACTTAGGAGCAAGGATTTGAAACTCTAGAGATCTGATATCATGTTATTTTATGACTAGTTCCATTAAAAAGTTAAACATATCGCATAGTAAGCTCGAGCTAAGAATAAATAGCAATTAACACAGGCTTCAACAATGTAGAAATGCTAAATCTTCATCATATTTCGTTTCTAACGGAACACTTGAGGCTTTTAAGATACCATTTACGAAGCCGATAACAATGTAAGTATCGATCTTTAATCAAAGATAACTTGACGATACTAAAGAATTTATTGAAATCGATACAGTTATCGACAAGTGTGAAAATAGACTATTATCGATAACTTTTTCGACCAAAATGTATGTATATCGATTAAAATATCGATAGCAATGTCATAATTTTCCTATTTAAATTGTAAGTGGTAACGATATCCATGACAATCCGTAAACTTTTTCGATAAATGTGTCGGTGTCATATCGATATCTAATGTGAGGACAAACTTGAGCTTCGCTTTCCAATAACCTTTGATCACTTAGCATACTTACCCCAAACCCCAATTATGTACTTCGAAAATAACATGGCTGCAGAAATCAGAATATAATATAATGCATCTAAATCGCTTCACCACTTAAAAGCCTTGAAAATCTCATACAATATCGAAAATTTATATTAACCTTTGCAATTCTCTAAGCGTTTTTGTGAGTTGATAGAAAGCATGAAAATATAACTACTAAAATCTTAAATCCAATTCGTTTAAGTGTATGCATACATACTCGTATTTCGTTATCATTATGACTTTCCAACATTCGATAATATACACACTTTTGCTTTTCACATTGTATCACTTAAGTTCGCCTCTCATGGACGTACATATGTATGTATAGTACATATGTATGTACAAACATATATACATACATATATTGCTTATCGAAAAAAATCCCCTTTTCACAAGCCGGCATTAACCATTCACTATGCAATCATATTGGCTGGCATTCGATTACGAGCACTCCTCGGCATTCAGAATTTTACCTATATCAATTTATTTAGTTTCCAATACACATATATATGTATACATATGTATGAATACACAACCTGTGCCATTGCTCCAACGCAATATTTCATTATCAGCTGGCTGAATTTGAGCCCCCATCCCTCTCAGCAGAGCAAAAGTAATAATCCTCGTCAAGAAAAAGGAGTGGAGAAAAGCAATTGCCGAAAATTGATTGAGAAATTGTTTAGTAGGTCAAAGAGCTGAAAAAGCACGCAAACACGACAAGGCAGGTGGCACACATGAAAAAGTGGGCAAAAATACATATGTTAGTACAGAACAAAAAATAAAGGAAAATATGAAAAATTAAATAAGAGAAAGGGAAAGTAAAAAACGAATATCTTAGTTGCAATCCCGAAGGAATGATAAGGCGGCTGAACGACCGTTGGTAATAAGGGAAAGCAAGAAACAGGACTAGAAGCCAAAAAAAAAAAACTAAGCAAGTAGAGACCAGAGTCTCGGAGAGTGGTGAGCTAAAAAAAGAAAATATTTATACGAACTACAAATAGAAAACTGCAAATAAATACATATATCGCTACCTCCTTTGCGCCTTTTTTCACAAATATCTCGAACTTGTTTGGCTGCTGCCCCGATCAATGACATTGCCATTTTGTGTCATCGACTTTGGCAACAGATTGACCTTTTTCACTTCAAACAGGCGGGAAAGGCACACGTCGAAACGTCAATGTTGATATGAACTAACTATCGAAAATGTGTGAAAAAGGTGAAAAGTGCTAATGTACTACATCTACATACAAACATGCATATATTTATGTGGAAGAAAAGATGCTGTGCTTTAAAAAGCATTAAAAGAGCTGGAAGCTAACGAGTGCGAATATTCATAGATATGTACAGTGGCGAAAATATAAATAGAGAAGAAACACTTTAGCATTCTTTGGCAATTTTTCTGTCGTTTATTTAATGGTTATAACATTTTCGGAAGTATCTCTCGCTATCTAACAAAATCCATGTAAGTCAAGATTTCAGACTTTGTAAAAATATGAGCAAAATTCGTCAAAGATTCATCAAAATTTTGAGCTTTTTAATTAGATTTCTTAGAAACATTTTAGTAGTGCAAAGTTTAAGTTGCTAGGACTTAGCGTCGATTTTGGGAAATTTTTTTGGTGGAAGGTGTTGCCCACTTTCTCCATAAACACACAAAAAAAAAAGGAAAATTGCCAAAAATCAACGATAGGTCCTAGCTACCTCAAACTTGCACTTTATTATAGTAAAATTAAGCGGGCTACAAAACTGCATAAATTCTAAAAAATCTGTTAAAAAAATTTAAAATTTTGATGAAAATTTGTTTAGATTTATCGAAGGGTTGATTTTGATTTCCATGTTTTTTTTTTTAGATAGTAAGCTATATTTTCATAAAAAAATTATAACCATTTTTTAAACAAAGCAAAATAGCCAAAACTTGCTAAAATGTCTCTTCCCTATTTACATTCTCGCCACCGTACATGCCAGCAAAATTTCTAGTTGTATGTGTATAAATAATGCAATTTTTTGAATACATCGAACTTTTTAGCACTTAAAGATTCATACCAGACCTTGGGCTGTACGATTTACTGGAACTCACTCTGGTCCATTCTCAGGCAAATAGTGGAAAAAAAAAGTTATGCTCAACCCCTAAAAAAAAATTAAACTAAATGCACTTCATTTGCCAAAACCTTATTCGTAATAGTTTCCAAATGTAGAATTTAAAAGCAAAGTCAGATACATACATAGATATGTATTGCATGATTAAGGATTGTTTATAGTGCGCTTGAAAGTAAACACATGCCTAGAAATATGCAAAATATTTGCGCCTAAGGCTGGTAAACAGTTAAACTCTATAAAGAATAGGAATTGGCTTGACGAGATCAAACAAAAAAAAAAAAACACAAAAACAAATGTTATTGAGAGGGTTGGAAAAAACTAGCTATGTAGAAAAATGTAATGACTTTTCCATGAATTTTTTTATTTTTATTATTTAATTATTCATATAATGAAAAGAAGCATTGTCTCCTGCAGTCCTTAGAAATTGCTTTCAGACTTCAAGAGATATCACAACTTCATCATAAATCAGTATTGTCTGCAGCGTTCCCAGGAATGGCCACCTAATTTGACCTAGCTCGTTAAAAAATTATTGCTAAGAAATTTCCATGTAACCAATTCGAAATTGCCTACGGTTCAAAGTTAAACAAAAAGTATAACAAATCACCCCAAATCAGCCTTGAGTTATCAATAACAAGTTTATTAAGTCACCAGCTGCAAAGTATGCCACAAAATTTTAGAGAAATAATATTACGACACCAAATAAATTTATACGCTATTAAGTTTTCTGAAAAAAAAAATTACGAAAAACATAAACAAATAAAAGGGGATCAAAGGATATGTGCAGCAAAGCATACAAATGTGCGCAGACCTTAAAAAAAATATAGTTTACAAAGACGTAAATAAGTTATTTGTTTCCTTATAGACTCTACATACTCCGCCCATGCTCAACCCCAACAATTTAAGTAGATACGTTTTGCCCGCAGTTGACCTTTGTGACATGTGACCTCCTGAAAGTATGCAAAGTTATTTTTGCTTACATTATTGTAGCTCCTGGCTAAATTTCCGCATGCTTTATTTGACAACATAGGAAAAATAACAATAACTTAGCGCAAGATATATGTACATACATAAGCTTTAGAAAGAAAAACAAATTATGTGTTTTTTATCCTCACGACCTTTTCGCCGCAGGATGTCACCGCTCTTTAGTTCAAGTTACCCCTTTTTTCTGCAGCACATTGTTATGTGAAATCTTCGCTCACACCCCCACTTTACTTTAAATTAAACTGCCACTCGCACTTAAGTGACGTTTAGCGAGCGTATAATAATGTTTATAAGCATTTCAAATATCAAAGTTATTGTTGGGCTGCCTACTTTTAGGCGCCGACGCTATCACTGCTTATCCCAAATGGTAAATGTCCTTCACCTTCAAGCCTACTGACGACTTTCAAGCGCTATGCTAAGACCAACATACGAGCTCCAACACATTTTGTTGCACGCATCAAATGTCACAAGCACATACAACTTATTTGG
Organism: Rhagoletis pomonella; assembly: GCF_013731165.1. Taxonomy (NCBI): domain Eukaryota; kingdom Metazoa; phylum Arthropoda; class Insecta; order Diptera; family Tephritidae; genus Rhagoletis; species Rhagoletis pomonella. The sequence continues at coordinate 64,000,251 of NW_023458559.1, read as the reverse complement.
CATGTAGTTGCAAGTTACTTGAACTTGCCACAAATTGTTGCCTGCTTTTTATACGTAGCAAAATGCAGACTTCCCTAGTGCTTCCGCATGTTAATAACATGTTACAATTTTGCAATTTTGCTAAGCATGTTGGCAACATACAGCCACATCACATCACGTCTCGTTCCTCTTCCACCTTTCTTCCTGCATTCATTTGCTTTTCCTTGTTCTGTGTGCAACCTTTCTAACCACTTTTCTTGCATACTGTTAGGCGCATAGGCGCACACTCATGTACATCGTCTACGTCATTGCGGTATTCAGTTGTTACGCTTACACTAGCTTGTACTAGTAGAGCTCTTCCGGTTGCCTAAGTCTTGTGTGACAGCTCAACGGCCGCCTATTAGACTATAAATTTCCACAGACTATGCTGCAGACATCGCAAACGTTTCATTACCAGCATTGTTGGCTGCAACTTTTTTGTGTATATAGTTTTTATTGCATATTTTTAGGCTCGACACTGGCTTTTCTGTAATCCGCCTGTGTGTGTGCCTGCGTGTTTGTGTGTGTTCAAAGCGGCGTCTGCCTAGCGCACAGCTTGAGTGACTGACTGCCTGCTGTCTGCCTATCAGACTATGAATGGTGGCCGCTTAAAAGTTTGAGAGTAGTGAATGATGGTTTAATGGGAATACAATTACCTACAGAAGCACAAAAAGTTGAAGTGGTTAAAGAGAGAGGCTCAACTGAATAAAAAATTGGTATTTCAATCAAAAGAAGACCTAAAAGTGGAATTCTGAAGTGGGATTTTAGCAGGCAAATTGCATGATGCTCTCCAATTTAAGACATGAAAGTTTGTTTCGGAAAGAAACAAATGAGAATTGAGCATTGAGAACGTTTTTCAAAGGAAAAATGTTTAACGGTGTTGCCACCCGTTTAAAAAATTAATTTAAACTAAACATGCTTGATCCCTTAATTTAACAAATTATGGCTATCAAGCGTTAGGCATATAGTGGCACAATAATATTTAGGTCATTTGAAAGATGGTTGCAGCCTGGATGGTAAATTAAAACCTTATTTAGATATAGCATAAATATTAAATACAAACAAGTATGGATACCATACGAAAGCTGGTAGAAATTCAGAAATTTTAAAAATTAGCTAATTACCGAAAAAAATATATATTCATACATATATATACTGATTAATGTAAAACATGAGCAAAATTTAATATATGTACTAATATTCTTGTGCAGAGTTACCACTTAAGAAAAGTTTCAGTTACTAAAATAGAAATATTATTTCCCTTCTATTTTTTTTATTAAGAGTACCCGAAAACTGTTGCTTTTAACTCTTTAGAAAGACAACTCTTTTTTTTGTTTTTTTTTCAAAAAACAAAATTTAGTTTTACGAGGTTTTGCAATACAGTTCCAGATTGTTTGGTATTAAATGAGTGATTTTTCAAGTGGTTTTAGGTTTTTCGATATATATATCTATATTCTTTTTCATTTTTGGATACTTTTCAGGTTTTTTGGGAACTTCCGTTGTTTTTAATTTGTTATTATATATTAAATACATTTTTTTTTGAGATCTTCTAAGGATTTCGAAGGAATTTTCATTGTTTTTTTTAGACATTTTTGGTATTTTTCGTATTTTCCTGAAATATTTGCGGAATTTATCGAAATCGATTTCTATATTTTTTATAAATATTGCAAGAGACTATAGCAGTTTCAAGATTTTTCGGCACTTTTGGACATTTCTAAAAATTTTCTTGGATTTTTTTTAATGTGGAGGATTTTTGAGGCTTTTTGTATTCTTTAATTCCTTTATGAAATATACATAATTAAATGTTGGTATCTTTTAACGTTTTTTTTTTTTGGAAGTTTTCGTACTTCCTTCGGGAATATTCGCTAATTTCGGATCCTTGAGCGTTACTTTACCAAACTTTCGATATTTTTTAAGGATTTGGTTATGTTTTTGTATACCTTTTGGTTATTTTTGGGATATCTCCTTTTCGGCATTTTTGAACTTTCTTCGGAACGCTTTGGGTATTTTCGGATTTTTTCGGATGGATACTTCATTATACAGGGTGTTTGTCAGACGGTTTAGCATATGTACATAAATGGGGGATAGTTGACTCCAACTGCTCTGTATGCAGCCCCAAAAATTTAAACTAGCCCCCCTTGGTTACGAAATTCGACATTTCCGAAACTTCAAACCTCAATATCTTTTAGAATCGTAAATATTTTTTTTCCGGAATTTTTTTAGTTGTTCGGCATTTTAGAAATATTTCGCCTTTTTAGCAGTTTTTCGAAGCTTTTCTTAGTTTTCTCGAGATCTTTCGGATTATTTAATTTTTTTAGAGAAGTCATTGCACATTAAACTTCAGATAATCACCTAACAAAATTTAAAGTTCGCTGTATACATGTGAAAACATATATACACTGCTGGAACAAAGTATTGGCACAGCAAATTTTTCACAATATATGCCACAATTTTCATTCTGATTTGTTTCCGCCAATTGTGTATAAAAGCATGGTTGATGCAGCAACAAAAAACATGGAAATATAATTCCTAAACTTCGTGCAAAACGTGCGAAAATTCAGCAAATTTTCTTCAAAATTTTCAACTTTTTAATCAGATTTTGTAGAATTTTTTAAGTATGCAGCAATAGCGTTGATTTTTGAGAATTTTTTTTGTTGAAGGTGTTTTGGATTTTATCCATATAAAGTATTTCCGAAAAAAATTTTTTGTATGGAAGAGACTACGTGAAAAAAAATGCCAAAAATCAACCGTAATTCTTAGCTACTTAAAACTTGCACTTTATTATAATGAAATTGATTGAGCTACAAATCTGCATACTCAAGAAAATTCTAAAAAATCTGATTAAAAAGTTGAAAATTTTCATGACAATTTGCTGAATTTTCGCGAGTTTTGCACAAAGTTTAGGAATTATATTTGTATGTTTTTTGTTGTAGAATGAACCATATTTTTATACGAAATTAGCGGAAAAATATTAGAATGAAAATTGTTGCATATATGTATTATGAAATATTTGCTGTGCCAATACTTTGTTCCGGCAGTGTATATATATATATATGTTTGTACATATCATACTCTTTTGAAAAACTGCCACCTTCTCCAACCCCCTCCCTTGTTTACTAGTACCTACCCACCTATTGCAGCCGTTCAACTGCACTTTCAAAGTTTTCTTGCTTACATGGCTGGCAATTTATTTGCTAGACTAAAAGAAAAAAACAATAAAAACAACCAACTTCTCAAGTACGAACAAAATAGTTGAGAAATTTCTTTTAAATATGCCATTGTGTTGCCAAGAGTTTAGAGCCTTATTTACTATGCTATTTAAACAACAAAATACACATACATACATATTTAAATTTTCATAGGTGAATATAGATACATACATATGTATTTATGTATGTAAATACCTATGTTGGTTTGTAAGGCTGTGACATGCCTGTCTCTGGCGTTTTATATACGCCGCTGAAGCTTGTAATTTATTTCTTGTTTTGATTGAAATATTGCCTGACTGCCAGCCTGCCAGCCTGCCTTGCAATTGCCAAGGCTTAAAAACAACGCTATAACTTGCTTAAAATCACAAGTTTGTGTGCATGTAGTTACTTGTTTATATTTAGAACAAATAGGTCTCGTGTGGAGAGCCACATCACAAACATACAAACATAGTAAAATAACTAACTACTGGGTAGACTAGTGACCGGCTGTTGAGCTATGCTGCTCAAACTTAAAGTAGGCATCACGCGCATACTCATACATACATACATATACTATATGCATTGCAGTAGCTAACTTGTGTAGCCAAAGAGGAGCAGAGGCATTTAAACTAGGCAGCAGACACTTTGTGCCAACTAGTAAGCGGCATTTATATGCATACAGATACGTACAAAAAGTATATTTAAACTTGCAGGAATGTGCCGCAGCAACTAACACGATCAACTATTAGTCAAACAGATGGCAACGCCAATACGCAGCTCAAGTAGATATCCAGTCCAGTTGGCTAGACTCAATCAGCTAAAAGTCATTTTTCAATCAGTTTCAAGCAAACACTTGACACACATACCAATACATACACACACAGACTCATATTGGTTCTTTACGAATACACTTTGGTGTATTTTGTTGCACTAACTTCGATATTTCTCTGCACAAAGTCACCTACTATGTAAGATTGTATGTTTATATGTATGTAATCGTAGTTTGCTTATCCTCTAAAACGCTTTTCGGAAAATGTTTAGAAGAAAATTGCAATTAACAACAGGAAATTAATGTTTACTGCTGTTGCAAGTTGCCGCTGCTAACTACACTTCTCGGCAAGTTTGCGTGCATGCAACTATTGGTAAGCACAAACAGGTGTAAGTGTGTGTGTGTGTGTGTGTGTGCGTGATTTCAGCTTTGCTTGTTGTTGCATTTAGTATGTCAATATTGTCGGTTCTATGCATAAATATTTATCTCTTTACTTAACTTAAATAATCTCATAGCATATGCATACACGATTGCTTATAGCCGCTAGTTGATTTGCAAATTGTCGATAAACGCCTAAAAGCAGGCAACAAAATGCACTTAGTTGCATGTACATAGCTTTGTGATTTCTTTCTAGCAATTGTGTTTAAATTTTCGATTAGGAAAGGAGGCAAAATCTATGCTTAGAATTTCGCCGAAGGTTAGCTCTCGCTCGGAGGGGTTGAATTTGATTTTAATCGGTATTTATTTGTATCTACATACGTATGTATGTGAGTGCATAGGAAAATTTCATTTATATTTCAGGATTTCTTGTTTCTTCCTTCAAAACGATCACTGATAGATTCAGCATAAGGGGATTATAAATCAATAGAAAGGCAAGAACATATAGGAACAAAGTACGTAGTATGTATGTATATTGAAATATCATTTCGAAGTGAAAAATTTTGCTAATAACTTTTGCCTGCTTTTAGGCTGCTAGTATTTTGGAAAATCGTGAAAATTTAACAGTCAAGATTAAACTTCTTTTAGGATCTCAAAATATTTGTTAAACATTTTTAAAGAATGCTCAAAATTTATTTAATTTGTCTCAATAAAATATTATTTTTTTTTATCTTTCTAACCGAAATTCATTAAACTTCTTGACAATTCCTATCGAATCAATACAATATAAAAGTTTTGAAATTTGATGCTAAAATATTATTTGTTTGGGAAATATTTTAAAACTTACGTTTCCTACCCTCATGTGTGACATTTCACACGTAAGGCAATTGATTGCATTTTTCTGTATAAAGTATGTTTGTACGCGCATCACCCGAAAAATAATGCACAGAATTGAACACAGTTTTCACCGATGTATTGCTAGAGGTTCAGCCTAAAATATGGAAAGAAAAAAAAGTGAGTTGCCACCTGTACCTACGAAAATTTCAGTTTAATTAAATTAATAATATAAAGTTAATATAGCGATGGGGCTGTCAAAAGAAAAACGTTGAAGAAGTCTTACAGTCGAAAATATTTTTGTAGCGGGTTGCCACCTGTTTAAAAACTTGAATTCAGTTTATTTGATAAGAAGAGGAAGATATTGAATTAGTTCAACTTTGAAGAAAGTGCTCGATATGTAGAGTCGAGTTATAAGACTATAAATTAAATTCCTATGGCAAAGTCGATAGTTTACCTACTTCCTAAGTACCTTCGAAAATATAATAACTACCACCCAAATTTGTTTCAAAATCTCCTTTAAAAGGCTCTTAAATGAATAAGGCCAGAAGAATAAAATAAATAAAATTAGTTTTAATGAAAATACTTAAATTTTTCTGAACATACGCATACAAATGCTTTTTCTTAAAATTTTAGAACTTTTACTCAATATGTTCAACTAAATTTAAGCGAAAGGTATGCAATTTTAAGAAAAAGCAATTGCTTATATTAAAAACTAAAATCAGCTATAACAATAATTTAAGTATTGTATGTTCAAAACAAACAAAATAAATTCAATGTTTTTGGAAATTTTTTTCTCGTTGTTTTGAATAATTAAAAATTGGAAATTATTACTACTATATGTATTTTTTACATATATTAAGTTTTATAGTTTATTATTATTTAATTTTTTAATAATTTTTGAATTTTTTAAATTTTAAAACGCTGTCTGAATTGTTAAAAGAAGTCCTAAGAAAATAAAAAACAAAATTTTGAATATAAACGTATGTTTATTGCCAGTTTCAGCATCTATATAAATGGAAAATGCTTTTTGATTTTCTGTCAAATTGCATATAAAATTAAAAAAATTAAGATAATTTTTCCCTTAAATTGCTTTCGTGAAATTGGCTGTTAGTCAGATAATTGATGCCCATACATCGACTAAAGACCAAATTTTGATTTTTTGTAAAAAAATTCAAAAATATTGACTATTATTGTGTACTGTTTTAAAATCTTGCTTATGTTTTTATACCCGAGCGCACTTGTGCACAAGGGTATTATAACTTTGTTCACATAACGGTTGTTTGTAACAGGCAAAACGAATCGAGATAGATATAGACAAATGTATACATAAATGATCAGAATGAAAAGAGAAATCGATTAAGCGGTGACTGTCTGTCCGTCCGTCCGTCCGTCCGTCCGTCCGTCTGTGCACAGGATAACTCGAGTAAAAATTGAGATATCTTAACGAAACTTAGTACGTGGACTTCTTTTGGGCATAGGACGGATGGTATTGAAAATGGGCGAAATCGGACAATAACCACGCCTTCATCCCATATAACGGTAATTTTCAGAAATACGAAAAGTGCGATATTTTAGTAACTACTGAAGATAATTCACTCAAAATTGATATTTACAATGAGTTTTAGACGGAAAATAAGAATATTAAAAAATTTTGGCAAATGGCAAATGGCAAATCCTCGATAAATCAGTAAATATTAAAGCTAATTATTCAAAATTGATGGTTGCAACAATTTTTTACCAAGAAATACGCTTATGATACAATTTTTGAAAATGGGCGTGGCACCGCCCACTTATGATCACATATATGTATCTCGCTAACCGTTCTAGCAATTTGAACCAAACTCGGTATGGTTATTGTGCTTGCCACATAAAAGCAAAGCGTTGAAAATTATTGAAATCGGACTAAAATTACGACCGCTTTTCATATAACGGTATATTTCAGAAGTGCTTGAAACTGCAATATTTCGAAATTTAAGGAGGCTAATTTACTTAAAATTTATACACCCCGGCTAATCGTGTAGCGGTAGCTTTCGGAAAGGTGGAAAACATATATTTAATAATTGCGCCGGTTATTTAATGTTCGGCTCCACCCGAACTTAGACTTTCTTACTTGTTAATTATAATTTTTGTAATTATTTTAATTTAATTATATCTTTTACTGCAAATGTTCAAATATTCGTTGTTCTTAAAGTTTTGTTCATTAAAAGTTATCAAATTTTCGATTTTTTTTTTTTGAGAAAAATTCTAATTTTCGATGAAAAGTCTTCAAATTTGCAACTCTTTTCTTTTTAAGAACACAAAGTATCATTTGAGGATATCCATTTTTGAACCAATCAAACGAATATACATAATTAAATCAGTGAAAAATATATTTGCACTGCCAAGAAAAATATGTATGTATGTATGTACATAAAATATTGAAAAAATATATTTGCTGGAAATGCAAAGTAATTATCTACAAAACCACTCGACTTTCGAAAGGAAAATAAAAAATATTTTGCCGTAAGTACAACAATTACCGACGAAGATGCCGCGACAAGTACAGCTTCCTTGCTTAAGCAGAAAAAGAAAAAAAAATGCGAAGAATTGGTAAGTTAGAAGAGTCAGCGCGCGCAAAGGTAAATCCAACGTTTTCCAAACAGTATGCCCAGCCGGCCGCCAACCAATCAACAATTGCAGGTATTTGCCTAACAAAAGCCCCAGAAAACTAGCAGCGAAGAAAGAATGAAGCTCCGGAAAAATAATCCTCAGCGCATATTAAGCAGACCAAGAAGCTGCTTTGTCTGCTTGGAAAAGGTTGAGATTGAGATAGAACAGATTAAGAAGATGCCATTCAAAGCAGCAGCGACGACTACAGCGGCGACGACGTGAAAGGCACAAGAAAAATGCGCATTATTATTTAAATTTTTGCAATAAATCTCAATTTCAACACAACAATCGACAGCAATATTGGCAGCCTGGTAGGATGAAAGGATGGTAGGAGGCTGAATGAAAGACAGGCAGCAGGCCGACAAATTCAATCGATTATGCGACTTAACTTATAAATGGCCAACAACAACAAACTTAAGCAGCCAATGGAGCCAATAGCAGCAACACAAAAAGCAACAAAAACTATAAGGCAGCTCAGCCAGTGACTTTGTGGCATTAGTGGGGTAAGCATTTGAAATCTTCTTCCTTGAACGTTTTTGTATTTCGTTGCTGTGGCTGTTGTTGCTGTTAATATGCTCGGAAGAGTTAATGTAAACGGGTAATGCTCGCGGGGGAAGGCAAATTTAATATGAATGGCGTGCAATTCATTTGTATGCGCCATTATCCGTTTGGCATCTGCACCTGGTAGGCGTCCATGACCGCGAACGACACAACAGCCCGTGAGCCATGACGAAAGGGGGTTAGGGAAGTAAAACACAGCAACTATAGGTGTATGCACCTCCATAGCTAATGCCTCAATATACATATCGAGTATGTCTCTTTGGTGTCCTTTAGCTGCGTTAGCGTCTGGAAAATCTTTTCATTTTATGCAGATAGCCCGATAACTTCTTACAAGATTTGTTGGAGATGAAAACATAATCTTTCAGGTGGTCGTGTGCAAACCAAAAAAAAAAAACACAGTGGAAGTCACAGAATATTGTTTGCAGGTCGTTTGCATACAACAAATGCGAAATTGTTTCCTGGCTTGTGCTGCCTCTGTCCCAATGCTGTTAGCTGAACTTGTGTCTCTGCTGCGCTGCCAAGTTTTTAATAAAAGTTATACTTCAACTTCTTTTCTGCCTCCACTTTCCGTCATTTAGCTAGTAGCCGCTTATTGATATGCTTTTGCGTAGCTGGTAATGTAAGTAGCCTTCAATTAATTCAATGAGTCGGCAAAGGTCAGGTTGGCGGTCAGATGCTATAGGAGCCGCAAGGAGACGAGATTTACCAGCTTAAGCAGGCTGTGACCGAGAACTAAGGATAATTTAAAGGGTATTCAGTTGTGTTTTAACTCCATTTTATGTTCTTAGTAAAAATGCAATGTCTGATCTGAAGCCTTTTGAATACGAGTACTGAACTGAACTCAGCCATAATTTTTTCTTAAATCATATATTGTATATTTGACTTGTTATTTCAAAACTGACTTTTATTCCACGATAATTCATTATTTATAGTTATTTGGCATGTGATTTGTTCATGGGCTCTTTCTTACCGAGCCAGAGAGGTGCTATGTGCTTAATATGCGCGGAAAATGAAAAATTTACACGGAAGCCGCCACTTCGGAATGTAAGCCTAAGCCTGAGGAACTTCTTGCTATGCCCAATAGCCTCCTCTGCTTCTTGCCATCGATAGTATCACTAGACAAGGGGTAAACAGAGACTTTGTTTGCAAGTAAGCTATCGAACGATTTGCAGTAAACCAAGTTGCTAGTAAATTTAGAAGCATTCCGTAATGTCAGACTTTAGGGGTTGGTTTCTCCGAATCAACTTAACTTAGTTTAGCCATTTTTTGGACTTAAGTCAAAAGCTAGCCTACGTTTTACACAGCTTATTCTTGACTAAGTCTAAAAAATTGGCTAAACTAAATTAAGTTGAGTTGGGATTAACCAGTCCTAGGAGATTGAATGAAAACCTACACATTTACTTTTCCTAAACTAAGTAGCTCTTCAATTTATCTGCACTGACGAAATTGAGTCACCGATTTTAATTTAGGTCAGGTAGGATGTAGGTAGAGTTATCCGTTTTTTTTATAAATAAGCCATTACACGGCTTACGAAATTTTAGTAAAATAAGTGCAAGTTTTAAGCGGATAAAAAATCATAGCGCACCAAGCGGCCTTTTTGTGCAAAATCAAATTCAAAATTCAGAGCTCTTGGACGCCAAAATCCCTATAAGGGACTTTTGTTGGTATAATTATTTACATTTAAATTACTTTTAATGGTTTTAAATGCTGCTCCGCCACCACAAACTTCAAATTGAAAAAAAACTCTTAAAATCGTCTGGGAAAACTGAGAAATTACTTTTCTACAATGTACAGCCCAAGCTTTCAGAAAAACTTCCATTTATTTTACTAAAATTTCATAAGCCTCATAACAGCATACCGCAAAATTTGATAAGAACTCTGAAGCAAAATTTTGATGAGTTTTTCTAAAATAAATATTTAAATTCATTTGCTTGAAAAACATTGTAAAAATTAAAAATAAAACACCATTGATTCAGTTTTGACCTCCAGCGGTTGACGGTGTCTGAGTAACTCTGAAAGTTGTTTACTTCATTGCTGCCATCAAAGCTAAATACCCTAAAAAATGTTTACCATGTTCACCTACTACCTTGTCTGGCATAAGGAGCTAGATTTATGAATACAGTAGATAATAAGCTTCCCGGATCTAGATCCACTGAAAAGCCCAGAGGTTATTTTGTTCGCCGCAAATTTAAGGCCTGCAAGATGGATGGTCAAAGAAATAGAAGCTATTAAAGGTTTACTCTGATTTAATTGGACTTTCGAAATAATTATTGCCCAACATATTTCCATTTCATTCTTCTTTAACTAAAATTCAGCACATTTGTATGTTAGATATTTAGTTTTTTTTTCACAAGCATTTTTGTCACCAAGTTAAAAATGGTCAGAAGATAGATGTTTTCACGACAACAAGAATAGCAAAGGCATCCAGAATAATAGAAAGAAATATATATCTACATATCCATAGGAAGCTCAACTTTGGTAAAGCTAAAACAAGTTTAAATGAAATAATAAAAATAAAAATTGTATCTCATTCACCTGAATAAAAAAGAAATCATTCGGCATCCTTTCACGCCTCGCAGCAATGGCTCACATAACCTCAACTCAACATATCACGACATGCCTTTGCCTCATCAAAATTGAAACAAAAGTCTCAATTAAATTATTCCAACTTTTTTTTTTAACTCCTTTGCTTTTCTACCACTTTTGTCATTTTAATAATGCCATTAAGTCAATATCTATTATACAGATCATTAAAAATAAAAATATCATATTTAGTTACGCACAAATATCAAGTGCAGCATTAAATCAAGATTAATTTTTTGCTGGTTCTCTTCTTGTGCCACACACACCACACAAGTGAATGCACAAATCTAAAAATAAGAGAAAAAAATAAGATTCTCAAGACATTGCCATTCATCGGTTGGCCGTTCCGCGTTGCTCCATCCAACATGTTGATTGATAATTTCCTTTATGCTGCCAACGCATTAAAAATGCAGACAAACTATACTAAAATAAATAGTAAAAAATGGTTCTTGTTCTTATGATTTTACAACATGTTTTATTTTTGTTACTGTTTTACGACCGCATCGCGCACAAATGAATAATTTCGCATAATTCTTCTGCAATGCAGAGGCAACTACATAAGTGAAGCTGGGGCATGGTAAATATTTATTTGTATGGGGATGTAATGGAGTGTAATTCTGTCTAGATATGCGAGCGAAATTTCATAATTTCGACTACTCGAATCTTTTCACGGCCGTTAAAGTCATTACTTTTAAACTAGAGATTGTCAAGTTTGGATTTGTATCCACGAAAAAGTATTCTAGAATATCCCCACATAGAAGTGTCTGATGCCTTTAGTGCCCAGTAAATGTTAAAGGAACACTTTTAAATTTTTAAATCAATTTATGGGGCTGTGAATTTTGCTTGTAGGTAATTCGTTTTAACTGAAATTCGAATAGCGACTGCTTCACTTCTGGAAAGCTCTTTATAACACTAAAAAAGACATTTTGAAATAAAAATTTCCTTCATTGTGAGTTACTTTATGTAAAATTCTCATCTTAATCGACCAATGTGGGTAATAAGCGCCATTCTAAGGGATTTAAACCAGGGCTCAAATCGTAACATCCGTTCACGGATCGAAAACGATACAAAAGAAAATTACGTGGTACGTCAGGCAGTATAAGCTGAATGGGACAAAGAGAACGTTCACGTATGTCATAATCCGATAAATGTGTTTTTACGTGACGAGTAGTACGATATCGTATGTGACGATTCGAGCCCTGAAATTACTCAGTGTGATATCTAGCTCGGGTTTCTCTCTAAATTTTTGGATTCTGAAACTGAAAAAAGGATATTGAACAATCTATATCTTTATATATAATACGCGAATGCATTTTCTGTTCAGCATAAAAGATCTGCACCGTTCGCTCGATTTTCAAAATTGGGGTATCAAATTAAAGCGCTTGGCCTGTAGATGTGCAAACTGGTCTTATTTTTTGGATAAGAGTTGCCACCTTTAAAAACTTATATTAAAATTATTAAAAAAATAAACAAACAAATTATTACAAAATGGGTATCAACCGAAATGGTTTTGAAAAGCTTTGTCTCTTAGCTGAAGTAAAGGAGATTTGCCACCTGTTTAAAAAATCATATTAGGTAAGAAAATAATGTATCTCCATATGGGTACCAAACTAAAGGGGTTTCAGAAAGTAGTAGTTTGAAAATATTTTGAAGAGGGTTGCCACCTGCTTGAAATGTCAAATTACTTAAAAAAGTTGAATGACTTATTAAAATATGGGTATCAATCGAAGGGAGTTTGAAATACTTTTTTTTCTGAACTTTCCCCACTAAGTACAGTATGTTGTTGTAGATATGTGCCATATGTTTCAAAAATCGAATTCCACTTAATTCATGAGTTAACTAAAATATGTATCGCGATGTCAGACGAAGGAGAGTTAACGAGTATTAAGCTTGAAAATACTTTTGAAGAGGGCTGCCATCTGTTTGAAAGGGCTATCTTAATTAACTAATACAAAAAGTGTACGAAATATAAAAATACCGTAGTCAAACGAAAGAATAATAACAAATCTTTAGTTTGACAATTTGGAATGTTTGAATGTCTCAAAAGATACATTCAAATTATACATTTATTTAGGAGGGTTACCATTTGTTCGAATAATCAAATTCAAATTAGGTATTCAGTATATTGAAATACATGTGTATCACAATGTCAGACGAAAGAGATTTAAGAAGATTTTAGTTTGGGAATACTTTTGAAAGGGAATTTCAAAAATTAGAGGTCAAATTAAAGAACTTACCTGCAAATGTGTGGTAAAGTTTTTATTTTTTTTCAATTATGAACTTTTTTCATCGATATAGGGTGATTTGAACTTTGATGAAACTAAAAACATGCACTATGCCAGACTGCTATTAACTGGCACTCGGATCACTTTTAACTCTGAATAACATTTGGAATATTTTTTTTAAGTTTTGGGCGTTTTTACGCCATGGCGCGCCATGCGGGTTCACTAGTTTATTTATATTCGAGGATATCTTTAGAACAGCCACGTCCAACTCATATGCAAATAACAAGAAGTTTCCATATTGCAAATTTTGTAATAGTCGTTGTAAATAGTATACATAGCATATGTATGTATTGCGTATATTTTTTCTGTGTGAAATTAAATCAAGTGTGTACAATAGGTCCATCCAATATCAAACAATTTTTACGAGTTGTTACTAGTACTTGCAAGTTTTTACTGGAAATGCATTTAATAAACCAAAATATTTGCAAGAGAGAGCGAATTCGAGAGCGTAACAACCCGAGAGAGCTGCAAATCCTTGCAAGTAAAAATTTTACTATCAGGAATTTGCAGGAGTCAAAAAGTAAAGTTATGTTTCAAATTCAAATGTCAGCAGTAATCTGTGTAAGAGGATGATTTGATGAAACATAATTAGTGAAATGAAAATATGGATGAAAAGTTTAAACCTATTGTATATTTTTTTATTTTTTATGACGATGGGAACTATTCCCAATTAAAAAGAGAATTGCGCGCCTAAACTTAACCGTCAGAAAGTGTCAAAATGGTTGCAAGTTGAAAGCTTTTACTAGTTTTGCGTTCAATAACTTTTTCCGAAAATTTTCGCTTGCTCTCAATTTTACTCTCTATTTTTCTTTTACGTTCTCGCTGCAAGTACTTACTGGAAAAGTTATTGAATGGACCTATTATTTACAACCTGCAGTTTCGTTACGCTCCATCCAAATCGCCTCATTAGCAATAATTTCACATAAAAACAAACAACTAATCACATTAATGTCTCAACACAAAAAGGAAACTAAAAATGAAATTCTGTCGCCATTTATGATACACACTTGTAAAAGATAGAGCAGTAGAATCCAGCCCTTCGCGATAACACAATACCAAAATTTATAAATATAATCATAATTTCCATTGCCTTTGCCCAAATTTGCTTCGTGTTGATGACGACAAGGTGACACTTAATGTGTCACACGTTGGCCATAAAATATTCAAAAGCAAAAAAATGTCAAATAAAAATCGGCTAGCCAGCAGATATAGTACTCTCACGAAGCGCTGGAATGCCGTGTCCTTGTGGACATATAAAAACTTTGCGTGCTTCAAGGAGGCATAATAAAAATAGGGCGTTCGTTTAAGATTAGCGGAAGGGTGTGGAAAAATGGTGAATTATCAATGTCAGAGAAAAGTAAATCGTAAAAATTTAATATACATACATACACATGTATGTATAAAAGTGCGTGATACGAAAAATGTATATATGTACCTATATAAATAAAAAGATTAAAATCTTTTAGAAACATAAGAGGAAGAGTGTGATATCCAAAAATATATAAAGGAAAATTGAATGAATATAATGAAATTGGATATTCCAAGACATGACAATTGGCACTAGAGGGTAGCTGTTGGAAAATTTATAACATTTGTTTGTCTCTTAATAAATAAATTCATATTAGTTAAAATTTAAATGAATAAATATTAATGCCATTCTATATATTTTTTGATAGCGATAATTGAAGTAATCATACACATATAGTCAACATTGACGTACAAATTTCTTTAGCGGAAGCACAGTCGTTACCGATATTTTATTACTTATCGATATTGAAATAATTACACATATAGTTATCGTTTTCGATATATATATATCCTCATCTAAATTTATGGAGTTACGAAATCGTCATCTTATTTATAATAGTAATCGATAAATTCAGACTTATCAGATTTACCACTTTACGTTATCGCTTGTAATTCATCGAAGCACACTTACAATAATTCCATCTATAAATGTAGCGCTTTGTTGGCATTCTATCAGCCTGCATTCTGCATTTCGACTCGACTTGAAAAGTAAAATTACACACATTCCGACTAATTTTTGTGGTGGTGCTCTCAATTCTGAGTGAGTTCGAACAAGTTCGAAATCGTTTTCATTTCGATATATGTGTCGGTAATAAGTTCAAAAACTGTTGTCAGTTATTTATGTAAAAATTAATAGGTTAGCGAAGAGACATCGTTTTATTTCACCGAAACGCAACTGGCAGCCACACTCCGGTTGTTAGCAACTGGCTCCTATCAGTTGGGAATAGCTAAATACCAAGATGTCAACATAGGCAGAAGCACTTTTTCTAAGGTATTACATTTTGCTATACAGGAGCTGGAGAGCTGCAGAGGAGAGCGAAAATGCCCGCAGTTTACAAATGTAAATTTTTGAATTTTTTAAACACACAAATAGTCACTTATACAGAAATATCCGAAATTTATGGCGATTTCGTTTCTTGCAAAAAATGTTGCCCTCCCCCGGTGCAAAATGTGTTCGATGTAACACTCAACCCTGTAAAAATGCCTGTTTTTGCCTTCTTGTCCTTGTATAGCTCACGCATCCCTTAATATTGTCGTTTTAAACAACCATCTGATTTTCAGGGCAACCATCTCCCCTAGCAAGGCTTCACAGGGCCGAGTATGTGCCTTTTTTGCATTGCAAGAGTGTGACATTTTAAGAAACGAACACAAAATTTTCTCACCCTTTGCCTTTATTTTCGAATCGAATACGAAAAGAGAAAGGGGCCATCAAAAGGCGACATTTTTTGGTAGAAACGAAATTACCATTAGTTTTTTTTACAATATTCAAAATATTTTCCATCATCGTTTATTTCTGTTTTAAATAGCTCATTCTCATAACAAAAACCATATAAATCAATCTTGCAAACTTTGTACAAAATTCTCAAAAATTTATCAAACTTTTATCAAAACCTTAAACTTTGTATTTAGAGTCTTTAGAAAATTTTCGAGTATGCAGTTTTGTAGCCCATTCAATTTTAGTATAATGAAGTGCAAGTTTCAAGTACCTAAAGATTAACGTTGATTTTTCAGAATTTTTTTTGTCGAGACTTTAGCGAATTTTCTTCCATATAAAATGCTTGTAAGCTTTGTGCTCATACAAGCGCCTTGGCATATGCAATGTCTTTTTGCCCATTAGCACAATATGGAAATTTTCGATGAATACTGCGCATGCGCTGAAGCGGAATCAAGAACAGGCCGGTTTCATTAGAATCGTTTTCGCATTGTTTGTCTTAAAGAGCAATTTTAAGATACAGATTTATTAAAGTATTTGAATACAGATTAGAGCAATCACGACTTATAAACTCTCTCAATATCATAAAAATTCAAAAGAAAACATTTGGCGGACAAACTGCATATACATATATTTGGGTTTAATTAATCAAGAACACCAATGTATTTCGATTCCGAAAAATTTGATCAGAATCGAAATGCAGAACAGGGCACTTACATATGTTCACACACACATATACCTACTTCTACTTCTACACTCCTTCTCTAAAATAATCTACATCATTTTCGATATCCGCCTGGCCTAGCCTTTACTGCTGTCAATTGTAGCTCATGTGAAGAAGCCACGCGTGATTAGCTGATATTAAATAAATAGTCTCTTTTAATTTTATGCCAATTTTTGAAAAACTGAGCGTGGAAAAAACACCAAAAATCAATTACTATTAATTGTACTGGTAACATTAATATACATAGATATGTATAAGACAATCAGTGAAAGGACATTTGCTTTTCCGTAGCAGGCTTTTGATTTGTGTTTAACGAAAAACTTAAGAAGAAATGGAAGTCCACGAAAGAAAAATGTTTCTTCTCCTGTCTTAGAAATATCAGTTGGAAACCTAGGAAACTGTGAAGCAACAAATATCGTTATTTAAGAAAAATTTAAGAAATATGCTCTTTATATACATACATACACACATATGTATGTCCTTTAGCCTCTGTAAATAAGCTAAACCAGGACCCATTGTTGTGACACCTTCAATACGTTGCCTATTGAATTGTCTTGGTCAATGCTTAACACGCATATTGTGTTATCAAATAGGTCAATCTCATAACTAAATAATACTCTCACTACTAGCTACATATGTATGTAAGAAGCGCCTATAAACAATCCATTTCAGCATTACGCTGCCGTTGATGATTAGCGAACTTAAATCCTATAGATTATTGTAAATTACGGTGTTGGCAACGGATATCAATGCATTGTTGCTACACTGTAGAATACAACAACACACACCAAGGACAGACAATGTGTAAGCCAAATTTCGAAGCCAATCAATTACGTTAAGCAATTACGGCGCGGGACAATGCATAAGTATTTAGATGCGATGAGCTTGTACAGGGTGGGCCAAATTAGACCTACCAAAGTTAAACAAGTATAACTTCTTTATGTTTAAATATTATTGTTATTTTCTTTATTTTTTAATATTATTGTTATTTTCTTTATGCAATGCATGTATAGTTAATTTCTTTAAAAAATCATACTTACATCAACTCCATGCTGCGTGAAATTGGTCGATCTTATTTGGCCCTGTATTTACGTATGAATGGACTCGAGTGTAACATGTGCATATGTATGTATATGAAAACATTCGTGACTCAAATGCATAGGGGATAAGACAATGCATTGAACTGGCCTGTACAGCGCTTGCAAATATGAAAAAATTTTAACCAATGAGAGGCGGGACAGCTGAGTGAGGTGAATGTCGAAAGCACATTGAAGTAAGCGACATAAAAGCTGTTAGCAGTGTATTGAATAGCATAAAGTGTTTTTTGCTTAGCAACAATGCAATTCTCAAGTGGCATTAACACGCAATTTATTGGCTTAGATGTGCGTATAATTTGAAATCAAATTTAACGCCAAGAAATGCAATTAAAGCTTTATGCTATACGAAGCTCTGAAGATGAATTGCGTGAAATGATGTCACACTCATAAATTAATAGAAATTATGGCAAAACGGTTTGAGAGTACCAAGACGAACTATAACTAAAATCGAAAGTGTTAAAAATAAAATGAATTTTTCACTACAATGTTCGTAGCTAACCTCAAAGCCGGAATCTGACCTATAATGTTATGTAGCATTTAAGTGAGAAAATGAGCTCAGATACTTTGTTTATCAAAACTTTTAAATTCCTATTCGCATACGTATTCGTACTTCTACTTAGACTCGTATATTCGTATTCGTATCCGTAATTGCCCTGTTAACCAAAGTTTCCGAAATCTTAAAGAAATCTTTAGGAGTATCGGCAATGCGTTCCGATTTCGTTACGAATCTTCAAAGATAATCAAATGAACTGGTTGACACGTACTCGTACGGTACGCTTTCCTTAAGCAAATGCTGAAGAAATTCTTGAAAAAGTTCTTCACATCGCAGCATTAATTTAATTTCTTTACCGATTTTCTTCGAAAATTTCGTAAAAAATCGAAGTGGGCACAGCAAATTTCATTTTAGAACATTCGACAAAAAGACGAAAAGGGAAATACTGATTATTTACGAATTCTTCAATATTTCTGTACTATTTAGATAACTCTGAAAGCATGGTTTTCAGGATGCATAAAATACATATTTCTATTAGTATTTTTTATTAGTTTTCATAGTTTTATTTGAATTCGTGTTCGTGCTTTTACCACGTAGTATATTCGCATTCGTATTCGTATCCATATCTTCTTACTGATGTTCTTATTCCTATTCATATTCATACTCATATTCATATTCTTATAGAATTCGTATTAATATTCAATATCATATTCATATACATATTCATTTTCATATTCATATTCATATCCATACTCATATTCATATTCATATTCATATTCATATTCGAGTTCATATTCACGCATATATTGATAATGATATTAATGTTCATATTCATATTTACATTCATATTCATACTCATATTCATATTCATATTCATATTCATGTTCATTTTCATATCCATATCTACTCATATTCAATTTCATATTCATACACATATTCATAATCACATTCGTATTCATTTTCATATTCATGTTCACGTTCATATTCATATTCGTACTCACATTCATGCGTAGCGTGCGCCTGCTATTGACACATTTTGTCACAGATACCATCCCCAGCCCCCTTTCACCAATCACCATAATTTTAGGGACATTCTATTCTATTTTCAAGGCACTAATCGCTACTTTCATGTATTTACCTGTATTTAGTTTATTTATTCAACTAATGGCACTATTTTTGGGCAACATTGATTGCTGCTTTCATGTGCTATTTACTATGCTTCCCTACACATGCGAATTGTATAATACTTATTTATTAAGTTAAGTGTTTTCTTTGTCTTTCCACTTTCTTTGCACTTTCCAAAATCACGTTCATGAACGTGCGTGTTGCTTTCTTGCTGCCGATTTGTTTGCATGTCTTGTCCCTGCACTTTTTTGATTTTTATCAAACAGCTATCTCTTTGTTGTGTTTATTTCTAACTGTCTTTTAACTTTGTTTTCGGCAAAATGGTTCTTGTGCTTTTTTGACATTTATGTCATAAATGGCTTGTGGCTTTCGTACGTGTCCTTTTGTTGTGCACTATAATATTGCTAATTGATTTTCCTTTAATTGCTATGTGTAATACACAAATATGAGTCACACGACTATTTTTCTGTTGTGAAAATCTGTTTTAAATAAAAAAAGTAAGTAAATGCAAGCTGGACTAATGGAATTTACCATTTTCGTGTCTTTGTTTGGAAATATTATAAAATGCGGGGAAATGTGATTTTGTATTTCGCAACTGTATGGTGGAAAGTGTGTTCTAATATCTATTTGATACACAAAAAATGATCACGGCTGTATTTTTGACTGATATATTACATACATATGTTCCATTTAGTTAAACAATATAATAATATTGTAGTATGTACCACAAAAACGTATATTTTCTATAAAATATCATAACTCAGAAAAAAAAATCTTCGCTATTAGAGATTTGGGTTGATTGTAGTTCAAAGTGTCTCTTTCCCGGTAAAAAAGTTTGAGAGAAAAAAAAATACACTTTTTGAGAAATTAAATTAAAAAAAAATTTGCACTCTTTGTTTATTGTTAAATAAAAAATTTTAAATAATGAAAATCAATAATTATGTCATTCTATCTTGAAGTGACAAGAATTAGTGACATTTGAGTAAAAACATTGTTGGAATCTATTAAATTTTGACAAAGTTATGGGCATTTAAAAAAAAAATTCTCACTGTCAATTCGAATAATCGCTTTTTGCCTGAAAAACAAAATCGCGTTTAATTCGGCCGAAAAATTTTTCCGAGACAAAAGAAAAAATAAGTGTCTCATTATTTGGTCGAAATTAAAAATCATGCTCGTACCTGACCGGTTGTCTGGAAATGGAAAGCATCCGCAATTTCACGTTATCAAACTGGAGTAGGTTTATCAGTCCTTTGCCACCGGATTTTATAAACTTAACGACTTGTAGTAACCCAGGAAAAAACACGATTACCACAGAAGCGAAAGTGTAAACGAGCTAGGCGATGGGAATCGCTTACGCTTTCGCTTCAGGAAGGCCTTATTTTAACATGGGCATGTCATTGGCGGTAAGCTCTTACCCACAGCATTACCCTCGAACGAAGGGAGAACACTTTACATTTACGATTGACGAGAAACGAAGCATCAATGCCTTACATAGCGCGAATACAGAATGCATTGATATACATAATCCAGAGAAGCGAACAAAGAATGCCTTATCCTAGTTATTGGAAATAAACGAAGCAGTAATACCATCCATAGAAGCGAATACAGAATGCATTGATAAACAGATTCCAGAGAAGCGAATAAAAGAATGCCTTCTCCTAGTTATTGAGAATAAACGAAGCGTCAATGCCTTTCATAGAAGCGAATACAGAATGCATTGATAAATAGAATCCACAGAAGCTAACAAAGAACACCTTATTCTAGTGATTGAAAATAAACTAATCATCAATGTCTTACAGAGAAAGGAATGTAGAATGCCTACAAACACACTATGTACACTGCCGGAAAAAAGCATTGGTGCAGAATAAATGCAATAAGTTTTTTATTTTGGTTAATATGATCATACTACACGTAAAAACATAAAAATATAATTTATAAAATTTGTGCAAAACTCAGGAATGATCAATAAATTTTTTGAATCAAGGCGATTTTTAACTACTTCAAGCTTGCATGTTTGATACTAAAATTTAATGGGCTACAAATCTGTATGCAAATTTATTGAACTTTCCTGAACTTTGCATAAATTTTAGAAATTATATTTTTACGTTTTTTGTTGTAGCATTAACCATATTTTTATAAAAAAATTTCCAGACAAAAATAAAAATAGTTGCATTTACTTTGAAATATTCTCTGTGCCAATACATTTTTCGGTGTATGTATGTATGTATATACATAAATTGAAAACAGAAAATACAGATTGCCTTAAGATAATGACATTTAATTTTCTTCGATTGCGTTTCAAATTCATAAATCCATTTTTATTCAGACATATATTTATATGTGTATTTAGATCTTATTTAAAAAGTTACTTAAAATTAAAATTGTACTTCAGTTCAGTGTGTGTAATTAAATCTAAAATTTGTGACAATCAGTTATTTAACGTTTGACTGTTGAATAAAAATGTACTTACTAAGATTTCATATTTTTTTTAATAAACATTTTTTGAAGTAACATTTTTTTTGTTTTTTTTTTTTATAAAAATAATGCTCACTTTAACCAAAATCATATGAATCAAAGTTTCAAACTTAATACAAAATTTAGAACAATTCAATTCATTAAAATTTCGATTTTTTAATGTAAGTCTTAGAAAATTTATTAAGTTTTTTAGCCCATACAATTTTTTTTCAATTGGCAAAGAAATTGCGCTGATCTTTATTAAATTTTTTACGTCTTCTGTGGCAGTTTTCATAAAAAATCAACGCATTTTCTTTGTCTCTTGAAACTTGAACTTTATAATAATAAAATTGTATGGGCTAAAAAACTTAATACATTTTCTAAGATTTCAGATTAAAAAATTCTAAATTTTAATGAATTCAATTCTTCTGAATTTTGTATTACGTTCGAAACTTTGATTCATATGGTTTTGGTTAAAGCAAACAATATTTTTATAAAAAATAAAAATAATAAAAATTTTAACTTAAAATGCATTGCAAATATTTGATTCGCTGCATGTACATACATATGTATATACTTATTTAATTAAACTTAAGGTTATAATTCAGTTCATTCTTTTTTGTTTGTTGTATAAATATATGTTTATGGAAATAAAACTTAATGTTAAGTATTTTAGTTAGACTTTAGTCTGATGTAGTTTCTGTGGTAGCTTCAGTTGCTGCTTCTGTTGTAGCTTCAGATGCTGCTTCTGTTGTCGCTTCAGTTTCAGGTCCTGAGCGTTTCCTCTTCAGGCAAGAGGCCTTGTGATGGCGGTTTTTGACCGATTTAAATGCGCAACGCAATTCCAGCAGGCATTCGTTTTCAGTAACGCCAAGCTTTTGAGCCGCTTCTGTCGGATAAATATTTAAAATAAATTGAATCGTTGGTAGGAGAAATGTAACTATATATGTATCTATATATTGAAAGCAATTTACAAAGCACATGCAGTGGCTCAAACAAATGAACACGTGTTGAACGGGTTTGAAACTTGCACTTCATTAGAGTAAAATTGTATGGGCTATAAAACTGCCTACCCAAAAATGTTCTTAAGATTTAAATTAAAAAGCTGAAGTTTTGATGAAAATTTGTTGAATTTTCTTATATTTTCAATTAAATTAAGTTTGAAATTGTGGTTTATATGGTTTTGGTTAAAGCTTGGACGGTAAATTTTTAAAAAAGAATAACAAAAAAAAATAGCTCGAAAAACATTACGAATATTTAAACAATCAACACTTGGTCATTTGTTTGATTCACTGTATGTATGTACTTACGAATAAAGACATTCATAAGCTTCGTATAACGGAGCAGCGGGGTCTTGCCTTGTTTACCATCAATGTTGTGGTCCATTATAACGTTTTCGCTAAAAATCGACAGCAAGTTTGATTTAAAGCCGCCATTCTTAATAACGTGAAAAACGGTTGCAACCTGTTAAAAGTGATAACAAAATTTATGAATATTTTTTATTAGATAAATTTATAAATATACATACATACATACTTATGCATGTATATACACATCGTCGCCAATGCTAAACTAACGAATGTGAATAAATTATTTCATGTCCGATACTTTCAAATTGATTTTTCTATCAGAAAACCCGTGGAATTTCTCGCTTATTAAAGAAATGATTTCTTCCGCATCGGTTAGTTCGACAATGTGGCGACGATATATAGTAGGTATATATCTTTTTATTAAGAAAAAAAATTATAAAGATAAAAGTGCTTACCATTTGGGTTTCATTTTCGGTGCTTGTATGGGATTCAATGCTATCCAGTTCTTCCTGTGTTTTTATGGGAAACAGTGATACAAATTTCGGTACAGGGTATAAGCTTTCTGTGAAATTTTTCATTAATATGCTTTGTTCTGCTAAAATATTTTTAATGCATTCCAAATTTGTTTCGTATAAGCCTGCAAAAGTAAATGTAAAGTACATACACCGGCGTTCAAATAATTAGCACCGAAATTCAAAATGATATTGTGTACAACTTGTTCATTTATTTATTTAAATTTATTGCTTAAAATTCAGAAAATGTTTCGAAATTTTAAGCAAAATTTCACTTTTTTAAGAAAAGTTGCAAATTTACAATTTACTGGCTCATATTATACAATGAACTCTATTTTTATAAAAGATGAACGAAAAAGTGCTTTTATGACAAATATTTTAATTATTTAAAAAATCTCTACGGAAAATTTTTCTAGTGAGTGTATTTATTTCGAGTGTTATAATTTCAAAATAGTACCTCTCATTGCATTTATTTCCGAATTGAAACTGTTAAACGCTTCAAATGCCGCTTGCTTAGCATTTTATTTTTATCACTGACCTTTTTACACTTCTTCACTTACGTAATTCACTTTATTGACTGACTTCAACTTCGCTGTAAATTGAACAACGCAAAACATGATTTTTATGCGAGACAAATTTCCACAGAAAGCAACGGTATAAAAAGAATGTTTGGATATTCATTATATTTTTCCGCTGACTACGATGCATTCTACTTTGCATTCCCCGAAATGGAGCAGAGAAGTGAAATAAAAAAAAATATTGTGGGACATTCTACTTTGCATTCCCTGAAATGAAGCAAAGAAACTAAATAAATAAAATATTGTAGGACATTCTACTTTGCATCCCCCAAAATGAAGCAAAGAAGCGAATTAAAAAAAAAATATTGTAGGACATTCTACTTTGCATTCCCTGAAATGAAGCAAA
>NW_023458559.1:63918867-63975594 GCF_013731165.1 Rhagoletis pomonella | reverse complement strand
AAAATATTGTAGGACATTCTACTTTGCATTCCCTGAAATGAAGCAAAGAAGTGAAATAAATAAAATATTGTAGGACATTCTACTTTGCATTCCCTGAAATGAAGCAAAGAAGTGAAATAAATAAAATATTGTAGGACATTCTACTTTGCATGCCCTGAAATGAAGCAAAGAAGCGAAAAAAATAAAATATTGTATTACATTCTACTTTGCATTCCCTGAAATGAAGCAAAGAAGCGAATTAAGAAAGATATATTATAGGACATTCTACTTTGCATTTCCCAAAATGACACAAAGAAGCGGAATAAATAAAATATTCTACTTTGCATTACCGACAATGCCTAAAAGAAGCGAAAAAATTCCAAGGCATTACAACGCTATGCCTTCTAGAACACGTTACCACTAAAAGCGATTACCGATTTTTTGCTGGGAAGTGCCAAAGTCTTTTCAGTTGCGGGCATCTACGAGTTTTCGCGCTCAGTGCCGATTCTAGAAAGCTGTTAAGTTAATTGTCTGTCTTTGCCTTCCATGGGCCTCTCATCTACGCCTATTGTACCTCAAATGAAACTTTTCAAACTCACGACCCACGAGGGGTCGCCAACTAATTTTAGCGCTCTCCTCGATTTTGCCGAAAAAAGATCCTCAATTTCTTACCGAAGCACCCGCCTTAATTAAGACTGGACATCTTTCTCGAATAAAAATCATAAACAAATCACCTTTATTCTGGTTGTCGTTCATTCAATTACGTCGCGAAGGAAAACATTAAGGACAAGTTCTGACACGTAGTGCCCATGATAATCTCAATTTTCGTCGAATAATCGGAATAAGGCGGAACACTTTGCAACTTTCTTAAAATTCTGTTGAAGATTTTAAGCAAAAAACAACTGCATTATCTTCGATATGCGAAAGCGAGCAAAGCGAACGCTTTTACTCCGGCTTCAGATGTAAAGAGAATATACATATTTCTTATATGCAAGTATGTACGTATGTACATATATTGGGGACCCAAATTTTTTTCCAGCCATCCGCCAGAACTGAAGAATATCGAAAACTAAGGAGATGCTTATTTCTTATATATTTATATATCGTCACCTGGATAAAAGATTGTCGTGTTACTTTCACCAAGTTTTAGGAAATAGCGATTGAAGTTTAGAATTTAATTTCTAAAAAAAACGCGACGAAAGATTTTGTCCAAAGCCTCAGAATATATTATTAGTTCACGAAATTTTTAAATTACATACATCGTTTTCATTGTTTATAAATAGTTAATTATTTTTGAGCTTGTGAAGGATATTCTTTAGTAAAATTTTGTCATATGCGACATTTTTCAACAATTTTGCAGCCACTTTTTATGACATACGAAAAATGTGATACAATTTTGTACAAAATTAACGATATGTTTAACACAATATATGGGAAAGTAAAAGATTTTATTTTAAAATACATAAAAATAAATATTTTTTGATCAAATAAAAATAGTCTTTCAGAAGCCTTCAAATAAAAATATTATGATGCATATTTAACTTAAAAATTTTACTAAATACTTTTTTATAACCGACAATCTCGGGTCCTATTTACAAAAATTTTACAGTTAAATTTGCATCATAATTTCTTAGCAAATTAAACAAGAAAAAAATATGTAGATATATTCTGCATATAAAATATATGTATAGTAAAATTCAAAGCGGCGGCACGGTTAAATATAAACTGATTTTTCTATAATTCTGGAGCAAGGCAGCAAATAAATTCCAAAAATTTATTTCAGATGTATTTTTGTACCACCTTAAAGCACTATTACGGTATTTCGACGGCTATCTAGTCAACACATTAAAAAAAAACGAGCTGAGCGAAAGCTCACTTCAATAAAGTTTTTAATTTAAGTGAAAACCGAAAGCAGCGATCAGGTAAAAGCTTAGAAAGTTGTTCTTTCGGCCGTCATGTCGTCTCACAACAAAAAAAGCTAAGCAAAAGCTTCCATTTGAACTTAATTTATAAAAAAACAGCTTAAAGGTTCTTTAGAATTTTAAGTGCTCTTTATTTGGACACATATTCGCATGTTTTACAAAGGTCGCTTTTGCTAGAACAAACTATTTAAATGAATCAGATGACATTTTTTGTTGACAACAAAAAAAAAATTAACCATAAAGAAGCAAAACGTAAAAAATTTTAAATTAAATATATGTAAACAAGTAATTTTAAAGCAAAAACTACAACCGATTTTAATGCTCGTATAACAATTTAGGAGTACCGTTAATTTCTTCATGATCCAATGATCGAAACTAAATCAAATTAGAATTGAACTACCCTTGAGGTACCACCTTTCGAAAATGGTTCACGTGGTCCAGAGTTATACGGCAACATACATTAACAAAATAATATTCCGATGAATTGATAAGCGTCCTTCTTTTTTCGAAGTCAGTTAAAAAATTTTAAAATGAACTTGCAACAAATATGAACAACAACAAGTAAGTAAGTAACCGACTTAAAAAAATATATATAATATATATATATATATATATATATCTAAACCAGATTAGTATGGGACCACCTCTGAGACACTACCTTTCCGATGCAAAAAGGATTATCGAATTCGGTTGACGTGGTCCAAAGTTATGCGGTAACATACATAAAAAAACGAACTGATAACCTCCCCCTTTTTTGGAAGTCAGTTAAAAATAAAAAAGGAAAATGTTTAATAAAAGTCTATTAACAATTATAAACCATATTATCTGCCTTCATTAGGCACCCTCCATCATATAACCTTTGCCTACGTCTGGCCTTGAACTTTTTCTTTGCGCCTCAGCTGTAGACATAGGTGTCTCTTCATCGTCTTGAGATTTTGGATTTGCAATGACCTCTTCTTCTTGTTCTTTCACACTCAACCCCATCTCTGGCTTTTTCTCTGCCGTCTGCGGCACTCCACCCTTCTCCTTAGGACCTTTGCAGCGACATTTTGTTAGAACCTCTGGGTATACAACCAGAAGTAGCAGCAATTCCACTAGAAGCGTTACAACGTAGCAGCATAGCAGAAAGAGCAGGAACCAGCCGTCCATAACACGTATCAAGAACTCATACTCGCTCCGCTCAGCTTCATAATTATTCAGATTAGTATCGCCAAAATAAAGGAAAACAAGTAACAGGATAACCGCAAATTTTGCTATCCAAATGCAACTACGCACAAAGCGATCGACCTTAACCACGCCGTATTGCCAAGGCCCGAAAAGCGGCTGAAATAGAAACCAAGTCATGAATACATCGTGGTAGGCAGCCTTTACTTTTTTCCAATTCTGTGCTTTGGAAATTTGCTCATTTCCTGCAGCGCCCTCGACCGCTGAGTCATTTTGGCTTTCTTCGTCTGGTTGCACAACGACTGGCTCTGCGCCAATCCACTTTCGTACTGTACAGCGTTGCTTCTTGCCATTTTCTAAATTCACTATTGTTATCGACTCACAGTACCAGGAGGGATAGCGTCCACTCTTATCCTGGCTTATAGTTATCTGCAACGGTCCCTGCAATTCACTCGCTTTCACAGGCAGCTCTAGTACGCAGGTGGTGTAGGGCTTCAAGTGCGGCTGCTCGGGGTTCTGTGTGATTGTGTAGCTGCGGCCACCTGGCAGCGCGACCACCACATTTGCCGAACTGGCGGCCGTCCACTGACCGCCGGTCATGATGTGCAGCGCAATGTTACGCGACTTCTCGCGTTCGTTCTCAGCCAACGCTGTCACCAACTGTTGTTGCGCTTGGCTTGTTGCTAAATCATCACAGGTGCGCAGCAACAACCAGATAAAGACTAAAATCAGCAGTACGTAGAATGCTACAAGGTACCAATTCACGTCGAGGCTCTCCTTTAACAAGCGCTCACGTACCACCTCTTCGGCTGTGCTGTAGTACGAGCGACCAGCAAATACGGACATGTGGTAGCAAAAGCATGTTATGTTGTCGCTACCTTCCGAATCCAGCGCCGCAGAGCAGCCCTCGGTGCGCCAGATGGGATTATCTAAGTTCACATTCCACGTCAGGCATTCATACAGTTCCACATTAAAGGCGTAGTTGGCCACTTTACCGCGCATATTCACGCCTTTTGCCGCAATGAGCGCGACATAACACCAGCCGGGTTCGCCGGCGTCGTTTGAAGCCGAGCATTTGGTGCCGTTACCAATGGCATCCGCTTTAATACGTATACCCGCGCGCACCTCCTGCTCGTTGGGCATGTGATTGCACTTCACTAGCGCATCCATATCCACGTCGACTGCCTTAAAGTTGATAATAACGGCGGCGCCCTCTGGTGCGCGCACCCGGTAGATGGGCATTTCGTTCGTTTCCCTAATCGAATGGCGTATCATTGGCGGTTCCGTTGGCAGGCGCTGCTGCAACATCTCAAACCTTAGTGGCACATCGAGCTCGGTAATCGCAAGCGATAGATCTTCTTCATTGAACGAGCTGAAGTAGAATACGGAGGTAGTGATGGGATGCTCATTGGGATACCACCAAAACGGGTTTTCCTTGAACGAAACCACTTGTGCAGTCATTTCCTTACCACCTAACTTCGATTGCATATCTTGCAGCATGGGCAGAGTAAGCACTGCAGTGGTGAGGTAGTCCAGCGAGACTATTATCAAGGGTTCATCGTCGTCGATGCCGAAAGTTGACATCTGCACAGTAAACTTATTGACGATGAATTCCTTGTCACCCTTGTGCACGTTGAGGCTACTCGCGACGCCAATATCATGCAGTAGCTCAAAAGTTTTGCAAACGACATGCATCCAACGGTTTATTGGTGTTAGAACTGTGTCATTGAGCCAATTATGGGCGCCGTAGTGTTCGACCAAAAGTGCTACTCTTGGCGGCATCATGGCGCGCTCCTTGGCCACTTGTTCCATGCCGCCTTCGAATTCCCACAACAGTGACTGCACATCCACAAACTGCTCGGACTTTGTCGCGAACTTGGACACCATGCCAACTATTTCATCGGACATGTCCATGAGATCTTCCTTATCTAAGTCCTTTATCTCGCCATTCTCAATAGTCTTGCTGAAGCCATCGCTTATCTTGTCCAACAGCGCACGAAACACTTCAACTTTCTCACTTGTTAAATTGGCCAATGGTTCGACCAGTTGGCTCGTCATTGTACCCAACTGCCGCACGTCAGCCAGCGAGTCCGCGTCGAAGTTCCCGAATGCAGAGAGTATATGTTTTAACACTTCTAGCGGCTGGTCCTTCATCATCAGCGTAGCTTTGACAACGGCGCGGGCAAAGTGTCCACCATTCAGTAATTTTTCTATATTATTTGCATCCCATTGCATATACTTCATTATGTTCTGCAATCCCTTTGGTATCACAGCGGGCGTCAACTCCAAAGGCACCTCATGCTTCGTGCAAGCATCAAAGTGATCACATATGCGTACGGTGAGCGCGGGCACCTGCGGCACATACACCTCCCAATTGGGATCGGTGGTACGGTCGTATAGCAAATTACCCGCCTTCAGCGTATAATACAACGGTAAATCGGGATCAGTCCAGTTCTTGCAAGCCACACGAAAGAGCGTGTCGCCAGGAATTCCGCTTTTTGGTGCAACCGTGCAAATGCCACCCGTCGGTGGATCGTTGCGCATGAAGTGCGCCTTGGCCTTACTCACCACACCATCGGCTACGAGTGTAACGTTGAACTTGAAGATGGGCGCATTTGGCGGCATGAATCTCACCTTTCCATTGTGATTGGACGTTATGAATACGTCGTCTACCCAGAAGTAGAATTTCAGGGATACCCCGCAGTAGCCAATGCAATCGACGTGTAGGAAAATGCTGACACCCTCATTGTAGCGGTAGTTTAAGCAATTGCGTTCACATAGAATAATTAAAGGTATTTGTGTGCCGTATTCGACTCTTATATAAATTTGATCGCCTGCAACTAAACCTGTTACGGGCGACTTAGTATGGAGCGTTATTTGATAGAGGCCTCTAACGGAGAGGTAATGGCCATCAATCTTCAGTTTGGGACCTAGAAATTGAAGAGGA
Organism: Rhagoletis pomonella; assembly: GCF_013731165.1. Classification (NCBI taxonomy): domain Eukaryota; kingdom Metazoa; phylum Arthropoda; class Insecta; order Diptera; family Tephritidae; genus Rhagoletis; species Rhagoletis pomonella. The sequence goes on along the minus strand of NW_023458559.1, from coordinate 63,969,582 downwards.
TAAAGAAAGTATGAAAAAGAAATAAATAAGAAAAGTGTGTTACAAAGAGAAAAGAAAAATATTGAAGAAAGTAAATGGGAAGAAGCTCGACGGAATTTTTGATTTATGAAACATACTTTATTTTTTATTAAGTTTGTTAGTTACCATATTTGCGAAGGTATTTAATTCTACATATCGTGCACTTTCAAAGGTGTATTAATTCAGTATTTACTGTACAACAAAATTTTTCAAATATATGAAAACCCGCTACAAAAATATTTTCGACGATAAACTTTCTTAAACCTATTTAGTGTGATACCCGTATTGTAATATTTTATTTATTTTATCAATTGGATAATTGAATATAAATTTTCAAACAGGTGGCAACCCTCCTTTAAGCCTTTTTCTTTTGACATCCATATTGCACTATTTACTTTATCTTATCAAAACAGGTGGCAACTTTCTAAATATTGTTTTCCTGTATTTTAAGTTAGATCTTTAGCAATACACCGGGGAAAACATACCGGACAGACAGACAAAAATTCTAAAAATTATTGATTTGGCCTCTGTTGCTCTTGTAGAAACTTTTTTAAAAATTAGTGACATTTCAGGTGACAACATATATGTAGATTGGTTGAACTTCACAGATGCACATAAATATGAAATTACTCCCACTCACCAGTTGACATAACCTTGCCCTCCTTGCAATATTGATTATCCATATCAATCTCGACTGGTCTGCAGGTCCATTCGAATATGTAGCGTTGATTTCCTTTCGGCTGACTGTAGTCAAAGCTTTTGGAGCCGTCCAACTCAATGATTTGCTCCGAGCCAATCGATATGAGTTCCGAACCGTCGATGTGACTGTACATCTCTAAGTTGATGAAATCGATATGGCACTGGGAGAAGTGGAAAATAGTATTACCGTAAACGAAATTGAAACAGTGATTTGCATTTTAGTGTACATATAAGCTCCGGATAAAATAGATTTTTTTCGCGAATTTCATTCAAAACAATTTTTTTCACTCGGGAATTTAATCGTACAATTTCTTATAGAAAAATGCTATTTGCTCTTAAATTTTTGTTAATAAAAAAAAAAAATCGCGAGGAAAAAAGCTTATAAATATTGTTCTCGCAAATTTCAGCTTTCAGAACTAACTTTTATTACACTCGCGATTTTTTATCATGAAAAATTTATTCAAACTTGATTTAAATTTTGTAAGACTTATACCCCATTTTCACCAAGAGCTTAACTGAAAATAAGAGCCCAGGTGAGTGCAAGAAATCAGAAAAGATCTCCGAGCTGATAAACTAAACTCACCTCACAGCGTCCCTTCGTGCGTCCATCACTTTTTGTCACCACAACTCGATTATTTTCGCCTTTTTCACTGGGCTTCACCGAAACTGTGAAGGGCAACCAAACTACACGCGGCACTTTTGTTGTACCCAAATCGGTTATAATCTCTGAAAATATGTAGATTGAAAGCAACGAAAATTGTCAAACACAAGAATTTTTCATTTGCTGCCCCAACTTACCGCCTGAGCCCGAGACGACTTTCCACGTATACGTAACCGGCCGTGCGCATGACCGACCTTGCACTGCAATTTCATTGCGTTTGCCAACATCAATCCATATGGGTGCGTCTGCGTACTGGCCATGCACGCATTTACAAAATGTGCAGAGATCCTGCACCGAAAATGACGGACTGCAAAGGCACAAGGCGAGTATAAAGTAATAGCGGAACATTGGTGTGGAGTGTTTTTGAAATAATAACACGAGCAGATTTGATAGGAAAACTAAATAAGCTGTAAAACTTTTTTTACGAAGCAGAAGTTGAAAGTTGTAAAAAAGACGAAAACAATTTTATTTCTATACAAAGAAGCTAAGTTGTTGAATTGTGAGTAAATTTTTAGATCGAGTGATCACTTCTAAATGAATTGATAATAAGTAGTAAGGTGCACTTACTATTTTTCTGAAGTTACAACATCCACGGGGGAAGCAGTTGTTATGGCCCATCAAATAAAGTTTTCTCTACATATACAATCTTTTTTTTTAGGGGCACTCTAAAAAAAAATTGTGTAGATTTCCTACCTAAAAGGTAGGTTACTGATTTCCTACCTTATTATTCGCAAAATTACATGCTCGAATTTTCAACGAATAGTTTGTTTAAGTTTCGGACTTTTTAGAGCGTAATATAGCTGCTGTGGTGTGCGTAAATTTACTACGAAAGTGTGTACAAGTTACAAAATACACATCTGCTGTCTGATTTCCACCGTAGAATTGTGTAAAGCCGCTAACAAAAAGGATTTTGACACACGAAAATGTGTAAACGAGAAAAATACATATCCATCGTGTAAATTTACCAAAAATTTTTAAAAATAAACAAAAATATACTCAATTTAAAGTCGCATTTTTAAACAGATTTTTTAGAGTGGGACGTATTCTTTTGCAATGAGCTGGATTCGACCGTGCGACTAAATTGCGAGTCTGGTAAATTATTTGATCAGTTAGTAGAGAGCGCTCAAATGAATAAAGTCTTATATAGTATTGACAAATTAAGTTAAGGTTTTGGCTAATAAAATTAAACTCTGGACAAATAAATTTAAATTTTGAGCAGATAGACTTAAACTTTGTGCGGATAGATTTAAATTTTGGGCAAACAAAACTAATCTTTTTGCAATTAAAATAATACTCTACTGTAGTACTAAACAGTGTTTGAAAAACTAGTATTTGCTTTATTTGGTATATTTTTCAGTTTTTCAAACACTTTTTAGTACTATAGTAGGGTTTAATTGTATTTGCCCAAAGTTTAATTTTATTTTCCCAAAGTTTAAATCTTTCGTATTCTAATTTTACTTGCCAAAGTTTAACTTAAGGTGTAAATGCTGTATATAGATAGGCTAGCATGTTTTCTTTCTTTCTTTTACGCCTAAAATGTACTTCTAGGGTATAAAGAATTAGTACCAGGTAGACCGAGCTCTGCCCGGAGTGCATATACTTTTTAAAGTTGCCAGGATTTGAGTACCTTTAAAAAATATTAAGGAAGAAAAAAATTTGGATTTCGATATCTATAAGTAAATTTCTTACTCCAAAATTTAGGTGGCAACCCTATTCTGAAATACGCTGGAATGAATGGTACATATCTTGAGCGTATATGTACTGTGTATATATTTATAAAAATGCTGATTGAACGTAACAAAATAAAAATTTTCACTACTTAAAAGCGTGGCAACCCTGATGAATAATATGTTCAGACCAAAGTTCTCAATAATAGCTTTCATTTGATATCCATATTGCGACATTTTATATAAATTGTGCAGAATCGAAAATATGTGGCAACCTTACACCATTATCCTAAGGGATAATATTTTGTATATAGGGAAAGCATTGTTTAAGAACCTGCTCTTGGTACCCATGAATAGTAATATTTTACCTTTTTACTAAACAAAAAAATAAATAAATACGCGATTTAAAATAGGTGGCAACCCTATTAAAAAATATTTTTGAATTAAGGATCTTTAAAATACCTTCCATGTGATACCCATATTATGATGTTTTAATTAATTTATAACTAATTTCGAATAGGTGACAACCTTATGCGAGTTTTCTCGGAGATATTGCCTATTCAGATAACCCTAAAATCCAAAACATTATCTGTGTACAAAATTTCATCAAAATCGTTAGAGCCGTTTCTGAGAGCCCTATGGATATATATACATATATATACAAGAATTGCTCGTTTAATGTAATAAGATATATCCTTAAAAAGCTACTTTGAGATGCTGATATGCAGAAAGTTACTGAATTTTTTAATTACTATAGTTTAAAGTAAGGCGCAAAAATCAATTTAAAACTGACACCAATACAGATGCCATACATGTACATTGAGAGGATACGCCTCCTAAATGTATGCTTCAATGTGTATACTGCTGCTAGGCAGCAATTTAGGAATATGATTCAGTACATTTTGGAGATTTTTTATTTTTTCGGGTCTTGTTGCGATGTTTTGAAACTCTTTTTGGATTGGGATTATTGTGCTTTATTTGCCGTTATTTATCTCAGTATATTTGCAGAATTTCCGAAAATTTTCGTTATCCTTCGTGTTATATCTGCGAAATATTCGCGGAGTTTTTCGGGATGTTTTGTTGTATTTTCAAGTGTTTTGCTATTTATATTTATCTATTTATCTCAACTGGCTGCGTTTGCAACTGAAATAAACATTTGCAGCTCCAAGTAGAATTTCTTCATTTATAGCCTGCCAGTTATCATGGCATAAATGGCCCAGACATTTAAGTAGCGTAGCGCAGAACATAAATAGATGATCACCTATAGAAGAGCCGCAGGCAAGGGAAGAGTCTGCAGGCAAAGGCACAGAAGGGACTGAGAGCACCGATCTGTTAGCCAAAGCTAGCACTGCTCAGAGAGTCAACGGGCCTCTCTAAGCAATCTTCAAACTGAGCTAATCATAGCAAACGGATTGAAGAGTGTTGACAGAAAATCACGTTTCGCTAAAAGTAAGATTAAGTTAAAAAGAAAAAAATCCAAAATCTATTTCCGAAAGGGTATGAAAGCATACCAAAAAATTACCAATGAGATGCGATTAGGGAGATCCATACAGCAGTGTTTATCAGTGCCGATATGATTGTGTAGGCAATTGTGCACTTAAGAAAAAAAAAAACTAGTACTAATTAGTCTCCACTTGCACCCGTAAGTCGTCGATTCCCATCTGATGGGATCATTTGGCCATTGTTTAATATCCACTGACAGTTCGCGGATACCAAACTCGGTCTAATCTATTTAGAAACTCGTTTCACGTTTTATGCAGGACTCGTATGGACATTTGCATATGTAATTTAATATGCTCGCATACGTGTGTTTCTACCCAACGGGACTGAAAGTTAGCTGCTCCCCAAAGGAGCAAGTAGGGAGCAGTACAAAAGCAAAGTAAAAAATAAATTTTTAAATTTCTAGCAATGCTCAGAAATAAATATCATTTTGAGTAGTAACGTAAAATATTTTCTTTTGAAAGAAGTTAATTTATGTACAAACATATACATATGTATGTATGTATTTTCGTATGTATACCATATAGAAAAGAAAAAAAAAACTTGTTTATAAGTACACTTAATAAAACCATAAAATGGTTTACAAAAACGCCATTTCTTTATTAAAACAAAAATATAATATACAAATTAAAATTTGCATGCATCGCTTTTGAAATGCTTTAGTTAAAGCGCTCATCAAGAGCAGCAAGGGAGCGCTTCTTTCTAATGACACCCAATGTTAAAGCGCTCACTGCTTAATATGGAGCGCTCCAATAGCACTAATGGAGCGCTTCTGGCCCCGTTGGGTAGTACAGATGTACATATGCCTACACATTTATATAAATACATAAGGGGTATTCACGATCCGGTGCATACTGTCTAGCATGGTGCATAGATAGCATAAATAGCACTATTGTTGTTGTTTCATGTGTTCAAACAACAACAAAAATAGCCAATCACGCGATTTATGCTATCTATGCACCATGCTAGACAGTAGGCACCGGATCATGAATACCCCTGTACGTATGTATATGAATTGCATGCATGTAAATCCGCTTGTATGCTGGATGCCAACAAATAACGTTGTCAAATTAAGTTATATACCTTCACCCACATACACACACACACACACACACATAGCACACATTGCACACATTTGAGAATGGCTTGATAGAAAGCCCATCGCATTACGTATACGCCCTGTTGAATGGCAGAAATGAAATTTACTTTCAATTTCAATGCAATGCAATTTCTTTTTATTATTTTTTCTTTTCGCTCTTAATTTTTATTTCACATGCGCTTTATACATACATGTTTGGCGATTCTCTGCTTTTTATGACGTTACACTCGAGCGCCTTTTGTAAGTAAACTCGCACTCACACGCGCTCACACACACACTGAGAATCCCTCATGGCACTGCTCGGCATACGAATTTATTGCATTATAATAAATTGTATTGAAAATAAGCGGGTAAAAAGATTGGAGTACACCATACAACTCTGAATGAAAGTGGTGTAAGCAAGATTTTTATACAATGGCGGCGTGCATGTGAGTGTGTGAAAGTGCGAGCATGCAGGTGTATTAATGCTTGCATCATGTGTCTCACATACTTGCACACGCTGCATAATATGCCAGATTTTCAATTCAACAACAAAAAAACATTAATATACCCTCCATGGCTCTACATTCCCTTCCGCTGTTGCTTATTGTCTGCTCATTGCATTGATTGACACAATGTCTGGCTGAGTGACTGACTGACAAGCATACAAATTTACATACGCATGTACATATTAGCTCGCTGCTGTTTCTATAGTCAGCTGCATGCATATTCATGTGTCATAAATTGAATTACACTTTTTGTATGCTCCCTATAAAAGGTTATGAAAAAATAATCACGGCGCTGATTTTGTATGTACGTATTTTTCTTGCTGCTTTTGCTTTATTGACTTTTTTGGGGGTATTAAATTTTTCAGCTTATCTACTTTGCTTGACAACAATAAAACGTTATTGCGTTTTGATTTGAATTATATGTACATATATTTTCTTTGTGAAATTAGTGCGCAGCTGAATTCATAAGTTTTGGGTAGAAAAAAATTTGATTGTTATGCCGAAAATAGCTGCATTTCCCTGCTTGCGTTGTGATTGATTGAAATTGCAGCTGCGCCTAGCCTAAAGGCACGAAAACAGCTGTGATATGTCAAAATGGTGAGCAGTATGACTTAAATGTAAAGTTTCTTTAATTTTTAATAAAAATGCTGTCATTCACAATTCGATCACATTCAACTAGGAATGAAAGCGTTTTTTCCAATGTAGAAGAATTTTAGTTGAAGATAAATGATTAACCGGCTTAAAAAAATGTAATATTCGATGAGTCTTTTTAGGCTCGAATGGGTCAAAAGGTCTCATGAGCGCAATGTTAAGTGGTTCGTTCTTCATGGAAGCCTATAAGGAAGGAGCTACGATCGTTTAGTTGGAGTGATCACAAGGTGCAATCTATGGGACCAGCATATGGCTTCCACGGGTATTATCGGCAGCCAAATTTGGTCTCCTGTCTGGTGGAGGATGCCCTGTTACATTTTATTTGTTTTTGCTCTCCCTCTACTTTACTAAGGTGGGGCTATTTCGATACAGATGTATTGAGACAGCATCAGCTATTTTAACACATAATAATAAGTACCAGGTTGACCGAGCTTTGCCCGGAGTGCAAACTTTAACAAGTTCTCAAGGTTTGTATCAAATACTGGTCATTTGGATAGCTCCAACAAATATTTTTGAAAAAAAAAAATTTGGATTTCGATATCTATTAAGTAAACTTCTTACTCAAAAATTTAGGTGGCAACCCTAATACTTTCTGACCAAAGTCCTCAAAAATACCTTTCATTTGGTATCCGTATCACGATGATTTAGATGAATTTTGTAGAATCGAAAATAAGTGACTCCGCTGGCTTGACCATGTCGTTCGAATGGACACCGACGTTCCAGCTCTGAAAGTATTCAACTCGGAACCCGCTGTTGGTAGCCGAGGAAGAAGGAGGCCCCCACTGCGATGGAAAGACCAGGTGGAAAAGGACTTGGCTTCACTTGGCATTTCCAATTGGCGTTAGCTGGCACAGAAAAGAAACGACTGGCGTGCTTTGTTAAACTCGGCCAAAGAAGATGAAGATCATTGCATGTCATACTTCCGGTTTCACGAAAGCAATTTAAGTGAAAAAATGATTTTTTCGCTTGCAGTTTCCATATTAAATTATAATAAAAAAATTATTTTTCACTTAAATTGCTTTCTTGAAACTGGCTAATAGCTTTCCTAATATTTTTTAGCACAATTTTGCTGCTTTAATAATCGAGAGTTAAAGCATAGTCAATTCCAAAATTGAAAATCGCAAATCATTTCAGTTTTTGTCATCGTAATAATTTACCTTTACAGCTCAAAATCATAAGCAACCAGCAGTTGAAGTCTTGAAATATTTTTGCTGCAGGGAAATTTCATCCTTCCTACACCAAAGAAGTTGCATTTAAAAACTAAGTAAAACACTATATTTCTCCCGTTGCAACTTGGCTGATAAATATTCACTTCTTATCGCATTGGTGTAAGCGAAATTGTTTTCTTTTTCTGTCACAAAAATCTGGGCCAACATTTGCGTGCGCGGCATAAAACTCGATTTGCCAACGATTACATGGGCATTTGTTTGCTACATCGAAGTGCAGGTATTTGCATATCTACACCTGCACTACAAATATACATACATACACATGTATTATGCAATAAATACACACCGCACCGCAACACAAAAAGGTGCACAATTTATAGACTTGCGCTCACAGTCAGACATTTGCCAAGCGACATTGATAAACAACGAAAAGTTAGAAAAACATTTCAAACTCGTCTGCAGGAAAAAAAAAAATAGAAAAAAGGCGAAACACTAAAAGGCGATAAAGAGGTGTTTCAGCCTAGAAAAAAATATAAAAAATAAAGAGTGCACTAAAATGTGCAGCGGCAACGTATCGCCACCGCAGGGCTTAGTGTAGGTACAAGCTTCCTGAGCCGCTTTCCGCTGCTGCTGCCGTTATTGATGCACTCTCCTTTTGCGCTTCTAGGCAGTTTATGCAATTTTACAATGCAGTTTTCGCTACAAAATGGCCTTAAAAACTGACGTTGTTTTATGTGCGCGCGCGTTGCTTTGTTTCTACCTGTTGGCTTAGTTCAAAAAATTGTTGCAACGCTCGACAGTTTTCGCTTTATTTTGTTGCTGCACTCTCTATCCACTACTGGCCCCATTTTATACAATCGCCGTTGTATTTCCATTTCCGTTGTCGATTTAATGGCACTAAATATCAGTAAATGCATCAAGTACTACACACACACACCCACACACATACCTAGTCATACTTAAATGCATACACTTCGGCGCTGAAGTGTAGAAATTGCGAAAAAAAATAAGAGAAAGCGCATGTAAATGGGCCGCGATTTGTACTGCAACAGCGCAGCGATCGCCCTTTTTTAACTCACCCCGGTCACCAGTTTTCGTACGTGTGTAGGGTTTGTTGAATTTGAGACAAAAAATTGCGAACAAAGCTTGCAACAAACGAGCGCTTCAGCAGCTTAAGACATAAACGCCAGCGGCGAGCGATAAAAAAAAAAAATCAAAGCGTACCATCGAGGCTTTAGGTGTTTAGTTGGATGTCAGTAGAATTGTTGTACAGCTAGAATATATCAAATAAATGGGGTCACAATTTAACTGCAAAAAGCGAGGTATCGTCTGTTACTCCTTTTTTTTTGATTTCGAAAGAGTGCACCGAGTATGTATTTTATGGGAAAAAGGAAACATTTTGGCGAACCGTAGAAATTTACTTTAGGATGAAGAGAAAACCTATTTTATTATCAAAATTTAAATGAAAGGCCTCGAAAGTAAAAAAAGTAAAGTAAAGTTTGGTATTTACCAAATTATTCCGAAATATTTAAAAAAAATCTCTTAGGAAGCCAAAAACCTCGAAAAGCTGTACAATCTCTTCTCTTTAAATGCGTATGCTGAAAAAAATTTAGCTCAAAAACCAGAAATTGCAAGCATTTTTCATCACTTCGTCAAAAAAAGAAAAAATTATTAAATTAAATCATTCTTTTCTTAAAGGACAAATAAATGCCTAGTTTTTAGTTTCCTGAAATTTTTTTTATAAGAAAATTTTGAAAATAAAAAATTTCAACTCCTGCTTAAAAGTAGGCTTTTTACAAGCTTTTATTTAACTGGCTCTGTATGTATGTTTGTTTGGGGCAAATCTTGCAATCAAATTTTTACCAAAAATTTTGTCTCTAACAGCTGGTTTCACCAGCAAGTTAAATGGAAAATGATTTTTTATTTTCCCATAATTTCCATATAAAATTCAAAAAATCAAAATTATTTTTTTCTTAAATTGCTTTGGGTAAATTGGCCATAAGAATTTTAGCTCTTTCTGTAGCAGATTAAAAAAAAAACGTAATACAAATTTTGTATAACAAATTTTTTTCAAAAGTCAATTGCATATCCTATTAAATATTAAAAAATGATAAATAAAAAACAATGTAAAAAATAACAAATAAAATTTAGACATCTAATTTAAAATTAAAAAATACAGAAAAATTTTGTTTGTTTAACTTTTGAAAACAAAAAGATTTTAATTACTTTTACAAAGGACGTTTGAAGTCTCTACAAGAGTATATTAAAGGTACTCCTTTAAAGGCACAAACCCTCCGAGAACGTTGCAAACTGTAAAATTGTAATCCTTCGCAAATGAAATGTAAAATGTCTATGCAAAGCCTTTTCCACAAACAGGGCGACTTTGCGCGGCAATTTTGTCTGTGTGCTGTGCTACCTTGAATCAGCTATTTTGTTATGTTAATTTTGATTTGTCCTCAACGCTTTTCCAAAATGGCTGAGGTAAGACTTAAATATATATTTACTCGAATTTGAGTTTGAGTTGTTCATTTTGTTTTCAATTAAAACATTTAAAATAAGTAACTGTCAGAAATTGCAAAAAATATAAAATTGTCCTCTCGAAACACGCTGCGAAGATGTGCACAATTGCCCAAACTAGTAAAATTTTTAGTGTTTCTTGTAATGGCCTCAAAAAAAAACATTTCGTATGTATGTATGTATGTAAATTTTAATGTTTTTAACCAAATGTCACTAAAATAATTTTTGTTCAAAATCGATTTTATCTACCTACTCAAAAGGATTAATAAAACAGACATCGGAAAAAATTTGTTATACTATGTTTAATTTGTAATTTTACTTTACAGATGTTTATTTAATGAAGTTTAAAGAAATAAAAGATTTTTTTTTGGGTTCACAGATAATCAACGCCCATAAGCAAGGTCTGCCTCCTTAAAAATTAGAAAACAATTCATAAATGAATTATTACGTCTAACTATGTTCTTCCAAAAGCGATATCTTAGTTAATTTCTAATAACTTTATTCATCAAAATAAACCCGATATAAAAAATTTAAAAATAAATAAAAATTTTAGAAAAAATTTAAAGCTTGGAGCAACACTTTAGTTACTTGATTTTTTATGACAAACATGTTAAAAATAGTTTTTTTAGTAACGAGCTTCGGGTGTAAATAGTTTTCGTCAGTCAAGGGTGGGGTTAGACCTCTTTTTTATTATTTTCCCTGTATGTGTCGTTTTTTATGTTCCCCCTATTCAAATATTTAAAACAAAATATTGTTTTTAGTTATCATACATATACATATGTATGCCTTTTTATCAAAAATCTCTGATGGCGACTTTATTAATTTGATACTGATACGCTAATATTTCGTTAAGCGAATAACTTAAATTTATGCCCTCAAAAATACAAGGGTAGCCGCATTCCCAACTAAGTAATTTTGTAAAGACTATTCACCAATAATCCAATAACAAGTAAATAATTGCTTTATATATTTGAGGTTGTAGCTCGTGTATAGTTAGCTTAACATTTATTTCATTTCCAAAGAATTTTTAAGTTCATACCTAGACTTTTCACGGTCGCACCACCACCATTTCCCATGGACATTCTCTTCAATCAGCACTCTTCTAACGAAACTTTCACTTTATTACACTAATAGTTTCTGTATTATCCTGATCCATTCTCAGAGTTGATGCTTTGAATTGTAATTGAAAGTATTCACATATGTACATACATGTGTGCGCTTTCTTTTGTACAGAAGTGTGTGGTATGTGCGCGCCACCTCTGTAATTCTCTCACTTTCTCTTTAACTAGATGGCAAATTAATCAAAGTAATTAAAAATTCTTTCAAGTTTTTCCAATGAATTTAATTTCATTTCATTGCGATTCAAAGCGCAAATTAACAAAGCAGACTTCTTTGAACCAACGACGAAGTGTGTGTGTGCCCTTCACACTTTCGTTGATTCAAGCCAATAGAAGAAATAACAAATCTAACTTTGCTACAAAATCGTGCAAGCCTCTCTATGTATCGAATGAGCGTATTTAATCTCACCTTTCAAGTCGTTCAAGCATTAGTTACCATTACACCTCGCCTTTCAAAAAGGTTACTCATACGCCATGGCGCAGCACTGACTGGGCTCGTCTTGGCTCAGCTGCAGCTCAGCCGCTACTTTTGCAACTGAAATGTGAAACTTTGAGTTAAGTTTTTGCAATGAAACTTTTCTTTCAGCTTCAGCTCTATCCCGTATGTGTTTGAGTGTGTGTGTGTTAGTTAGTTTGTGCGATTCGTTATATCGTTTGGCTACTAGTTTCCTCATACTTTCTTTGACGTGGTGGAGAATAACAATTTTTCTGCATGTTTTTCTGCAACTTTCGCTATTATTGATAGTTTGTGTTTGAACTTCATTCTTACGCACACGTTTTCTGTGCTTTCGGCTACTCGTATTTAACTTTATTTTTTATGATGAAGCAACTGAAAACTTATACTTTTAACCAGTTTCTATTGACTTCCTTTAGAAATTTGCTTGATTTCTAGGGTATTTTTGAGAAAAGGTTGCACATGCAAATAATTTATGTTTCTCGCTTAGACCAAGTCTAATAATTATCATAAGATTATGGCCCTACTGAGTTTATCAAACACCAGAACTTCGTCGAAACTAAGACTAACTTGTTCGCCGAGCGTAATTCTTGCGCCGCTCTTTAGTTTGCAGCGTCAGCATAGAAGAGCGAAAAATTTCCGTTTTCCGCGATACTTATATAGTTAATATCCATCTTTTCAAGCCTTTGAAAAGAAAAATTAGTACAAATTCGTATTTTTGAAGACCTTCCTATAGCATAAATTGCACTGAAGCTGCTGCGAACTCCATGCAACCGAAAAAGATCTCTGCATTTTACAAGACGATTAGAGCGCAGAAGAAACAAGGATATAGATATTTTTGTCGAAAGCTAATTCAAATAGCATATCGATTTCGTTTAAAGTATCGATAGTGAGCAATAATTATAAATAAAGCTGACCATGTAAGGTATCTATACCTAAAAATATTGATTTCGATATCAATAGCATCATTTCAAAACTAAGTTATCGATGGCATAGAAATAATGTCTACTATTATATCGATTTGATTCAAAATATCAATGGTGGATCGGTATCATCCCTACATATGACGGGTACAATTGATCACGGGACACATGATCACAAATTTGATCATCTAGACAAATGATCACATAATAGTTGATCACTGGACATGTTTTCCCAAAAAAGGTCAAAAGTTGTATCTTCCAATATTTCCTTGCTGGGAAATTCATATCGCTAGTTTAGAGTGAAAAGTTGCTAAGTCCACTTTTTTTGAAAACTCATGGTTTGATATGAGAAGCAAGAGAAATTAAAAATGCATCATTTCCAAAGGGATAAAGGTGCCTGTTGTATTTCTTCCCGTTTATATTCAAAGTAGGACAAATTTACACAATGTCTGCTGTTCCAGCTGGTAAAATAGTTGTTTTTATTATCCGAGCGTTTACCAAATTTTTAAGTTTTTTTTTTTGCATTGCAGGAACATTATTCTTAGTTGGCGATCGTGAGTACCTAAATGGCTAATGGTGCAAAAGTTAATGCCAGAAAAACCGTCAATAAACTGAACGTGCAGCAACGAACGATGAATCATCACATACTAATGCTGGTGAGATTACTGCCCAAGTATAGAGAAGTACGGCTGTCAGGTTGCCTAGTTTGAGCGATCTGCAGGCAAATATTCAGCGTCAAACTGTCGTAAATATAGCCGACGACCATTTGGTTTCAGAAGTACTCATTACTGACATCGGCGATGCTTTCCTTGGCACTAAGGCGAATGCATACAGGGTGGAGTGGTTAGAACAGCTGATTTCTTTGCTTTATTTTGAAAGCTAACTCGTAAAAGCAAAAACAAAATATATGGGATCGTTTTTCTTTAATTCAAGCTAGCAGCTTGTATAAATTCGCCTTGAGTGGGGCTGCGAAAGAAGTATTTCCAGATACACATCTCCACGAGTGTTATTTTCATTCGACCAATGTATTGTACGGATTTTAAACAACATTGGGCTGAAAACACGCTATAATCTGATGACGAGTTGGCTTTGCTTCCTAAAATGTTGATTGCTTTGGAATTCGGCACTCCTGATTTCGTGGATAAAAAGCGATGGATAAATAAACCATTTTTGATAGGTCAACTGATAATATAGAAAAAGGAAATATCATACGTCGCCGTTGTCTTACATACTCGGACAAGGCGTAGGAGTAACATATCCTATGTTACATTTTGTTTTGGTAGGAACCACGAGCAGTTGGCGAAATTTATGAACGCTTTGAAAGTGGAGCAAGTGTCGTCGGAGATGATTTGGGAGCAATTCAATGCTGGTCGTCTGCTGTCTGCGTGGGATGAAGAGACCGATATTTTGGATAATCGTCACCAATAGTGTTTCTCCGTGACCACTTGTTTTTTACTAATTTGGACATTGATATTTTGTTAAATATTTTATTGTAGTTCTATAAACATATATGTATATAATAAGCGGAAATTTCGAAAATTCATTAGTATGCATTTTTCTTATGATCTAATTATACTGCGTTAATTTTTCTACTGATCAATCGTCCTGTGATCAGTTGTCTTGTAATCATGTTGCCTGTGATGTGTTTTCGTTATGATCTAATTAACCTGTGATCATTTTTGTCGTGATCATTTGCCCTGTGATCAATAGAGGTGCAATCGGTGGATCGATAGACATATTTGTAAAGTCAGTGACAACATATTTAATTGACAGCTAAACATTCCTTATGTTTTGCGTTAAAAATAATGTCGAAGATATAAAGTGAGATATTGAAAATAATATCCTGTGAAACCTCGCACATTTAAATTCAATTTTTTGCACACCGGGACAACTAGGCTGTTTTCTCTAATATTTTTTTCTGCCGAATTTCGGAGGAATTTATTTGGCCGTGGACTTTTTAGGAGTAAAATTATTGATGCTTATTCTAAAAAATCATTTTAAGCTAACAATTGGAAAGTTCTTCGATATAAGAAAACTTATTATGTCCGATAATTGCAACACAAATCTCATTAAACTGTTTAACTAAAATCAAATAGATTTCTACTGAGCCAAATTCACAAGTAATTATCTACATGTGTGTATTTAGAAATATATATTTCTATACATTGAACTACACTAACATACGTGTAAATTCAGGCAGACAGGTTTATCATCCTGCGTGCCAAGCAGCTTTGTTTAATGCTTCCCCTTCCACCCAATTTAATCTCTTTTAATTTCATTGAAGAGATTTCCCCTTTGAATTTAACGTAATACCTGATGAATTAGCGCGCCGATTGACGTATTGAAAAGTGCGTACCTGCTTGTCAGATATTCATACACTACGCTTTCTTGTACAAATGCAGTTTTAGTTGCGAGTTGTGTATAGCACGTTTGTGCGCCAGAAAGTCTGCCTTTGCTCTCCCTATCGACGCGCGTGTACAGCTTATCGCTTTGACGCGCATTGCATAAGTAATCAGTTCGCGCTTTTGTGTGGGGAGTGTATTGAATTTGAATTGAGTTTTTTTTTTGGATATGTGTTTTGTGTGGTTAAAAATCCAATCGACTGAGTGCGATGGTATACCTGGGGATGTATTATGGACTTGTATGTAGATATTTACTTATACTTAAACAAAAAACTTTATTGCGTGTACATACTTAGTTGAAGTAGTCCATAGTAAGCACTTTATGGGCTTAGGCTTTTATTTAAAAGCTACAACGATTTTGATTATTTTAAATATTAAAAATTTATTGTATTCAAAGGGATTCATATTGAAAACAAAATAATATCCAAACAGCAGTGAAGTTGCAGTTTTTTCGATACCGATAAATAAAATTAATTGATCAAAATATCGAAACAGATATCGATAAATTTTCTCATTTTCACAATAATATTGAAAACCACATGCGAACATCCATAAGTAAAAAAACTATCGATAAAAACTTCGGTAAATTTATTTACAGACAAGTTTTATTTCATTTGTGAAAAATCAAATTCATCCAGAATTTGTTTTCCTCCAAGTAAATTGAAACATTACACCACTTAGCAAACAAAACATCTGCTTCGTTTCACACACTTTCTTTGCATACTTTTAGGGCAAATGATCAATGCAAATCCGCTTAGAACTGTCGCAAAACGAAAACGCATTTTCTCCGTCCGCCCAGTGGAAATAAGGAAAGTATACGCTTAACTCTTATACTCGTACGCGTTTTTTGTTCGAAAGCGTCTGGCCTTCAAAAGCTGTACGAAGCGGGAGAATCAGGAAGAGAAAGCTACTTGAGCATGCACTCTAACTAAAACTCTGATTTACTTACCCAAACGTTAAATCACTCATTCTATGTCTCCGCTGCCTGGCAAATGTCTACCATTTTGTACAAATTTCACTTTCAAACGCTCTGTTGCAAAACTTCCTCTGCAGCATTGTCGCACATGATCTCACTCTAACTATTCGCCTATTCGATTGAAAACGTGTTTTTGTAACAGATACCAAGTTTTCCTTATTGCTTCTTTCATTATGTGACTGAGATGCTTGTAAAAATTTGATGATGTATTTTGCCCACTTTTAGGCATTTTCGCATAAGTTAGCATACATAATACAAAGTAAGTCGATGAGACGTGACATGTGACCGTAAACAGATGGCGTAAGCGTACTCAGACGAAGGAATGGTTTAATACACTGGCTTATTGAGTGAGCTCAGAGAAAGCAGCCATTTTATATCTATAAGTAAGTGTTCTGTCATGAAAGAATGACTTAATTAACAGCCATTATTAGCGACCCCAAGAATTGCCTAACTGTTTCGAAAGGTCTTGGCTTCGGCTTCTAATTAATCGATTAGAGACCAAAGTTAATAAATTGTTTAAAATCAGAACATCTTCATAAGGAGCTGCGGCTGAAGTCAAAGGCTTTACTGGTCCTTCCTTTCATTTTACGTTCCGCACTCTCAACTCAGCGAATACCTGCGACTCGAGACTCCACTACCACAGATTTCATTTTAGTACCTAAGTTTTGATGCATAGAAATTTTTTGTAAAGCAAAACTGCTTGGAAATAGTTCAAGCAGCATAAAATATGGCCCAAAATGTTTTTTATGCAGATCAAGCCTTTCAAAATTTACTGCAGTTCATAGAAAAAGAAAGACACAAGTCGTTAAACCCACCTCAAATCACCCGAGGAATTGAGAACACATACACCTATATGTATACACAGCCGTTGTGTGCACATAAAAGCTCTCTAAAATGCACTAGCTTTATCATATTATTGCCTTGTTGCAATGGGGATTTGTCGGGCAGCAAGCTGAAATAAGAAAAGCGAATAAGTAAATAAGTAAATGTTTCATGCCATGGTTTGTTTATTCACTGCAATCGATTTGAAATTGTAAGTTGGCGATGATACAATAGCTCTTGTGATTTGTATGCGCTTGTGCGATTGTGCGCATGGGCACGTTTTAAGCTTGAATAAATTTCCAATTGAGTGAATGCATTAAGAAAAAAACCTACCTAGGGTAAACAAAGGGTAACCAGTGAAGCGAGCGGCAGGAAAGAAGTAAGTTAGACAAGTAACAGGAATTGAGAGATGCATGCCCGAATGGGAAATTTAAATAGGAAGGACATAGGTGATAAGGAAAGCTAGCGAGATTGAAATTGCAGGAAACTGGCAATTTGGAATTTATTTACATATTCATGGAAGGTAAGTTGGTCAAATGTTTTGAAATACAATATTTAGCAGCAATAAAGGGTTTTCGAAATTCTACCGCCTGCATTCAATTATCGAAAAAAACTTGACCAACTTTAAATCATCCACACACCTATGCGATTCTGTCGCAATGAAAACTAAAATTGCTCGGCAACAACTTACTTCCTTGAACGGTGCTACACTGACTTTTTCGGAGGAAGTTGGATATATGGGCGATGTTTTGGACAGAAAGCTAGCTTGGCGACGCAATCGTAATGGGAAAACAATTTATGTAAATACATAGTCCCGCCCACTTTACTGATGAATCATTTCGAAAGAACGATCCCATCAAGGGGTGAATGGGAGGAGGATTCAGTCCTGTACTCGTAATCCGACTCATCAGCCATCTACACTGATGGCTTCATGTTGGATCTAAAGGTAGGAAGTGGAGTATACTCGCAAGAACTCTAACTTAGCCTTAGTTTTCGTATGCTCGTATGTTTTTCAGTGTTTTTCAAGCTGAACTTGCAACAATCAACGAAGCTGCAAGATGGCTGATTGAATCTTCTATTAATTTGCATGCAGTAGCTATCTTTTCTGATAGCCAGACAGGCTTACCCTAAATGAGCTTGCAAGGAGATACGTCACTCATGTCGTATGGGTGCCAGGACATAGAGGTGTACCAGGCAACTATGTCAGCTATCAATATTGGTTGAAATGCGGGCGTTCCGCTATCTGCCTGCAAACTCTGGCTGGAGAATAATTTTATCGAACCGGCAAATAAAAGATGGTCTACGGAACCCAGGTGCAGGACAGCAAGGCATATTTAGACCAGGTTGGATAAAGGCAGATCTAGTACTGTACTCCGCTTTGAGCGACCACTGCTCCGGCATGTAGTTGGAGCTCTCGCCGGGCATTGCCTGATGGGAACCCACGCTAGTAGGATGGGTGCGCAGTCAAACGATTACTGTCCTAGCTGCCGCGATGAGGCAGAAATCGAAAGCGTAGAGCATTGCATGTGCCACTGTCCTGCATTGGCGAGGGTTTATCGGCGCTGGATTCAGCTAGTATCTACCATTTTGCGCGCTTCATTAGGGTTGCAAATTGGTTTTACTTCTATAGTATGAGAAGGGACGTAGGGTATGGCATCACAACGGGCCTACCGTGACCGAAGTGTGTCCTGTACTGGATGGGAACAGCCAAGATAACCTTACCTAACCTATGTATCAGACTTGCGGTAAGCTGGACCTTAGAGGACAAAATTAAAAGCCCACCAATTTTTTTAAAATAATTTTTGAACGGAACTATTTTTTACGTATTTTTTTACCCATTTAAAAAACTGTTTTCCAAAACTATGAGAAAGTCCAAAAATACAATTTTTTCTCACAGTTACATATTCTCCATCAAATTACCACAAACTCGTAGAAGTTCAATGCATTTTTCTGGTATGCCAAAAAAATAGAATCCTTCATATTTCATACAAAAATTGGGCCACAATCAAAAATGCTGCCACATGCGCCATGAGGATGTAGCAAGTGCTCGGCATATTCGTTGGCTCCACGCTTGAATGTGCGCTACACTCCCACGACACTGGCAGCAATTCATCCCAACATTTTCGCTGCACTAGACGCAGGAAATCTTCTGTGTTGCGGCTACTCTCCCTGCGTATAGGCATGCACTCGTTTGGCGGTTCACTCACGAAGCGTTTCGAGTACTCCTCTTCTAGCCAAGGTCCATAAACCGTATTTTGCTCAGCAATTTCTTCGAGCTGCGTGGCGGCAGCTGTTTGATATGCTTTTTCCGTAGACCAATCAAAGAAGTAGGCGCCATCAATTTCGATACTCAACCATTTCGCTAAAATTTTATCAGTTTCCTCCTCCTCGGTTGAGTCAGGGTGATGGAGTCGTGCCAGCGATATGGGAATGGCGAAGTATAGCAATATAAAATAAATGCGAAACATTAACGATTCTTGTGTTAGCAAAAAAATTTTTATTTTTTTTTTAATATTATACCGCGTTTAACTTATACAATTTCGGATAATAAGGCAGTTAGTATTTCTTCACGTATCTGAAGTTTTCCAAAATCCACAGAAAGTCAAAAAATGAAAAGAAAGAAGTTATCAAACACAAAAAATAATAAAAAGTAATAAAAAAAGAAAAAAAAAAAGAATAGAAAAGAAACTATAACAGAGTGTGTTCACAAACGTTTTCAGAAAATCAAAAATAAATCTTTGAATGAAGTGGTGTCTTGGAACCAATTAGCAAAGAGTTTTATTTTGGGCCCGCGAGAGGAGAAGATTCTAAGCTGAACAAATAGAGCAACTTCTCTTTTTTTTGCTGATAGAATGGAAGGAAGGGTTGATGAAATATAATTGAATTTTCTTTTAAAATTTTGACCTTTATTTTAAGAATAATGGTTTGATAAAAATTATCAATTTAGTCAACAAAATGAGAAACAAATTGGATTGTATCAGGCAGATTCTAATCACTACGTAAAATTTACGCATAGTTGGTCTTAACTTAGGATGAAAGGATGTTATGGTTCTAGGGTAAAGACTATTGTGGCCCTTAATGGACTTATAGTGTGTATATTAACCCAGTATCTGAAAGAAACCTTACTATTGAGCCTAAATCTCTAGATTTCATTACGTCATCCGTTATTAAATCCTCACCCAGGTGTCTTTTGCCTTTGTGCATCAGTGCAGGCTAACTTTCCAAGATGTGCTGTGCCGTTTCGCTATCACTCCTGCGAAATTCGCATCGCTCCCGTGAGTAGATTCCCAGTTAGGTCAGGTGTACGGATGTGCCCGGTATCCGGTAGATATCCGGAATCCGGCTCATCCGGCCGTTTTTCTGTTATCCGACTATCCGGCCGGATTTCCAGATTTCGATTACAGAAGATTCAATTTAAAAATCTAGTTCAGAAATTTATGTTTTTT
This sequence comes from Rhagoletis pomonella, assembly GCF_013731165.1. Lineage (NCBI taxonomy): Eukaryota > Metazoa > Arthropoda > Insecta > Diptera > Tephritidae > Rhagoletis > Rhagoletis pomonella. The sequence goes on along the minus strand of NW_023458559.1, from coordinate 63,948,972 downwards.
TTTGTAGTTTTATAATCCAATTTAATGTCAAATACCACTAGTAATTAAAGTTAACAATTCTAAAATTTTTCGTTATAAAAACAAGCATTTCCGAATTATCGGGCAAAAATCTATTTCTATTTTCAACATACTGCTACCCGATGCTCTAAACACAGTTTCTGAGTTTACTGAGGAAGGTGGTGCGCAGAGATACTTCATTGCCAGTAAAAACAAAATTTCGAAATTCTTTGCGATTATGCTTCTACCAAATTAAAGGATCTTCTTTTCGGTATATAAGGGGTGGCTGTAAATTTTGTTTTTATTTTCTTGTACGTCCGCTGCCTTGTCTACCCATCGTTTGCCTATCCACATAACTACAAAAACTGGAATCAGCATCACAGCCGTTGCCGATTTCCTCAAAGCATTGCCAAATATCCTGGTGAGCTCCCTTTTCAATTGAAGCCTAACCCAGTTTATAGCTTTATTGATATCAGAAAAAAAAAACAGTTTTGAAACTTGGGTCACAAAATATTGCAACAACGGAACAATACGTAAAGCAGACTATGTATATTTTCATTCCTATTTTTTTTTATAAAAGTACATCAACCATACGTATTTGCTTAGCGGAGTTCATTGTTTTTTATCTTTCGTCTTTAACATTTCTCCTCTATTTACCGAAAATATAACTTATATTTTTAATATAGGATTATTTTATAACTTCGATTATAGGGGAGAAATCTTGTATTCTTAATTACGTATTGGATAGTTCAGCACGAAAAAGCAGATAATATAGTCATAAGTATGTCGCTAAACAAAAAACCGAACAATATTGTGAAATTTATGGCTGCGTTTCTTTATACATTCCGGATAATCCCATTTCACAGCCGGAATAAACAGAATGCGTTTGAAATATACGTTAAAATATCATCAGGAACGTTCTAAAGAATAAGTAAACAAAAAAGTTGATTCCAAACATTCAGAATGAATAAAGAAATACAGCCAATATGAGGCAGCAGTCTACCGGATATCCGATTGCATATCCGAAACCGGCTCTTATTTTTTACACGGTATCCGGATTCCGGCTATCCGGAAAAATCTCTATCCGGCACATCCCTAGCCAAGTGCCTAGCGCAGTTACAGCTTCAACTTTTTTTTAACATTTTGAAATGGGAGACATAAAATGAGCTCTTTAGGACTGAGTACAGGAGGCCAGAATGCACGAACCTTACCGCTCTGCTGTCACTGGCGATTTGCAACCATAAAAACATTAACTATGCAACGAAAATGAAAGATACGGCTGTTCCCCGTATTTATCGATTACTTTCACGTCGCTGTATCGAGAGGTTCATCGACTATTTTTGATGTATGTACCAACTTTTTATCGATAACTTTATGTAATTTATTTTTATTTATTTTTATAGCTTAATTTATACAAATATTTTTTTATCTTAATATCAAGTTTTGCATCACTGGTCTATAATTTTATCGGTATACATTTACGCAACAAAATACTTCCTTAGTCTTCGATTTGCCACTCACATCCATATTTCTACCTCTCAGCTGTCGCTCCTACTGCAATTAATATCCTGGATAGAAGCATCTGAAAGAATTTTCTATTTCGTAAAAAGTTATTGTAAACTGGACTATTGCTTATCTACAACAGTGTTGGCGAGCGTAAATCAACCCTTAAGCACCAATTTAGAACTTTTTTCGTATAAATATACGGCAGTCATTTGAGATGAATTTCGTAGAAATTAATTACCCACAAGTTGAAAAAGCGCTTTGGCGGCAATCCATACATAGCCAAGAAAGCCAACAGGCCACCCTAAGATGGTGAATAGAAACCAATAGTCCGAATAAAGACCACTTTTAGTCCAAAGAAAGTAAAGGCGGAATTTTAATAATTTAATTTATCGAATAAATATACCCTTGTTATAATATTTAGAGGTTGCGCAAAGTTTCCCATGTATTTTATATGGGAAGAAAAAAAGTTTCATAGAAATGGTGTAGAATCCTTGAAAATCTTTATTTTCAATTGCGAACTATGGTTTTCTTCAGGAAACTTCATGACGCAATTAATAATTCCACCATGAGGAAACTTCAAGGAATAATGGTCAATTGTTTTTTTACCTCTTTTTAATACTAACTTTTTTGTGGGTCTCCCAAAAACCCCGTAAAAACAGGGGTTTATTTATTTTCAATAAAGAGCAATGCGAGCAGGTGAATGGCATAAAATTCCTACATCACTTTACTCACATGCATTTTTGGACCATCCTAATGAGCATACATCCAAGAGATTATTATACTAATTTTAACTGTTATATATAACTTTATATGTAGGTATATCGGTGTGTTGGCTGCTGAGTGGCAAAGTCTTGCATTAAATAAGATGCTTTGGGACCACGAAAGGCACTGAGTTGTCAGCTAACCACACGCTGAATAAATTATGATCCTAGAAATGCTGTATATACCTATGTATAAGGCTGTTTGTGGCTGTCTTCCTTGAAAAAGAAAAATAAGAACAGAATAATCGCGATGCAGCAGCAGCTGTAAGCGGTCAACTTGAGCCCACACAAGCGTGGAAGTAACCAAGTATTTGTACATTGAAAATCAAGGCATTGCAATTGGTTAGATGCAACGCGACGACTACGAGCACCTATGTATCAAAATGTATACCACGAGAGTTGAGTTTGTTGTAAATGGGTATCCGCATTCATGTAGTTGCAACAGCTTGTTAGATTTACAGATAAGCGTTGAATACGAGAGATTTTCTTAAATCGCTACGTAGCATTCCTGCCGACGCTTCGATACACTCCAAACGCACAACCATTCAACCGCAACTGCAGCGGATTTGAGTTGAAATTTAAGTGTTGTGTACGCGCCCTAGCCTGTCAATTAATGCGAACACACACACACACACCTACATACATACATATACATACCAAATACCGTTCGCCCACAGCATATTACTATGCAATCCCTGTGCAGGCTCTGTATGGCACTCAGCCACTCAGCAGCTCAAATACTCTATATGTACTAGACGGCGGCAAAGCTACTTAAGTTACCAACATGCCGCATGTTGCAACAGCTAACACGCACGCCCCGTCTGCATACGTTCCTCTTGCAGCTTCTGCTTACTTCAAAGCTGGCGATGCAACACTTTTTTTTTATCGTTTTCCTTTCGTTTGCTGTGTCGCTGCACTGTAACCATTGTAAAGAGAATATTTTGTTTATCAAGGATATCACAAAACGGGGATAATGCATGTAATCATGATGAATATTTTATAATATATTGGGTATCAGCGACAGCGCGCAAAATACACACATCGCGTACGATTTTCAGACGCAAGTGCTATTTTCTTACAACCCACATTTATGTGCACAACCAACAGCCATAGCCAGGCACTCAGTGGCAGTGTCAATGACGTTGTTATCCTTTTACTATCTTTGTACGGATTTTCTTGGGTTTTTGTTTGTTTTACTTTTAGCTGCTCCGCCTGCTACTGTGGGTGTCAAGATGCAAATCAGATTGGTCGAGCGCTGTTTACGCAAATTACAATGTTGAAGTTGAGACATTTTCACACTCCTCCGTTGGTGGAGGCGCAAAGTGACAATTTAAGTGGTGGTTGTGGCGTTAACGGCAATCTTTGGCGCGCTGAGTTTGTTGAACCTTAAAGAAAACAATTGATTAATATATCTTATATAAATACATAGGTACATATATAAAAATTTAATAAATTTTATAAAAACCCTTTGGAGAAGATTTTTGGTTTCGGCCCAGACCGACAAAGGGTTGTAGTGCCAAATAAGAAGAAGAATAATAATAATCTGTTGCATGTTGATGTTGGTGTCGCTAGCGCGGTTGTCATTGGCATTTTCATCGATATTTTGCCATTGCTACTGTTCTCACTAGAGATGGGCACGGGCCTGAAAATTTTACTTCGGCACGAGCTCGTGCATGCATGGTAGTGCAAAAATACCAACTAAAAGAAAAATAAATGTTGAGATTGAGATATTTTAGCAACCACTTCGCGTCTTGAATTTTGCCATTTTAGAGTTTCGCCCACGAGCAAATGATTTAAAAATACTGCCAGTTGATGCAAAGTAAGAATATATTGAACTGTAACCTCTCGAGTAAGCGGGCATTTCCGTGATCGGACAAAATATTTAGCAAAAAATGTACCTAGACGTAGTAGATATACTTAAACTGTAAAGTCTAATATTCTGGAAACACCTGAAAAACCGTTTTGAAAAAAATTAGAATACGTGGTGAGTATGTGCTTTCAATTTTCCGAACCTTGTAATTTTTCATGGAACTTTTCTTGTATAAAAAAAATTATAACTACGCCAGTTAATATTTTTGGTGCAATTCCAGATAATCCGCATCTAATCGGGTTGGGTCGTGACGGGCCGGGCCTCATGGTTGTTTTCTTCATGTGCGTTCGTGGGTGTTTTCCAATATGTGTTCTATAATCCTGGATTTCAACATATTTTGTTATTTTTATTTTTTTTACTATGGCAACCTTATTATCTTATCTTAAACAATTTTGATGGTTGCAGAAAATAGTGATCTATTAATTTTCCCTCTTTTTTTATATATAGTACGGGTGTTTTAGTTAGATTTCACATGCGATTCATTAAATGTTTTAGGTGGCAACACTTTTTAAAAATTTGTCTACACCTAAGCTTTATGTATTGAATTGACTTTAGTTTTCTCTTAAAATATATAAGTTCTTAAGGCTTGGAATTCTACATTGTCCGTAATTTTCTTGACCAGCGACATTTTTTACATTTCATTATAGCTTAAAGTGTTCGTATACATATGTATGTGAACACACCCCTTTCTATATATATAAACTGTTACTGCTTTTTTCCAACTTTTCTGTCTGCACATTTTGTATGCTTTTGAAAACCTTTAAACGCCGCAGTGTAACTTATCTTGCATATAAGTGAATTTACCCTCGTTTTTTCTCTATCTTTGGGTATCCTTTTGCCTCTCTTTTGCTCATTTGCTTCAAAAAGAGCTGGTACTAATACTTAATTCAACGTTTAGTGTAACATACAACGTCCATTCCTTTACTTACTATATACATTTTTTTCTTGTAGCATTTATTTATATAACTTTTGTTGTTATTGTTGTTGTTGTTGCCACCACAATAGCAAATGCTGGATGAAGACGTTAATGTTGACTGCTCTTTGCTTTTTGTTAGCCCAGCAGAATTTCTTGCATGCCAGCTGCATTATTTAAATAAATTGTTGCCTTCTTTGCGGCGGTATGACGATGCCAAGTGCGTTCTTTGTATTCGGCGTGTGTGTGTGTGTGTGTGTGTGTGTGCGTGTTTTGTCTGCAACTTTAAATTTTATTTGAATTATTGTCGCACAATGCATGACACGGGCAACAAAAGCGGCAAGTGTAAAAACGCATAATGCAACAGAAAAAACAACAACAACACGCTCATAAGTAAGCAGAGCTATAATAAATAACAGCAAGCAGCAAAAGTAAAGCAAAGCGAGACAAAGTGAGTTAGCGAAGTGGAGTATTTTGCAAGGCTTGGCAACGCAGTGTGCTTTGCTGGTAGGCTCTTAGCTGTGTTTTTTTTTCTTTATTGTTGCTGGTGCAGATTTCTTTTTGCTACAAGCAGGTGCAAATCTCCATTTCTTTGGTTTTTCTTGTTGTCACTTTACCTTTGTTGCATTTTAATTTGTATCTTCTGGCATTTTTGTGACGCCACTTACTTGCCATTTCTTCCTCCAGCCTCCAGCTTGCCACTCTAATGCCCCTCCCACCGTTCTACTTGCCAACGTTTAAGCTTTTTATATGCGCATATGAGCTTTTGTTGCATATTTTATGGCGTTTGCACTTGCCTTTGTTTTTGTGTGTGTTTTCCCTGCAACACGGCCATTGCGCATTTAACTGCCGCATTGTGAGTTTTACTCGTAATTTACTATTTATTGTTTCCTTTCCGGTCAACATGCGCGCGTGTATGTCAGCTAGCACACACATAAATACACACAATTGCATTCGCATTCACGCACACTCAAAATCATTGTCGTGTGAAACTTGTACGTGTATTAGTCAGCGCATATCAACAGCGCCTCATGTATATATATCTACCTATTACTCCCACTTCCTTTTTTCCGCTCAGCGTTGCTTTTAATGCGCATCGGGTAATAAAAGTAATTTACAGCAACAAAGTAAAGAAGAAGCAGCATAAAACTAAAGTCTCTTTTTGTACGTAGCTGTTGTAAAAGTGTGCTTTACTGAAATGCTCCTGTCTCCTATTTATGTGAGAAGTTATAATAGGCTCACTTGCGTGTGTGTGTGTGTAAGACAGTGAGTTGGCAGTTTTAACTGCGCATGTGTGCGTGATTTAATGTTGCAACTAAATATGCGATAAAATATGATTATGTTGGGCAGTTAGCAGAATACAATGGGCATTTAATTTGTGCCGCAACGACTTAGGCAAGCAAAGTCCGTAGTAGGGGTTTAATTGAGGTTTTCACTATTTACTAGAATTGTTTTTATTGCTAGGCAGCGGGTATTTACTGTACCATAAGAGAGAGGAGGCGAGTGAATTCCTTTTCACATGGGAATTATTCTCATCGCTTACTTCAACTTTATTGATATTATCCCGCCCCTACTCAACTCGGGAAATACCTTCCCTTATGGAAGAAGAGCTATCATGACAACTTCAAACAACCACTGTAGCCCAAAAGGTTTGCAAGTGTTAGGTTTTATTCATTTTCAGTTTGAAAGTATACTAAGATTCGCTATCCAATCCCGAGATGATTGGTTATCCATGAAAAGGGTTTTGCGACTACATCTAAAAGAGGGCTCAGCCAAACCTTAGGCAAACCTTAATGGTGGTCAACGAGTACAAAACGAAGTATCGCCTGTCATAAAAAAAACAGTCAATGTAATGGGCCTTGATGCCACGTCACTGTCGAAAATTATAATTTTGAGAAAGTAGAAAATTTCGTAATAATGTCAACATCGAAATCACACGCGGAATCACTCTTGCCAACAAGTGCTACTTTGGACTGAGTAGGCCATTCAAAAGTAAAGTCCTCTCTCTATGCACGCAGACCACACTCTATAAGTCACTCATCATGCCCGTGCTGGTATATGACGCAGAAGCATGGGCAATGACAACATCCGATGAGGCGGCTCTTGGAGTATTCGAGAGAAAGATTTTGCGGAAGATTTACGGGCCTTTACGCGTTGGCGACGGCGAGTATCGCAGACGATGAAATGATAAGCTGTATGGGCTTTATAACGACATGGATATAGCGTGGTGAATTAAAATACAGCAGCTCCGCATGCTTGACTATGTCGTTCGAATGGGCACCTACGCCCCGTTGGTGGTGGCAGAGGAAGAGCGAGGCGCCCACTGCGATGGAAAGCCCAAGTGGAGGAGCACTTGCCATCGCTTGGCATTTCCAATTGACTCTAGTTGGCACAGAAGAGAAACGAAAGTCGTGCTCTGTTGAACTCCACTAAAATCGCCTAGGTGGTTACAGCGCCAAATAAGAACAAGAAAAAGTGTTCAGTTAGAACTGAGCAAATTGCTAGTATCCATCCATAAAATCGGCTTCTTGTTCAGAAGGAAGGGTTTCAGGAGAGGCTGCAGACCTAGGGATGCTAATACTTATGTAGAAAGTAACTAACTTTGGACATTCGTCAATGATGTAAGGATAAAATGTAATTAGGTAATTTTTAGCATTTTCTAGAAAGTAGACCGTATCTAACACTTAATTTTTTAAAGAGCAATAGGATCTAAACCTTTTTTACTTTATATAAATTTAATTCTACATATTAACAAAAAAGTTCTGCTAACTTTCAATTTTTTTAGTGAAACCGGTGGTGAACACTCAAAACACGGTCCCAAGAGGGGCATAACATGAATGAAAAAAAAATCGGAATAGATTTGAGGTCAAGCGGAATAGAGGAGTAGATTTAAAATTTTTTTAAAAACCGGAGTCAATTTTATCTGATCTTAGTTAAGTCCAAACACTAGTAGGGAACGATTTTTTTACATTTTAACGCTAATGACCCACAGATGGCGGGAAAACACAGGGTTGTATCAGGCTCCCGACGTGGTTTCGAGTTGGTTAGCTTTTAACCATCTCAGTGAAATGGTTATGTGTTGTCATTTTTATATGGCGAAACTACGCTAAATCAAGTGGGTTACCGAGATAACCAACTCATTAGCCATAACTACGTGGTTAGCTCCGGTGGGGACATGGTATAAGGTGCTATAACAGACTACATAACGTTCAAAGATGAAGCAAGGAACCGGTGCAGCGTTTGGCGTCGGCGCTTTGCTTATACAACCAGCTTAAGCGCTTGGTTAAAGCAAAAACAGGAAACTTTAGCAATGGCGATTTGTTGAAGTCACTTGGCATTTAGTTTTCTGCTAACTGAGCTCACAAAGGCAAACACGAGTGTATTTAAAGAAGAGGAAGTGCTTTTTTATAGCGCATACCACATTTTAATCCCTTATCGCTGCGGTAAGGACTCCGAGCAGCGTCTACCGTTGTTGTCATTACACGCCCAACTGCAGCGTAGACCTCTCACAACTGGCGCGGAGAGAGTGAGTTATTGCAAAGGATCATAGGTAACTATGCTATACTACTCTATGTTTGTATATGCATATGTCACTCGTTGGAGGTATACTTTGCCTGCTCTGGCTTTCAAGTAGTAATTCTCTTACTTAATTTGCGCTTTGTTTTGCTTCTTTTCTGCTACTTTAATGCATTTCATTGTCCGGAATTCGCATTGCATTGTAAAGAGTTGCATTTATTTCTTTCCTTTTCCTTGCTACTCTACCGCACGCCCTGACTACTTTACTGTTACTGCGACTACGCACATACGGGTAATATCTATGTACATTTTTACATACATACATATGTATGATGTATACAGCATTGCCTCTTCCTGCCTGCATTTACCATGTATGAACACCTTTCTTTTTCCATAAAAAGACTCACACACTTGCTTACATATGTGCATACATATGTATATGCAAGTATAAATTTATAACTTAAGGCAGAGGTTCCCAAACTTTTTTCACCGCGGCACCTTTGTTATGCTAAAAAAATTCGCGGCACCCCTACGCTTCAAATGTCTACGAAAAAATAATGCAAACTTTATGCTTTATGCTAGCTTTAATTTGAGGACAGAATTTGTTTTGATTGATTTCATTATTTCCTTTAAATTTATTGGGAGCTTTGACAATTTTACCCTGAAATCATTTGACGCTGAAAGCTTGCTGGTGCATTTGATTTTTTATGTAAACATTTGTTGAAAATGCAGTCTCCCATACAAATGTAAAGTTACTAGTATTTTTAATGCAATCTTGCCCACAGACACTCGTTTTCTGTATACACTTGCATCAAGAAGTCTCTTGGCTCCCTTCGTAGTATTTATGTAATATTCAAAGTGCTGTCTTCACTGATGTCCAAAAGGTTTTCGGGTCACATGAAAACGGGTTTGTTATCCAGCTGTACACATCCTCAGAGTCAATGTTGGGAAAATATTCGACAATGGTTTTTTCTAAACCTTCCAAGTTACTGCCGGTAATGCGCATTAACGGTACGAATATAAATTTTATCAATTTTCTTAGCGTTAACTTCGAAGTTACATATGGTTTTTTTGATTCACATTGTTTCATGCAAATTGCTAGACATTCTAAAATATACATGTAACCAATAAAAAAAAAATTGTGACCTGCTAGAAAAAATAACAAAAGATGTATTTTAATTTCGCAGGCCTCTGTTATCTTCTCAGCGTCATCTAATACGGGCTTTAAATCTAGTGGCGGCATCTTCCTAGTCGCCAGGGAATACCGAGGGATCATACAGTGACTTCTCGTGGCATTTTCTGGCCCTTGCTTCATCCTAGACATCGCTCCCTTCATTTTTCCAACCACTGCGGCTGCTCCTTTACTGCAAATATCCGCACACTTGCTCCATTTCCAACCATTTTTCTATACAAATTTGTCGATAGCTTTAAAAATTTCGTGGCTAGTGGTGTAAGTCTCAAGTACTTTGCTCATCAAAAGTTCTTCTTCGATTTGCATGGCGAAAGGGTACCTCACTAACACGAGAAGAACATTAAGTTCCACTACGTCGATACCGTCGTCAAGTTGCAAACTAAAAATTCACAAGTTTTCAAATTCGTTCTCGACTGCCTCTAAAATCGTGTTGATTCGCTCTTTTACAGTGTGATTGTGAAGTTCCAAAGAATAAGTAACATATACACGTGCGCGTAGCTGCTGCGCTCGTTACGAGAACAGCCCAGCCAGAAAATTAATCCGAAAACAGGAAGAAAAGTAGATGAAACGCGGATTAGGTCTGCAAAAGTACCGAAAATCGTTGTGAAAAGGGTAGGTTGTCGGCTATTTTTCTGAAAATTTTCTGACGTAATTTTTCGTTGACAAAACATACTTACATACATATCTCTTTGCTGCAAGCCATTTGGGTTGTGTATGGGGTTTGACGAGCCGCTGGAAGCAATTTTAATAAAAATCCAAAGTGTTTCATTTTCTGATCGCCATGTTGAAGCTTGAACAAACCGCTTGCGTTGCGTATGGAAAGTTTAAAGAATTTGCCCGCACCACTAGTATACTCTAGCCACTAGCGGCACCCCAGGCATACGATGGCGGGTGCCGTGGTACTTACTTTGGGAAAGCCTGCCTTAAGGTACACTTCTGCATATCATTCAGGTAACTATCCCCGCCATTCCAACTTCTTGCTTGTTATTTTTACTTCCATTTACATCTTACTATCTTTGCTGTGCATTTTCCTTTTTGCCTTCTTGATGCGTTTTTACACGTTACACGTTTGCATTTGCAACGCATTGCGAATGGTCGTTTGCATCATTTACATATTTACCTTAAGCGTTTGCACATTTTGCTGCTCAGCTTTATATTTTTTTTCACTGTTGCTTGGCAAATACAATGCAACAGTGGTATTTTGCATATAGTTAAGTATAAATATCTATGTGTTTCTGCTTATGTATATTCTCATAGGTAGGGATATATATCTATATAGCCTCCGTAACGACTTGGTTAAGTTCTGCATACATTTTGTTACTCACTAACACTCAATTGTATGTATTTAAATATTCATATACATTCTTACATATGTATATTGGCGTGTGTGGTTTTCTAGCTCTTTTTAAATGTTAAGTAGCCACACCTTGACTTGTGATTTATTTTTTTAGTCATACAAGCATTTTTAATTGTTTAAGTTACATGAGCCTGTATGATTATGATCTGTGCCGGCATTCGGAGGGGCGACCACCCCGCGGTGGCGGATTTTAAGGGTGCCTCGCCAGAATGTTAAGGGTGGCGCGTGCATCCGCTTCTCTTAACTAACTACATAATTCGAATGCCTATTTTTACTCTCATTGCAGTTCGTATAAGTACATTGGTCTTTTGCACAAATTAAACTCTGAATTTCGTTCTATAGTTTCTTCCACTGACGGTAGTGAATCTGGAGGCAGATTGTTTGCATCTTCTTTACAGCAGCACTGCTTTCCTTTCGAATGCAGAGAGCAATTGGTAAGAGATATTTCTACTATCAGAATTGCAATGATTTCAGAATTTCATTTAAAAATCCTAATTATATCGATATTTTTCCATTTTTGCGGGTCGTCAGCACTGAAAATAATAATTGTACGAGTTGTTTATCTTTTCATTGGAGTTGTTCCAAAATAGACGCCCGCTTGCAGCCACAACCCTGGTGAATAGACGTTTCCGATGCTAGTGAGACCTGAAAATGGATACACTGTTGGAATGCTAAAAAACGGATCTGTATGCTGTTTTCCGAGATTAGGACATTTTCCCAAAATACTTTCATTTTAAGTTTGCTAAACTTCGATAGGAGAGTGACCTTTTTTATTCAGAATTTTAATAGGGTTGCCACCTGTGTAAAAAACTATAAGATCCGCACCGTTCGTTGGATTACCTAAAATGAGGTGTCAAATGAAAGCGATTGTTTTCTAAAAAATCACTAAAGACTTATTTTTTTAATAGGGTTGCCATCTGTTAATAAAACTACCATATCCAATCCTAATAAACGTAGGCGTCAGTTCTGCACTGTCACTTTCAAATGAAAAGACTTAGCCTCTAGATGTGTAACAATGTATTATTTTTCTGAGTAGTGTTGCCACCTGTTTAAAAACTATAGCATCTTCACCGTTCGTTGGATAAAAAAGTTAGATACCAAATGAAAGTGCATGGCCATCGCATGTACAAAAACTTTATTTTTTTTGAGTAGAGTTGCCACCTATTTAAAATTGCTATCTTCTATACATAGTAGAAAAGAAAGGCGAGATATTTTTACCACGCTACTGAACGGATTTAGACAAGATTTTTTAAGTATATAATAAACGAAGTACATGAAAACATATGATTTTATTTTATTTATGATAGTATTTTTTACACAATTTGAGGAATTTTGCTCATGCAATTTCATGTATGCATTTAGACTTCTTTTCATTATTATAGGAAAATACAATGTTATTTTGCCTTATTCGCATACAACTTAAATTTTTATTGGCATTGGCATAAAATAGTAAATTTTCTGGCTAAAACTAGATCATAAAGTTATTGAAATATATAAATATATATATTTGTTTTAATCTTTTCTGAATAGCCAAAGTCGTATAAAGATAAGAAAATTATTTCAAAAATGCGTATTGGTGGAATTTAAAATTGTATCAAATTGGGGCATATCAATATCCTATTTAAAATATCAAAAGTATTTAAATTGTATTTAATTACTCTTCAAGTAGAATTATGTATATGTGTATAATACAATACACACAGTTATAAAAGAAACAAATTAACTTAAGTTATTTTTTGTGTACTTAATTGTATTAAAATTTTGAAGTCAAATAAAGTAAGACGCTTAATAAGTAGTTTTGTAATTGGTACAAGTCTGGTCCTTTTCGGGCTAATTCGATTTAAGTCAGAAAATTCTAGTTGTAAACTAGTATTTATTCTGACTACTTTGGTGTTTCATTAAGATTTCGGTCTGTCTGCCGTAAAAAAGATATGCGATTAAAATGCACCAACCATGTTAGTAGTCCATCCAATTAAGAGAACTCTCAGAAGTGCCGCAGGCCAATTTACAATTAGTACCTATGTATGTATGAATGTACGTAAGTAGTTTAAATTTTATATTCAAATTCTAATAAGAATGAGAGAGAATAAGAAAGAGAGAAAAAAGAGAGAGTGGAGCCTACTTAATTTAGAAATCCCTCGGGTTACTTAACTCTGGGCCAGTTTTCAATATGAGACATTGCCTGGTTTAGGAATATAACACAATTCAACTCTGAGCTACTTAATTCTCTATTTATTATATAACTATTTAACTCTGGATGATCTGCAAGTGGGCCTTAGAAACTCTTCCGCCTGGTTAAACGAATAGAGCGTAGCCCAGAAACGCCTATGCTTAGATTTAGTGGCAGGTGAGATATGCCCGCGCATTCGAATATTAAACATAAAAGTAAACATATTTTCCCTTCGTAGCAGCTGTTTCAATTGGCATTGCAATTTGTTGTTGTTCTGGGGTTAACCGACACCGGTGCACTTTGGTGTCACAAAATATGTTTTTCTTTTTTCTCAGCTTCACCAATTGCTGCTGTCTTGATTACTATGTTGCCTATTGTATGTGTCTGCTCCCAACATACACTTCCCTCGAACTTGCAGCAAAAACGAAAATATTGAAATGCTAAGCAAATACATACATATATACATATATAGTGCAGCACTATATGAACGTATGTATGTATGTAAATGTAAGTGTTTCTTGTCCTAGTTTTCGGATTGCTTGTGTTCGCGCGTTTGTGCCAACATGTGTGTTAGTGCAATATTTTTAATTGGAAACACAAATACCAACACAACCGAATACCAACAATAATAATAACAACAACAACAACAAAGCGCATGCACAGCAGCCAACACAAAACACACAAATTTCAATTGCTGCCACATAGGGCGCATGCAACACAATCTTTGGTTGGGTAGCAGCAGGCGCCCACCCAGCTTTGTGCTTTACGTCACTTCTTGCTACCTCTGTATTGGCGCATGTTATTGTAGCTGTATGCGCATAAATGCATAAACATGAGCCACAGCTGGCAGCTGCAACACATGGCTTGTTGCTTTGCTATCTTCAATGTTGCACGATGCTGTTTAGCTCTGGCTCTAGCTCTGTGCCGCCATTGCTGATCCCCACATTTGTTTTGTTTGTTTGTTTTTTTCCGTTGCCTTGGCTCCCTTACGACACGCAATTGCTGAGATAACAAAAGCAATTAGTAGAAAAACAACTGCAATAACTGTGACAAAGGCAACAACAAGAACAATAACAACAACAACAGTAGATAGTGATAGTAGAACATGTCAATAATAACAAAAACAAATAGATGTGTGCAACACTCGGTGGCATAAGGCTTCAACCTGTGAAGTGCGCGTACTTACGCTCCCGTATAATAGGATACAAATTTGTTTTTAAAAAGTTAAAAATTCGTTCGCTCTTGCTGAGCGTATTCTTACTAAATTCGCCTTAGAGTGGAAGTTTGATATGACCGCAGAAACTTTTAATTATCCTTCGGTAATATAAATTGAAATGTCCTTCGGGAAATAACTTGAATGTTTTTATCATTGACTAATAAGAAAGCGTGGACTAATTTTTCTTTGTCCTAAAAATGTCAATAAATCTAGAATTTTTTATGATACAACTTCGAATTTAGGTAAGAATTATATTTTTGCATTTATGATGAGAATATCAGGCACCAAAAATAACAGTTATTTTTTCGATGGTATAAAAGTCCGGCACAAAATATATTGTCGTAGAAGAAAAGTATCAATGCTCTTTTGATCTCAGGACACCCTGGACAAGAATCCTGTATTCTATTTATTTATCGAGCTTTTTGGGAAAAAGTCCAATAATAACTGAAAAAATCGGACTTTTATTTGTATTTGTTTATTTTCTTTTGTAACAGTTAAACTTGGTCAAATATCTTTTGAGGTCGAAATAAAAGTCCTTTCCCAATATTAAACCAACCGCTTATCCAAGTTAAACAAATTTGGTATCAAATTAAAGAGGACTAAAATAGTTTTCCTCGTTTAGATATTTCATTTTGTTTAATTTGGATGATTTATTATTAGGAAAGGACTTTAATTTCGGCCTTAGAAATATTTGGCCAACTTTAATTGTTGTTCCTGAACTAAAAAAATAAAAGTCCGCTTTGACCGATTATTTTAATTCAAATAACAAACTTGTCCAAAAATAACTTTTTTCTAACAACTTTTATTATAAAAGTTATATAAGCCCGGGTCCCTGGTTTTATAAATTCACTTTTTTCCTTTCCACTTAATATGCAAAGAAAATTTTAAAAATTTTCAATTTCCAATCACACAAGAATTTTCATTCATACAATATTGGAATTTTATTAGTCAACTTATTGAAGAGAAAATAAATTTGCAACACAACCATTAGCCGCAATGCAAGCTTTCGAAGTCTTCTACGTACAAACGCAGTCCGCTGTGAATTATTTGTATATTTTTGTGATTTGTATTTTGCCACTTTTATGGTTTGGCGATTGCAAAAAGACAATGTCGCTGTTATTTAAGAAAATCATTTTACCAAATTTCAAAGAGTACGACATGCAAGTGGACTTTCCGCCTAATCTTCAACTTTTGCTGCTCACTTTTGGTATTGCTATCTTCTATTTGCATCGCTGTTGGCGTTTACGTTTGCAGGAGGCCCGTTACAACTTGCTCAAGCGCGAGTCGGCGTTCACAGAGACGCATGAGTTGCATCAGTTAAAGTTGAAATTGCTACATGCAGTTGAAAAGATTACCAAGGAGAAGATACTGCAACCGGTAGCTTTCGATAATATTATGGGAACGCCCAACAAACGTACGATTTATACAATGAGAGAGGAGGAAAGTTGAAATAGAAAGAGTTTGGTGATTCATGTACTAAAATGGAGTTGTGTATTAGCCTGTTGTGCAGAAAATATCTTGGAAATAAATTTAAAAAAAAAATAATTTTACAAGATAGATACTTTAGAGGATAAAATTTTTGAAATAAAGGAAAAATTAGTTTTTTTGTTTGGATGTTATTTCTACAGAAAGAAAGTGGTTTTATAGCGAAACTTATTGATCGAAATAATTTATTTGGGCGGCTCGATTAATGTTCGCAAACAGCAGACAGACCATTGTAAGGGTGTGAGAAAAGATGATCCCATTATGTAATCCATCAACGGAGATTTTAGCAGCTGCAGAACTTCAGAACAGCTGTGGCCCTACTACCCGTGACGATATTAAGTCTAACCGCGTGGGTTCCCTTCAGTAAACTTGTAAGAATCGAAATCCGGCGCTTAGCCAGTTACATTCGGTCCCTGCACCGCCTGCGATCAACAGCCGGGCGGAAGGACCTTGCAAATTTGTAAGCCTACCTCACCAGGATCAGGCCGCAGATTGCGGTCTGAACACGAACTCTATTGAAAGTTCATATCAGCAGACACCTCCTCCAACTCTCGTGCCTTGCATGCACAAATTCACAAATGCAAAATGCTTGCACAAATGTTCTTCTCTTCAATTATGTAAGAATGAATTCAAATTTTAAATTTTTTATTAAAATTATTTAACAAGTTGCATAAAAGAAGGTTCGTGCGCCATCTCTCCAATTACTCGTAATATTGTGATAAAATATCAGTCTGAATTATAAGCAAATGTATTTTTAGCAAAATGGAGAAAGAGTGTGGGAAGAAAACATTACCATAAATATTATATCGCATGCAACAAATATACAAGGAAAAAACTCCAATGTAAACGAAAAGCATAGCCAGCACCGCTTTCCACAGGTGCCAATGCTTTTGTGCAATTATTTCCACTTTCCTGCCAACAATCGTAAATCATTTGCAAATGCGTTATACTGCCGTTTCTCCTCCTGCTACAGCCCCTACTCCAGCGTGTGTAACTGCACCATGCAACAAGCAGCGCAACACTACCACCAAAGCTGGTATCAAAACATATATTTCAATAGCCTCAGAGAGCAACTAATGTGCTGCACTTCACACCTGCTTGATTTTTGCGCTGCCTACAGTGCCCTGTCCCTTTTGCTTGCATTTCAGCATTGCTCGCCTGCTCATCGTGTATTTTTATTTTTTTTTTGTACTTCCCGTTTTCTATTGTCCGCTGCTTCTGCAGTAGCATAATCCTATATTTTTCACCCATCGCAGCGTATGAGCAACATTTTTTTTCTATGTGTGTACTATTTTTGTTTCTCGCTTTAAAGCCAAATAACAGAAATAACTGAAGATCATCCGTTCCAAAGCTTGGCGCATACAACGAATGCATTCGACATTGAATGCATGCAGCCAAGTGTATGTTAAACTGACATAAACATTTGTGTATGTATGTAGAAGCGTACATACATATATTTCGCTCAAACAACTGTAGTACAAATCTCGCATAGGGTTTTTAATTCAAAAAATTGCGTGGAACTGCTGCGAAACTGTGTGGCAGTACCGATAAAAAGTCAGATAAACTTATTTTATAGTTTTACCCTTCGCTGTCAAATATGGCTAACCTATATGCCACGTAAAATTAAAATTTTCTAGGAATTCAGAAGTTAAATTTTAGCCAAGTGAATTTGGATCAAATTGGTACGAAGAAACAAAAAATTGTAGTAGCGAAATTTTGATGGAGTTTACTTCTATTTGACACGTAGATCATGGATCCACAGTCTCGCCCCTAAATTTCATACCGGAACATTCCGCTTGGATTTTAGGTTTTTTTAATTTGGAATTGTAATTGGAATAAATTACGTGCTAGTAATGTATTTTTTTTCCAATTCCTTTGATTTTTTTTCAATTCCATTACCTGGAATTGCAAGAGTGCTTTAGTGTTTTCAATTACTCAAAGGAATTGTAGAACTAATCGATAAAATGAATGTTCATTCACGAATGTTAAATGTGAAATTTTTGTTGTGGTCAAAGATTAAAATCGAAAGCACACATTGGGCATCCTCCATCTTCTATCTATATCTATGTATAAAGAGTATACATATATAAAAAAAAAGTTGTGTTCGTTTGCACGAGGCCTCAAAACTCGAGAACGGCAGAACTGATTCGAATTTTTTTTAAATCGTTCGGTATAATGTCGGAATCATTAACGATACAAAAATTTGGAGGGTTGCCACTTGTTTGGAAATTTTAAGCTCAATTAAACTGATAAAATAAATGAACTATTGCAATGCAAGTATCAAATTTAAGAAGTTTAAAAAAGATAACCATTGGAGATACTCTTTAGGAGTGTTGCCACCTATTTGAAAATTTTAACCCAGTTAAATTGATAAAATAAGAAAATATTGCAAAGTGGGTGTCAAACTAGAGAGTTTTAAGAAGGCTTACAGCCAAACATATTTTCGAAGAGGCTTGTCACCTGTTTGCAAATTTAACTCAATTAAATTGACAAATTAAATGAAATATTACAGTATGGGTACAAAACGAAAGGTATTTGAGAAATCATGATTTGGAAATATTTTCAATAGGATTATCAACTATCTTAAAGTATCTAATATTACGTTCTCATTGAGCCACAAACTCGAGTTTATGGGCCATTTTGGAGTTTAACGCTAAACTCTACTCTTAAACTCGGAGTTTACCATACACAAAATTTCGTTAAACTCTCCTTAAAGAACCATTTTATTTGGAGTTTATGCGAATGCAACCCTTTTTTTGCCGAATTTGGTTTGTGTCTTTGATAATCAAAACCTGCAAACAACTTTTTGACAGTTAGTCTATTCTGAGTATGGAATTGATCTTATATATACATACATATCCATACCCAGTTCTAGTGATCTACCACAAATATATGCAGTTTGAAAAATTCGGTTTGTATGGGAGGTGCTACGGCCCCTTTCTACATCGATACTTTTTTTAGCCTATAACCATCCTTGGAAAGTCTACAGTAGAATTTTTGTATGAAATACCAGCAGGAAATAATGTTACTCATACGCCATATCGTACATGACCGTACTCATACATGGCGTATGAGTAACTTTTTCCATGTTAAAGTTTGAATTTTTTCATTTGCAATGCAAACTTAAAATGAAAATAACGACTAAATGACCTTTTCTAAAAAAAAAACGGTATACATATCCGTAACCTACTACCTACTATTTTAGCGTCCTTAGTAAGAGTACTTCAAAGGCTCCAGAAGGCACGCCATTTTGGATAGCATTAAGGGTACCATAATATACACAATTAAGTCAGTGCATTTTTATAGATACGCAGGCATTAGTCGAAGACAACAGCAGTGCCCAAGGCAGCCACAGTCCGGACTGTTTAACGTTTTGCTTTTATGTGGCAAGCACAATAACTTTACCGAGTTTGGTTCGGTTACCGAGATACATAGATATATGTGATCATAAGTGAGCGGTGCCACGCCCATTTTCCAAAATTTTATCACAAACATATTTCTTGGAAATGAGTTGCTGCCAGCATCAATTTTGAATAAATTATCTTTAATATTTACTGATTTATCGAAGATTTCGTATTTCTCCAAATTACCGTTATATGGGATGTGGGCGTGGTTATTGTTCGATTTTAAAGATTTTCGGCCATTTGTCTATATCTGTCTCGAATCGTTTTGCCTATTACAAACAACCGTTATGTGAACAAAGTTATAATACCCTTGTGCACAAGTGCGCTCGGGTATAACTACGTTTTGAATTCCTATCAAAGGAATTGAAAAAAAAAATTACATTACTAGCACATAATTTATTCCAATTACAATATGAAATTCCTTGTAATGGAATTAAAAAAAAAAAAACAATTCCATTTGAAATTACTTCAAGAAATTGAGAAAGTAATCGATTCCTTTGCTGTGAACTGAATGAATTGATTCCTAATTACAAGTACTGAGGAATGTAATTATAATTGTAATGTAAATGCATTTACCCAGCTCTGCCAACAAATATATAAAAAACATGTTGGAACGGCAAATGTCAAAGCTGTTTTTGATATATTTTTTGTGTGCTGATTACGAATCCGTAAGCACAAACTATCTCTGAAAAGAGAAGAGAAGAGATGTTAAATATTTTGTATCTTATAATACTTTTTACCATTATTATCCCAAACTAAATGATGCCAAATTTGTATGCATATTTGCATCAACAGGGGGGGTTTAAACCCCCAAACCAATATCGATTCTCTACAAAAAAGTCCATATACCCAACTATGTAGGACTAATACTTTCGAAAATACTTGCATTTTTAGTAAAAAAAAAAAAACAATTATTAACCAATTGTATTTATTAATTTTTACTTTTTGAGCACATTGAACTTTGATGGACTTGGGAGAAGCTAACATATTGACCAAAAATTGTCATCTTTCACACATACTGTTTTTAGAGCATAACGAACCATATTTTAGCTATTACCAATCATAATTCTAAAAAAGCGAATTTTCGGCCCATGCTATTGTATAATGCCCGAAAAATTTATTCAGATTATCGCACATCTCATCACACTATGTCAAATATTATCACAACACAGCTTAGGGCAAAACCATTTCAGAACGTCACATCACAACCAACTACATCACGAAAATGAAAGTGATCCGGTCCATATCACATTTCTTTACTAATATCAAATCACTTCATAGCAAGTCATATCACATCATGTCATAACCATT
This sequence comes from Rhagoletis pomonella, assembly GCF_013731165.1. NCBI lineage: Eukaryota > Metazoa > Arthropoda > Insecta > Diptera > Tephritidae > Rhagoletis > Rhagoletis pomonella. The sequence goes on along the minus strand of NW_023458559.1, from coordinate 63,928,274 downwards.
CAAATCATGCTTCATCATATGACATCCTATCATACTCAATCATATCAGCTCAAATAAGTTTTGCCTATAAAAATGGGTCCATATGCGAGTATAAATATGCGAACTTTGTAGCAGAAAAGATGCGAGATCTCATCGCAGCATATTTCAATGGGTGCATTTCTAATGATTTTTTATTTATTTTTAAAACCAGACGTATTTTGAATTAAAATAACATGCTGGCAAGTCAAACTGTTACTAGTGATTATGTAAGCTGAATTAAAACGTCCGTGGTTTTTAGTTTTCTCAAACTTTGACATGATTTTTTCTGTTTTTTTCTTAATATCCACTCGCTTTCAACCCACAGTACAAGCGGCCTCGAATACGGCCTCGCTTTATTTGTGATTTCTGGTTAACAGGTTTTACAATCTCCCCATTCTTTGTAGTTTGTGCTCTTTACGGTATTGGTAGATATGTCGCTGTTGTTGTAATTGTAGTTATAAGCGTTTGCTTGCATGCTAGCTTCACATTTTTGTTGTTTCGTCTTTATGATGGGCACACATTTTCACCTAGTGGCACTCAATTTTATTGCCCTGATTCGCATGGTAAAAGCAGCAAAATTGGACTTTTTCAGATATTGAGGCGCAATATCGAAAAAATGTGAAAAAAAATTTAAAATAAAAGTGAAAAGGGAACCGGAATCATGCGCGGAAACAGAGGATTTTGTTAAGAAATGTATGTGCATGGCTGGCGGTGCTAGTAAAACACATCGCGGCTTTATTTTTTTATTTTTTCTTATTGCTTTTATTCACAACATGCGCTTCGCCGATTTTGTATAAATTCTCTAAAGCATTGAAATCAGCGTGGTGAAAAGTGCACAAAAAAATAAAAAAAAAAATAATAATAATAATTTAAGTTAAAAGATGCGGCTGGCAGTAGGGCCATAAATACACACTAGTAAAAAGCGAAAGCGAAAATAGAAATTCCTTCTCCAGCATGCGGCAAATGCATGCACACGCAAGGCCTTACATACATGCAGGCGCTTGATGCAACGACCTAATTTATGGCTTTTCAAATTAGCGATTTTATGGGCGCGCACTTGAAAAATGTTGCCTCAATTGCAAGCTGCATACCTGCGTGTGCCTCTATTTCACGTCACTGTGTGTGCGTGTGTGTGGATGCGTGCCAGCATACAAAGTCGAATTTGTGCATGTGTTTTGTTGGAACTGTCATGCGCGCCAACGTTGTGTGGAATTCAGGTCAATTCTGATCATTTTTTTCCCTGCTGATGGTAAAAATGTTTTGTTAGTAGCCTTTCTAGCGCAAACGTTTGCATACTTCTAGGGGTTTAAAAGTAATGCGGTTGCCGCTGCCTGCTACGGTGTGTGCAATTTAAGCTAGCATGTGTAGCAAAGTTAGCTTTCATTGCAAACGGCGAGAGCCCGCTCCACTAAACACATACATGGTGTTCGCACACATACTCATATACATATCCTTTCGACAAATTGGGATCACTTTTCGAAATGAATTGCACTCGCATTACAGCACCCTTTGATGCTATTAAATGCACGCATATGCATCACTCGCACACAAACACACTTGCCTGTGCGCTAGGGTGGTCCAAAAATAAGTCAAGCCGGAATTTTGATGATCCCACCCCCAAGTATTGGTCTATGCCGAAAAAACTATACCCCTGGTTTTTTTCACGAAACATTTTAGATGTCGCTCAAAGTGCGCAAAGTTTTCCATGTATATTATATTGGGCAAAAAACATATTTTTGTAGAAATGGTATAGAATTCTTGAAAATCAATACTTTCGATCGGAGAACATTTCTCCAAGAGACTTTCAGTGATAATACCCAACTGTTTATTTAATCAGTTTTTAATATTAACTATTTTTATGGGACCCCTTAAAGAAGCAATGAGGGAAACATAAAAAATCGCTAGTAATAAAAAATGATAAAATAAACAATTTGGTAGTATTAGTGGAAGTCTCCTGAAGAGAAATAGAGTTTTCTGATTGAAAAATATTGACGGTCAAGAATTTAAGACCACTTCCACGAAAAAATGGAAAATTTTGAGTGATTTGAGCGACCTCTAAATATGTTTTGATTTCAAAATAAAAATACTAATGTATAGTTTTTGCGTTTCGTTCCGACTTTACGTTTCCGCATGCATTTTTGGACTACCCTGCTGCACATGCATGAATTGGAAAATTTGTAGCATTGCTATTATTAGCTCTCGCAAGTTGTTAACGTACACTGAGAAAAAGGATTAGTTTCGACAACTAAAGATATTTAGTTCCCGAATTTTGACAATATTTGGGAACTGTGACCAAGGATTGGGAACTATTACCATGGGTTGGTAATTATAACTAAATATATTAAAGCTTCTAATATTCATCTAGGTTGTACCAAATCGTTAATTTAGTTGAAGGGTTTGGTAAATACTAATAAATATTTTTTTGAAGCATATTTCTACAAATTCCATTCAACTTAAAGTATGGTTCATAAAAGGATGCCATTAAGCTCTGCTAATACAGATAAGCTTTCTTTCAACACGTGGATTAGTCATAGTTACCAAATCTTAGTTGATCGATTTGGTTTGAGAGCGGAATATATTCATGCTTATGAGCACCCCCTAAATAATGATCAGCGCTCTCTGAGCTCATGTGTGTTTCACATACGAAGAGCGCCAGCTAAGCAATGCACACAGTCCCACTTATTGAATCGTTTGATTGCGCTAGTATGCCGACCATTGCATAAAAACGATTCAATGAATGAGACTGTGTGCGCGGAAATCATTGCTCCGCTACCGCTGTTCGTATACGGGTGAAACACGCGTGTGGTTACAGAGCGCTCAGTAAGCTATGACATGTCGATCACTGCGCTGGGTAGAGAAAGAAAAGTGTGTGCTATGACATGCCCAGGCTTGTTTGTCTCAGTTTCAGTTTTGCCATCGCCGCGAGTTGTTTCGGTGCGGGTATGGTTATTTAAAAATATAAAGTTTGATGCCAACCGGCGTTTCTCAGTGGATATATAATTCATGTGAATTATAATTAGAAAGTATCTATTTAGCCAAGGAAAAAGCAAAGCAGTATACTTAAACCAGCACTTCCAGCAGATATTGACCTGGGTTTTCGCACGACTATTCCTGTTTAATCGTTTCTTTTTAGGAAATTCTTACCACCATATACATATGTATTATTTACACTAGTAACTATTTATGTAAATATGTTTGTATTTTTTATGCTTAATATATGCAAATAAAAGAAGTAAACACAACAACCATCGAGTAAATTTTTATTTGTGTCAAACTGAAACTTTTTTCCAATAATAAACGGTTAGCTGATTCACGTCTACGGCAAGTTCATAAAATTAATTGAAAACTTGTATCAACCAAAGCATGGTTTATATTTGCTCAACAATGATTTTATTCAACTAACAATATTGTCCACTCAAGGTAGTCGTTTTGTAATTATTAACAAATATACATTTGTCCCAACTAGAAGGCTCAAGTAAATTGCAGACTTTCGTGAACTAGATATTTATTTCGCCATATCCAACTATGCCACTTGGTCACTATAACCAAATCTTGGTTATTATAACTAAACCTTTTTCTGAGTGTATGTGCATGTACGTGTATGTATGCGTTCTGCTTTCTTCGAAACATTTAAGCTGTAAAAGGAAAGTAATGTTTTCTTGCCACAAATAAATCAATTTAATTTAGCGGGGTGCACCATTACAGAGTGAATAAGTGGGTATGGAGAATTGAAATGAAATCGATTATTTTGCCAGAACGTACACACCTTACACATTTATTTAACTAAGATGCATTTTTCGATAGCTAGTGCATGAAAAGGTAAAAGAAGAAGGCGAAAAAGACGCCGAAGACGAATTAGTGGACAAAGCAGAAATATAGAATTTGACTTAGCAGCACATTTCTTCATTTGGCTTACTGAAAATGCTGTTATATGTGCTGTCATATGAGAAGTCTAATCGCTTGTGATCTGTTTGTCACCCCAATCAAAAGAATTGCTCCGAAAAAAAGTTTATCCTCGCACAATATTTCTATATTTCTTTAAATAAAATTTCATTAATTAATTTGAGTTGCCTAAAATCCCTTAACGCACACAACGGTTTTCCCAACTCTCCCCTTGGGCGCTGTGCCACCACCACAAATCTGCGCCAACAAAAAATAGTCACTCAATCGAATGAAATCGAATTCCATTGCAAGAGGAGTAGCCAGCCACTGGAAGCAAAGCACCGCACCCAGCCTATCAACTTAATTAACAGTTTTATGGGCGCGAGGATCTCATGGAGTATTTTTGCATTTTTTTACGGCCTCGACATGCAACAGCGATTTGCCAGCATTGACACTATCAAAAATGAAAAAGGAAAACTGTACACACACACCCCGAAAGGGGCAGATATGTATGCAAACCAATGTGGCCAAAGCAAAAATAAATACAAAAAAATACAAAAGCAGAAAATGAAATCAAATGAAATGAAATTTGTGTTACTCAGCCGAAATCCCAGCACACAAAGTGGTAAGCAAAGCACTCAATGAAATTCTTTCACAAAAAGCGATGCGTGGGCTATTGCTGCGAACAGAGAAGCAGGTGGCGAGAGAAGGTTGAATAAACCTCCCCAATAAAAAACATAGAAATGAAATACCGCCATAAATACCGCAACAATAAAAATCTATAAAATAGTAAATTCGGCGCATTCGAAATACATAAATGCAATCGAAAAGGCGCACCAAATATGTAAAGGCTCGTACGCAGAAACAGGATAAGCAAGGTATGTTGCGAAGTTTCGCCTGACAGAGTGAGAATAGTGGAATGGAGAGTGGTTGGTGGGTGTAAGGCGGGGTTCTAAAGGTGCGGAAGCATGAAAGACTGAATAACGAATTGCTCCATTCTTGCTGAGTTCGGCTGGCGCGACTAGCTGCTATTGATTGGGATTTGCTGGCGCGGGGCATGTGCGACGGCTTGTATGTGAGCAGATGAGTGAAAAGTTCTTCATTCAATTTTGCCATCGCATGCTATTGATTTTGATTTCGTAAAGACTTTTTGACTTACGCTACGTAAAATGTAAATACAACCTTTGTGGTGAGAAGTATATTTGAATATTAAAGTGGTGAAAGAAATCAATAAATTCAGCCGCTAAAATGAAGCTATAAAAAGGGTGTGATAAATTTTCATAGCACTTTATTTTATTACATTTTCATGGCATGCGAGAGATCACCGTAATAAACTTCACCAAGAAAATTTTAGCTAAAGCTGCTGAACTACTAGACCCTCAAAATACCCAGTCTTAGAGACGCCAATACCAAAATATGTAGTAAGATGTGGGACTGAAACAAAGACTTTGAAATTTTCGCAGCAATCGAGCCCTGGTGGATAAAAACCACAGAAGCGAAACATTTACACGCTAAAAAAGCATATTTTCCGTAGATCGGTAATTCAATTGGAAAAAAAAAAAATTATAAAAAAGTATGAGTACATCATATCACTAGCTTAGAGCGAAAAGTTCTTAAAGAAAGTCAAAATGGGAATCTGGTAACAGTAGCCCAGCGTATAGTTGAGTTATGGAGTAGTCACTTATCGAGGCGAAGAAAACCCCGGAACTATGTATGTAAAGCGACGAAATTTATTAGCCACTTATAGACAAAGACAGGCTAAGAACAGCAATAATGCAGCTGAAGAATATAAACGCTTCTGATGCCGACGTACAGTGGTTCCAAACTGGAATTTAATGTTCAAAATAGTAAAGGGCTTGATTTTTCGAAACAAATTGATTAATTTTTTTGTTTACCGAATGCTGATGGCATTTAAAAAGACTTGTCAAGCCCGATTTCTTGAATTTTTATTTGTTTTTAGCACAAGGTACAATTTTGAAAAAATCAATTTTCTTGCTCCTGTTAAAAAATGGTTAGAAACAATTCTAGAGTACCCCAAATGGAATAAAATTGCACAAAAAAAATTTGAATCAATATACAAAATGCTCACCAAAATTTAATTTTCTTTGGAATTTATAGAAAAATTTTAGGTAAATATGCAGTTTTATAGTCATCTAAGTTTTCTTATAATATTTAGATTGGAAATTTCAATTGGCACACTTTACGTACATATGTATGTGAAATAAAATGCCTAGCACAAATAAGTATTTAAAAATCGGACTCAATAAGTATATTGTAAACCACAGCAGCTTTCATTTGGAAAAAAAAAAATAATACCAAATTGGTTGAAAAACTCATAGCCAGCGACGAAAAACCTATAAAGTACTCTCACCAGCTGCTAAGAGCAATTATTGACTGAGGAATTAAGTCTCGAAGATTTGAGTATCAGTGTAAATTGCCAAATCCAGATGAAGGGAAATCGTGCTGTTTGTGGAAATTACCACGGTATAGGCCATCTTACTCCTGCACAGAAGGTCCTATCCAGAAGTCATCCATGAACAAACTGATTGACCCTTATCAGTGTAGCTTCAGATCTGGAATACCCACCAATGGTCAGATTTTTGCTTCGAATCAAATCTATGCAAAGAAATTGTACTTTTTTAAAGAAGATAGGTGCTACCACTACCAACCAAGATTTTAGACAAGGCGACTTAATGTCATGCGACCTCTTCAAGCGGCGCCATATACTGTCGTCGGCCTGAACACCAAGACCGTGTGAGCAGCATTGCGTATGATATTTAGTGAAGGAGATTAAAGAGGCTGGTTTAGCGAAAATAATGTAAACAACACACCAAAAGTCTTCGCGTATTAGAATATACTTCCGTGCGTGAAGGACTTTTTCTATCTAGGATTTACCATTAATACCAATAAATACGTCAGCATATCAATAACACGGTGTTATAAAATAAAAAGAAAATTTGTACGAACTTTTTTTTAAGTGGCCTATTACAGATCGTAGGTCTGACCGAGTAACCCTCAAATTCTTAACTTACTCTTAAAAAACCATTTTCGCATAACTTTCGGCACAAAAACAATGTTTAGCTCGGTTACTACTTAACCAATATTAAGTTTTTATATGGCCATAAAAAGAAGAACGTTTGTAATTTTTAAAGAAATAATAAATTTCAATAAATCTGAAATTTACACCAATGTCACGAACTGTACAAGCTTTATGATGATATGTTAGTTGAGATCATAACAATACAATGAAATGCCTGTGCTAGCCTTGATAATACATAGGTATGGAGCGCGAGTCTCGGGTGAGCAAATCCTTGGATTCTGCACCGATGGGCGTACAAGGAAACCAAAGGCACTCTAAGAATACAATGGAAGGGTGCCAAATATATACGAAAATTGCGAAGAAGAAGTCATAAGTAATTCTCTTTGGCACTTTTCAACTATTCAGCAGTTATTCACATAAAAAAATTTCAAATAAAATCTCATTTAGTGTTGCCACATGTGGTTCATTTTATATTTTGTTTTTTTGTTCTTGAATCGATAATTCCCTCTTTAACATCATTCATAAATGCAATAAAAATATATTGGGTAAGCACATAAGCGCTTTAAAATATTTACAGACAAACAACAAAAAGCCAACGAAGCGGAGAAAAGGCTGGTAAATCCGCACAACAGCTGAGACTTCGCATAGCATAAACAATTTTTTTCAGTTTAACACTAACCCTTAAATTTTGTACGCAGCTACTCCCGAAAAATAAAGGCTCCTGTAACGTGTGAAAAGATAATAAAGTAGGTAGACGAACGAAAACAACGACCCAAAAAAACTGGCTACTAATAAATCGTTAACTACAAACTTGAAAACACCAGCCAAAAGCATTACACGCGTACAGCCATAGAAAAAACTAAAATAAAAATAAAAAAACGACCAAATCGAATTATTTCGGTGTAAGTTTCGACACCCCAAAGGCCACAGCGCCACCTGCCCGTCCACTGTGCGCCGCGCTATGCAGCTTAAGTGCCAAAATTATATTAGCACTTTTTTCAAGCAATGTTGTCGTTCCCACTCAGCTTAGCTTAGAGCGCGGCACCCCGTTTCCAGCGAACTCGCGCTTAAACATTCTTCTAAAATTGCACATACACAAATACATACATAAGTACTTATCTGCTTGTATTTTATACAAATTCGCCGCGTGAGATGAAGTGTGTCTGGTGCACATGTGCCAACAGAGTTTGAGTTTGAGACCGAGTCTGCCGAGCGCGACGCTCATAAAGTCTCGTAATCATCTGGCAACACACAAATGCACATTCAACTAAACTTGTGCAGAATTTTATAAAAGTATGTATGTATATGTTTAAGTGCTACAAGCGTGCATGCAAAGCGTGTGAATATCCTGCCAAAATACAACCGCCAAACAGGCGCTCTAAGTAATACGAAGTACATTCAGACACTCTGCGTGTGTGTGAATTCGCCATCACCTATAGCCAGCCCTCGATTACTCTGCTATCATACACTATATACACCAGCAACAGTTAGCAGAAAAAACTTCCATTACTATGCCGCCCATGTCCTTGTTACCATGTTGCATAGTATTAGTATTTGCTAATCCTTTTTAAGGGTGTTGCCGCCGTCACTGCTGCTGCTGCTACTGGCATAGTTGGTGCAATTTTTCTCGCTTAGTTGCCGTGAACAAGCTTAACTTATAGCGACAGGCGCACTCCATATATTCATAGAGTTGGCTACTGCTTGCTGCTCGTGCATAGTTGGCGAGAATCGATTCAAAACTAATTAAGAGTCAGTTGACCCTTGATGGCGGTGAGTACAGTGATACGAAGTAGAGAGTTGTAGTAACAAAAATTATAAAAATCTAGATAAACTGGCTTGGAAAAGAAATAGAAGAGTAAAGGGAGCTTAGTTGGTCCACCAGTTAGTGATCTTAGTGTTATAATAAAATCAAATTAATTCAAACAGCTCACGAAAATCAGCTCAATCATATTTATAAGAAATTTCGAAATGTTCACAAACCCACTTTTGGAACTCTTATTGCAATGTAGTGAGCCCATTTTGCCAACCTGATTTTGCGGCTAATGGCGAAAGAAAAATGTAGTCTTCAAAAATAAATTATTAGAGAAGAAAAGTTCTTTTCTAGAGGACGTTGTGCCCTCTTTCAACATTGAGAGCGTATTTTTGGATTCTGGTGATGAAAATCCATTATGAAACAAGGTTATCTTAAGGATAGAGAAGTCATTTTATGATGAATACCACTGAAAAGAAATTTTAGAGGGTATTTCGTATGAAACTTCAAATTTCAAGAATTACTGTTCCCGTCATCTCAGGAATATTTTATTCGATGAGGCGACGAATGATATCTTCCATCTTTTTTAGTTGTTGCATGTTTTCCATCAGTATGCATCGAACAATGTTTTCGCATCCCAATTCATAAGAAATCGGTCTAATCTAAGCGGACTACTAACCACGGAAGAATCTAACCCTTACAAAAACAAAAAAAAAA
>NW_023458559.1:63873595-63918767 GCF_013731165.1 Rhagoletis pomonella | reverse complement strand
TCAGGTACTGTTTATTTATGTGTCTGCTTCAATTATAAAGCCAGAACAACTAGTTGAGCGACAGTGGGTTTCGGTGCAGTTAAATACGAGGAAATAAGCCAGGATAACGCTGAAGGGTACGCTGAATTACTCCAAGGAAAGGCGGTCAATTACCATACAGGATGCAAGCGCCTAAAGCCGGTTGATAATCAGATTTAAGTTCCATTTTTCGGTAAGTACCAAAACTCAGTTTCCTGTAAATAAACCTGCCACAAAAATAAGTCACTTCTACGCTGCTTAAAATAATATTTCTGCATAAAAGTGGTCTTGTAAAATATTTCAGTTTTATACCTTCTCTCTGATATTCATATTTAAATATTTTCTATAATTTCTGCAATTGTTCAATGATTTATTTTATTGAGGAAATGGCAAACTTGTTCAAAAATATTTTATTTATGCCGAATTGCCACTAGATATTGAAATGAAAAACAATTGGAGGCATTTAAAAAGTTTCATGTGGAAATGAATTTAATTACTATTTTTTTTTATGTAATGACACGAATATTTTTTTAAGCCCAACTTTGCCACTAAAATTTTTGTCAATTCAATGTCTGGTGGAAATTCGGCATTATTGAATTTTTTGAGTCATTCATTATTAAAATCCAAAGTGTTTCTTTATTTTCCTTTTTGGAAAGTTAGGCTGCTACTAATGTTGCCAAGTTGTTTGTTTTTTACCTGAAAACGTTAGTTTGATGATAGTGTATAATATTTTTCACTACATTTTTAACTTTTTTCTGACAATTCCGCCAAAAATTTCCTAGGAAAATAAATCCATTCCAAATAACTTCTCTTTCCTTGAATATTTTTCATCATTTACCTCTTTCACAATTTTTTGTGCTGCAATAGGTGGCAACTCTTCAGACACATTTTGTTAATGTTGCAATTATAGTTTTATTTTTTGTTTTTTTTTTTTAGTCCCAGCCCCAGGTTTTGAGGTTGGCATGATAACGATTTTTTAATTTGGCAACCCTGCTACAAGTTTTGTTTATAATATTACTAAATACATATACGTATGTATTTGGAGAAAACAACTGGCGACCCTATTCAAAAAATAAAGCCCTATTGCACACCTAATGGCCAACAAGCCCTTTCATTTGACATCTTATGTTTTTAATGCAATGAACGGGGCTTATAAATTTTAGACAGACTATTAAAAAAAAAAACAAAAGCTTATTTCACATCCGGAGACCATATTTTTTCACTTGGTACCTCACTTTTTAGTCTAACGAACGCTAAAGATCTTCTAATTTTTAGAAAGGTGGCCACCCTACTCAAAAAATGACACATTACTGCATATCTAGAGGTCAAGTTCTTTCATTTGACTTCCCATTTTTCGTATTCTAACGAACAGTTGACATCTTATAGTTTTTCGCACAGGTGGCAGCCTTCTTCGAAAAAATAATATCCTAATGCGCATCTTTTAAAACCTCATTTTTTAATTGAAATAACTGTGATCTGATGTAATTAACGAAAAATTCCTAAATTTTTTAAAGCTGGAAACACCACTAAAAGGAATTGAGGTTAAGAAACTTTCCAAGTGGCAACGCTCTTTAAATATATATATATTCTTGCCTAAAACTTTTTTTGTTAATATACAAATTTTAACCCTATGGCAGGTCTATAAGCAAATATTTACCGCCTGTTTTTTTTTTGTATTTTTGAAGACTACTTATTCTTTCGGCATTAGCCGCAAAATCAGGTTGGCAAAATGGGCTCACTACATTGCAATAAGAGTTCAAAAAGCGAGTTTGTGATCGTTTCTAAATTTCTTATAAATATGATTGAGCTGATTTTCGTAGCCTGTACGTTGGCCATTTCAAATTATTTGAATTAAATTGATTTTATCATAACATTTAGATCACTAACTGGTGGACCAACAAAGCTCCCCGAGGTTACTTTTCTATTTCTTTTCCAAGCCAGTTTATCTAGATTTTTATAATTTTTGTCACTACAAGTCTCTACTTCGTATCACTGTACTCACCGCCATCAAGGGTCAACTGACTCTTAATTAGTTTTGAATCGATTCTCGCCAACTATGCACGAACAGCAAGCAGTAGTAGCCAACTCTATGAATATATGGAGTGCGCGCCTGTCGCGCTATAAGTTAAGCTTGTTCACGGCAACTAAGCGAGAAAAATTGCACCAACTATGCCAGTTGCAGCAGCAGCAGTGACGGCGGCAACACCCTTAAAAAGGATTAGCAAATACTAATACTATGCAACGGTAACAAGGACATGGCCGGCAAAGCAATGGAAGTTTTTTTCTGCTAACTGTTGCTGGTGTACATGTATAGTGTATGATAGCAGAGTAATCGGGTGCTGGCTATATAGGTGATGGCGAATTCACACACACACACACACAGAGTGTCTGAATGTGCGCCTGTTTGGCGGTTGTATTTTGGCAGGATATTCACACGCTTTGCATGCCAGCTTGTAGCACAAGTTTAGTTGAATTTGTGTATTTGTGTGTTGCCAGATGATTACGAGACTTTATGAGCGTCGCGCTCGGCAGACTCGGTCTCAAACTCAAATTCTGTTGGCACATGTGCACCAGACACACTTCATCTCACGCGGCGAATCGAATTTGTATAAAATACAAGTAGATAAGTATTTATGTATGTATGTATTTGTGTGTATGTGCAATTCTAGAAGAATGTTAAAGCGCGAGTTCGCTGCAAACGGGGTGCCGCGCTCTAAGCTAAGCTGGGTGGGAACGACAACATTGCTTGAAAAAAGTGCTAATATAATTTTGGCACTTAAGCTGCATAGCGCGGCGCACAATGGACGGGTAGGCAGGTGGCGCTGTGGCCTTTGGGGTGTCGAAAGTTACACCGAAATAATTCGATTTGGTTGTTTTTTTATTTTTATTTTATTTTTAGTTTTTTTTTATGGCTGTACGCTTGTAATGCTTTTGGCTGGTGTTTTCAAGTTTGTAGTTAACGATTTATTAGTAGTCAGTTTTTTTGGGTCGTTGTTTTCGTTCGTCTACCTACTTTATTATCCTTTCACATGTTAGAGGAGCCTTTATTTTTCGGGAGTAGCTGCATACAAAATTTAAGGGTTAGTGTTAAACTGAAAAAAAAAAATTGTTTATGCTATGCGAAGTCTCAGCTGTTGTGCAGATTTAGCAGCCTTTTCCCTGCTTCGTTGGCTTTTTTGTTGTTTCTCTGTAAATATTTAAAGCGCTTATGTGCTTACTCAATCTATTTTTATTGTATTTATGGATGATGTTAAAGAGGGAATTATCGACTCAAGAACAAAAACAAAACATAAAATGAAGCACACGTGGCAACACTAAATCAGATTTTATTTGAAGTTTTTCAATGTGAATAACTGCTGAATAGCTGAAAAGTGCCAAAGAGAGTTACTTATGACTTCTTCTTCGCAATTTTCTTATATATATCTGGCACCCATTTTGACAGCAATTTGAGATAATTATTAATTAATGAAACTGCGTTTAAACTTTTTGTAACACCCTCGACGCACTAAAAGATTTGAGGTTTGCTTTTTACCAAGTTTTAAATTTTTATATGGCCTTGGAAAGAAAATATTTCTACTATGTATTTAGAGAAATAATAAGTTTTGTGAGTACATTACAAATGTGTGCAAAATGTTTGTCATAAGTCGGAAGTTAAAACAAATTTTTTATTATTTTTCCCACTTTTACATTTTTTTCCAAAAATTTAAAAGAAAGTAGTAGCTTGAGTAGAATGTTCAATTCCGAGTAAAACAAGGAACTACTGTAAAAATTAGTACATAATTTCGGAAGTTATGCATTTTTTTTTAAAGAGATTTTTCCTAAATTATTTCTATGTTATTTAGCATAAAATTTAAACCAGTTTGATTGTATTCACTTTTAGGTTTCAATAGTTCGTCTATGTAGTTGTAATAAGGAAGAATTTTAATTCTCTTTATAAAAAATGTGACAAATTCATAATTTTTTTATTGCTTTTAATTTTTGGTAAATTAGACTTTTTTTAATTTTGGAAAAAAAATTTTGAGAATTGGGGAAAAAAAATAAAAAATGGTCTAAATTTCACGATTTATTAAAATTTATTATTTCTTTAAAAATTACAAGTATTCTTCTTTTTATGGCAATATAAAAGTTTAATATTGGTTAATTAATAACCGAGCTTAAAATTGTTTTGTGCCAAAAGTTATGCGAAAATGGTTTTTTAAGAATAAGTTAAGAATTTGAGGGTATTAGAAAAATTTTGAAAACAGTTTCGTGAATTACGATCTGTAAAAGGTTACTTAAAAAGTTCGCGCAAATGCTGCACACACGGTCTTGGTGTTCAGGCTGACGACAGTATATGGTGCCGCTGAAGAGGGCGCATGACATTAAGTCGCCTTGTCTAAAATCTTGGTTGGTTAGGTAGCACCTATCTTCTTTAAAAAAAAGTAAAATTTCTTTGCATAGATTTGATTCAAAGCAAAAATCTGACCTGATCTGAAGCTACACTGATAAGGGTCAATCAGTTTGTTCATGGAGGACTTCTGGACTAAGATGACCTATGCCGTGGTAATTGCTACAAACAGTACGATTTGCCTTCATCTGGATTTGGCAACTTACACTGATACTCAAATCTTCGGGAATTATTTCCTCGGTCAAAAATTGCTCTTAGCAGCTGGTGAGAGCACATTATAGGTTTTTCGTCGCTGGCTCTGAATTTTTCAACCGATTTGGTAATTTTTTTTTTTCCAAACGAAAGCTGATGTAGTTTACAATATACTTGTTGAGTCCGATTCTTAAATACTTATTTGTGCTAGGCATTTTATTTCACATACATATGTACGTGAAGTGTGCTCGAAATGTTAGCAAAAAAATAAAATATTCTATATCGACTTTGTTTAGCCAATTGAAATTTCCAATCTAAATATTATAATAAAACTTAGTTGGCTATAAAACTGCATAGCTAAAATTTTTCTATAAATTCCTAACAAAATTAAATTTTGGTTAGCATTTTGTATATTGTTTCAAATTTTTTTTTTTTTTGCAATTTTATTCCATTTGGGGAACTCTAGAATTATTTCTAACAATTTTTTTTTAACAGGAGCAAGAAAATCGATTTTTTTTAAAACTGTACCTTGTGCTAAAAACAAACTAAAATTCAAAAAATCGGGCCTGAAAAATCTGTTTAAATGCCATCAGCATTCGGTAAACAAAAAAAAAATTATTCAAATTGGTTCGAAAAATGAAGCCCTGTCCTATTTCAACATTAAATTCCAGTTTGGAACCACTGTACGTCGGCATCAGAAGCTAACAAATTTCGTAGCTATACATGCATAGGTCCGGGGTTTTCTTCGCCTCGATATGTGACTACTCCATAACTCAACTATATGCTGGGCTACTGTTACCAGATTCCCATTTTGACTTTATTTAAGAACTTTTCGCTCTCAGCTAGTGATATGATGTACTCATACTTTTTAATAATTTTGTTTTCCAATTCAATTACCGATCTAAAATATGCTTTTTTTAGCGTGTAAATGTTTCGCTTCTGTGATTTTTATCCACCAGGGCTCGATTGCTGCGAAAATTTCAAAGTTTTTGTTTCAGTCCCACATCTTACTAAATATTTTTTGGGTATTGGCGTCTCTAAGACTCCCACCCAGTCTTGAGGGTCTAGTAGTTCAGCTGCTTTAGCTAAAATTTTCTTGGTGAAGTTTATTACGGTGACCTCTCACATGCCACGAAAATGTAACAAAATAAAGTGTTATGAAAATTTATCACACCCTTTTTATAGCTTCATTTTAGCGCCTGAATCTATTGATTTTTTTCTTCACTTTAATATTCAAATACGCTTCTCACCACAAGGGTTCTACATACTTATATTTTACGTAGCGTAAGTCAAAAAGACTTTACGAAATCAAAATCAATAGCATGCGATGGCACAATTGAATGAATAACTTCTCACTCATCTGCTCACACACACAAGCTGTCGCACATGCCGCCCCCCGCGCTAGCAAATCCCAATCAATAGCAGCTACATAGTCGCGCCCGCCAAACTCGTTATTCAGTTTTTCATGCTTCCGCACCTTTAGAACCCCACCTGCCACCCACCACTCTCACTCTCCATTCCACTATTCTCACTCTGTCAGGCGAAACTTCGCAACATGCCTTGCTTGCTTATCCTGTTTCTGCGTACGGAGCCTTTACATATTTGGTGCGCCTTTTTTCGATTGCATTTATTTCGAATGCGCCGAATTTACTATTTTATAGATTTTTATTGTTGCGGTATTTATGGCGGTATTTCATTTCTATGTTTTTTTTTTATTGGTGAGGTTTATTCAACCTTCTCTCGCCACCTGCTTCTCTGTTCGCAGCAATAACCCACGCATCGCTTTTTTGTGAAAGAATTTCATTGAGTGCTTTGCTTACCACTTTGTGTGCTGGGATTTCGGCTGAGTAACACAAATTTCATTTCATTTGATTTCATTTTCTGCTTTTGTATTTTTTTTTTGGAATTTCTTTTTGCTTTGGCCACATTGGTTTGCATAACTGCCCCTTTCGGGGGGTGGTGTGTATGTGTGTACAGTTTTCCTTTTTCATTTTTGATAGTGTCAATGCTGGCAAATCGCTGTTGCATGTCGAGGCCGTAAAAAAAACGCAAAAATACTCCATCAGATCCTCGCCCATAAAACTGTTAATTAAGTTGATAGGCTGGGTGCGGTGTTTTGTTTCCAGTGGCTGGCTACTCCTCTTGCAATGGAATTCGATTTCATTCGATTGAGTGACTATTTTTTGTTGGCGCAGATTTGTGATGGTGGCACAGCGCCCAAAGGGAGAGTTGGCAAACCCGTTGTGTGCGTTAAGGGATTTTAGGCAACTCAAATTAATTAGTGCAATTTTATTTAAAGAACCATAGAAATATTGTGCGAGGATAAACTTTTTTCGGAGCAATTCTTTTGATTGGGGTGAAAAACAGATTAGACTTCTCATACGGCAACACATATGACAGCATTTTCTGTAAGCCAGATGAAGAAATATGCTGCTGAGTCGAATGCTATATTTCTGCTTTGTCCACTAATTCGTCTTCGGCGTCTTTTTCGCCTTCTTCTTCTACCTTTTCATGCACTAGCCATCGAAAAATGCATCTTAGTTAAATAAATGTGTAAGTTTCAAGTTAAATAGCATCTTCTGTACGTTCTGGCAAAATATATCGATTTCATTTGAATTCTCCATACCCACTTATTCACTCTGTAATGGTGCACACCGCTAAATTAAATTGATTTATTTGTGGCAAGAAAACATTAGTTTCCTTTTACAGCTTAAATGTATCTAAGAAAGCAGAAGGCACACATACACGTACATACATACATGCACATACGTTAACAACTTGCGAGAGCTAATAATAGCAATGCTACAAATTTTCATTTTCATGCATATGCAGCAGGGTAGTCCCAAAATGCATGCGGAAAAGTAAAGTCGGAACGAATAGCAAAAACTATACATCTGTATTTTTATTTTGAAATCAAAACATATTTAGAGGTCGCTCAAATCGCTCAAAATTTTCGAAGTACATATTTTTTATGAAAAAAAAAAATTTGTTTCGTGGAAATGGTCTTAAATTCTTGACCGTCAATATTTTTGGATCAGAAAACTCTATTTCTATTCCGGAGACTTCCAATAATAATACCAAATTATTTATTTTGCCATTTTTTATTACAAGCGAGTTTTTATGTTTCCCTCATTGCTTTTTTAAAGGGTCCTATAAAAAATATGTAATATTAAAAACTGGTTAAACAAACAACTGGGTATTATCATTGAAAGTCTCTCGGAGAAAGAGTTCTCCGATCGAAAGTATTGATTTTCAAGAACTCTATACCATTTCTACAAAAATATGTGTTTCCCCCATATAATAAACTTTGCGCACTTTGAGCCACATCTAAAATGTTTTGTGAAAAACCAGGGGTATAATTTTTTCGGTATAGACCTATCCTAGGCGGTGAGAGCATTAAACTTTCGGCTTTACTTATTTTTGGACCACCCTAGCGCACAGGCAAGTGTGTTTGTGTGCGAGTGATGCATGTGCGTGCATTTAATAGCATATTAAAGGGTGCTGTAATGCGAGTGCAATTCATTTCGAAAAGTGATCCCAATTTGTCGAAAGGATATAAGAGTATGTGTGTGCGAACACCGCGTACGTATGTAAGTTTAGTGGAGCGGGCTCTCGCCGTTTGCAATGAAAGCTAACTTTGCTACACATGCTAGCTGTGTAACAGTTAGATACTGAGCTTAAATTGCACACACCGTAGCAGGAAGCGGCCCCGGCAACACTTTGAAACCCCTAGAAGTATGCAAACGTTTGCGCTAGAAAGGCTACTAGCAAAACATTTTTAACATCAGCAGGGGAAAAAAAATGATCAGAATTGACCTGAATTCCACACAACGTTGGCGCGCATGACAGTTACAACAAAAAAAAACATGCACAAATTCGACTTTGTATGCTGGCACGCATCCACACACACACACACACACACACACACACACGCACACGCAGTGCCGTGAAATAGAGGCACGCAGGTATGCAGCTTGCAATTGAGGCAACATTTTTCAAGTGCGCGCCCATAAAATCGCTAATTTGAAAAGCCATAAATTAGGTCGTTGCATCTAGCGCCTGTATGTATGTATGTAAGGGCTTGCGTGCATTTGCCGCATGCTGGAGAAGAAATTTCTATTTTCGCTTTCGCTTTTTAACCAGTGTGTATTTATGGCCCTACTGCCAGCCGCATCTTTTAACTTAAATTATTATTTATATATTTTTTTTTTATATTTTTTTTATGCACTTTTCACCACGCTGATTTCAATGCTTTAGAGAATTTATACAAAATAGGCGAAGCGCATATTGTAAATAAAAGCAATAAGAAAAAATAAAAAATAAAGCCGCGTCGTGTTTTACTAGCACTGCCAGCCATGCGCACATATATTTCTTAACAAAATCCTCTGTTTCCGCGCATGATTCCGGTTCCCTTTTCATTTTTATTTTAAATTTTTTTTCACATTTTTTCGATTTTGCGCCTCGATATCTGAAAAAGTCCAATTTTGCTGCTTTTACCATGCGAATCAGGGCAATAAAATTGAGTGCCACTAGGTGAAAATGTGTGCCCATCATAAAGACTAAACAACAACAAAAATGTGAAGCCAGCATGCAAGCAAATGCTTATAACTACAATTACAACAACAGCGACAAATCTACCAATGCCATAAAGAGTGCAAACTACAAAGAATGGGGAGATTGTAAAACCTGTTAACCAGAAATCACAAACAAAGCGAGGCCGTATTCGAGGCCGTTTGTACTGTGGGTTGAAAGCGAGTGGATATTAAGAAAAAAAAATAAAAATAAAAATCATGTCATAGTTTGAGGAAGTTTTCCTTTGAAAGGAATTGAAAATGTAGTTATACCCGAGCGCACTTGTACACAAGGGTATTATAACTTTGTTCACATTAAAGCAAAATGGTGAAAATTATTGAAATCAGACAAAAGTTGAGGTCGCTTTTCATATAATGGTAAATGTCAGAAGTGATTGAAATTTCAATATTTCGAAATTTAAGGACGCTAATTTACTCAAATTGATATACCAAGGCTTACAATGTAGCGGTAGCTTTTGGAAAGGTGAAAGTCATATATTTAATACTTGCGCCGGGTAGTTAATGTTCGACTCCGCCTGAACTTAGACCTTCTTACTTGTTTTTTTTTTTCAATTCCTTTGAAAGGGATTGAAAATGTAATTGATTTTTTTCGAATTCCATTCCTCAAAGTGATTTAAAAAGTAAACGAAAAATTTAATTTCTTGGTTGCTAACGTGCCTTCTGGGGCCTTTGAAGTACTCCTATTGGTATCCTGCGTTACAAATGAGGATAGAGTCCGCTTGAATTACGAGCCCTGTCAGACTGGAGATCCTACCTCCTAAAAGTTTTATAAACAAATTGCATTGCTATGGCTAAATTTTGATGATAGCATGGTAAGGACGCAAAAAACGCGAGACACGTAAAATTAATTTTGATTTTAGGTAGTAGGTTACGGATCTGTATACCGTTTTTTTTAGAACAGGTCATTTAGTCGTTATTTTCATTTTAAGTTTGCAATGCAAATGAAAAAAATTCAAAAAGTTACTCATACGCCATGTATGAGTACAAAAATACATACAAAAATAAACTCCAAATAAAAGGTTTGTTTAAGGAGAGTTTAACGAAATTTTTGTGTATGGTAAACTTCGAGTTTAAGAGTAGAGTTTAGCGTTAAACTCTAAAATGGCCCATAAACTCGTGTTTGTGGCTCAATGAGAACGTAATACTACTTTCAGATAGTTGATAATCCTATGGAAAATATTTCCAAATCAAGATTTCTCAAATACCTTTCGTTTTGTAACCATAGTGTAATATTTCATTTAATTTGTCAATTTAATTGAGTTAAATTTGCAAACAGGTGACAAGCCTCTTTGAAAATATTTTTGGCTGCGAGCCGTGTTAAAACACTCTAGTTTGACACACACTTTGCAATATTTCCTTTATTTTATCAATTTAACTGGGTTACAGTTTCCAAATAGGTGGCAACACTCCTAAAGGGTATATCCAATGATTATCTTTTTAAACTTCTTAAATTGGATACTCGCATTGCAATAGTTTATTTATTTTATCATATTAATTGGGCTAATAATTTTCAAACAAGTGGCAATCCTCCAAATTTTTGTATCGTTAATGATTCCGGCATTATGCCGAACAATTTAAAAAGAAATAATTTCAAATCAGTTCTGCCGTTCTCGAGTTTTGAGGCATAGATATAGATAGAAGATGTTGCTTTCGATTTTAATCTTTGACCACAACAAAAATTTCACATTTTAAATTTGTGAATGTACTTTCATTTTCTCGATTACTTTTACAATTCCTTTGAGTAATTAAAAAATCTAAAGTACTCTTGCAATTCCAGGTAATGGAGTGGAAAAAAAATCAAAGGAATTGGAAAAAATTACATTACTTGCACGTAATTTATTCCAATTACAATAAAAAAAACTAAAATCCAAGATACCGGAATGTTCCGGCATGAAATTTAGGGGCGAGACTGTGGATCCATGATCTCCATGTCAAATAGCAGTAAACTCCATCAAAAGTTCGCTACTACAATTGTTTTTTCCTTCGTACCGATTTGATCTAAATTCACTTGGCTAAAGCTTAACTTCCAAATTCCTGGAAAAATTTAATTTTACGTGGCATACAGGTTAGCCATATTTGACATCGCATCTTATCGGAACTGCCACACAGTTTCGCAGCAGTTTCGCGCAATTTTTTGAATTAAAAACCCTATGCGAGATTTCTACTACTGTTGTTTGAGCGCTTCTACATATGTACATACATACATACATATATGTTTATGTCAGTTTAATATACACTTGGCTGCATGCATTCAATGTCGAATGCATTCGTTGTATGCGCCAAGCTTTGGAACGGATGATCTTCAGTTATTTCTGTTATTTGGCTTTCAAAGCGAGAAACAAAAGTATTACTTAGTACACACATAGGAAAAAAATGTTGCTCATACCCTGCGATGGGTGCGAAATATACAGGATTATGCTACTGCAGAAGCAGCGGACAACAGAAAGCGGGAAGTAAAAAAAAAAATGAGAAAAATACACGATGAGCAGGCGAGCAATGCTGAAATGCAAGCAACGGGGATGAGGCACTGTAGGCAGCGCAAAAATCAAGCAGGCGTGAAGTGCAGCACATTAGTCGCTCTCTGAGGCTATTGAAATATATGTTTTGATACCAGCTTTGGCCGTAGTGTTGCGCTGGTTGTTGCAGGAGGAGAAACGCCAGTATAACGCATTTGCAAATGATTTACGATTGTTGGCAGGAAAGTGGAAATAATTGCACAAAAGCATTGGCACCTGTGGAAAGCGGTGCTGGCTATGCTGTTCGTTTACATTGGAGTTTTTTCTTTGTATACATATTTGTTGCATGCGATATAATATTTATGGTAATATTTTCTTCCCACACTCTTTACCAATTTGCTAAAAATACATTTGCTCGTGATTCAGACTGATATTTTATCACAATATTACGAGTAATTGGAGAGATGGCGCACGAACCTTCTTTTATGCAACTTGTTAAATAAATTTAATAAAAAATTTAAAATTTGAATTCATTCATACATATTTGAAGAGAAGAACATTTCTGAATTTCTGAAAGTGTTTCTATACATCTTTTCACACATCCTTACAATAGTCTGTCTGCTGTTAGCGAACATTAATCGAGCCGCGCAAATAAATTATTTCGATTAATAAGTTTCGCCATAAAACCACTATCTTTCTATTGAAATAACACCCAAACAAAAAAAAATTCCCTTTTCCTTTATTTCAAAAAATGTATCCTCTAAATTATCTAGCTTGTAAAATTATTATTATTTAAATTTGAATTTATTTCCAAGATATTTTCTGCACAACAGGCTAATACACAACTCCATTTTAGTACATGAATCACCAAACTCTTTCCATTTCAACTTTTCTCCTCTCTCATTGTATAAATCGTACGTTTGTTGGGCGTTCCCATAATATTATCGAACGTTTGCGGTTGCAGTATCTTCTCCTTGGTAATCTTTTCAACTGCATGTAGCAATTTCATTTTTAACTGATGCAACTCATGCGTCTCTGTGAACGCCGACTCGCGCTTGAGCAAATTGTAACGGGCCTCCTGCAAACGTAAACGCCAACAGCGATGCAAATAGAAGATAGCAATACCCAAAGTGAGCAGCAAAAGTTGAAGATTACGCGGAAAGTCCACTTGCATGTCGCACTCTTTGAAATTTGGTAAAATGATTTTCTTAAATAGCAGCGACATTGTCTTTTTGCAATCGCCAAACCATAAAAGTGGCAAAATACAAATCACAAAAATATACAAATAATTCACAGCGGACTGCGTTTGTACGTAGAAGACTTCGAAAGCTTTCATTTCGGCTAATGGCTGTGTTGCAAATTTATTTTCTCTTCAATAAGTTGACGTATGTATGTATGTATAAAGTTCGGAAATTGTATAAATGAAAATTTTTGTGTGATTGGAAAATGATGTGATTGAAAATGAATGAAAATTTTTAAAATTTTCTTTGCATATTAAGTGGAAAGGAGTAAAGTCAATTTATAAAACCAGGGACCCGGACTTTTATAACTTTTATAATGAAAGTCGTTAGAAAAAATTTATGTTTGGACAATTGTTTTATTTGAATTAAAATAATCGGTCAAAGCGCACTATTATTTTTTTAGTCCAGGAATAACAGTTAAAGTTGGCCAAATATTTCTAAGGCGGAAATTAAAGCCCCTGCCTAATAATAAATCATCCAAATTAAACAAAATGAAATATCTTTCATTTGATACCAAATTTGTTTAACTTGGATAAGAGGGAAAGGACTTTTATTTCGACCTCAAAAGATATTTGACCAAGTTTAACTGTTATTGGACTTTTTCCCAAAAAGCTCGAAAAATAATTAGAATACAGGATTCTTGTTCAGGGTGTTCTGGGATCAAAGCAGCATTAATATTTTTCTTCTACGACAATAATTTTGTGCCGGACTTTTATAGATACCATCGAAAAAATAACTGTTATTTTTGGTGCCTGATACTCTCATCATAAATGCAAAAATATAATTCTTACTGAAATTCGAAGTTATTAGGACTAAGAAAAATTAGTCCACGCTTTCTTATTAGTCAGTGGTAAAAGCATTCAAGTTATTTCCCGAAGGACAATTCAATTTATATTACCGAAGGATAATTAAAAGTTTCTGCGGTCATATCAAACTTCCACTCTAAGGCGAATTTAGTAGGAATACGCTCAGCAAAAGCGAACGATTTTTAACTTTTTAAAAACAAATTTTGTTTCCTATTATAGGGGAGCGTAAGTACGCGCACTTCACAGGTTGAAGCCTTATGCCACCGAGTGTTGCACACATCTATTTGTTTTTGTTATTATTGACATGTTCTACTATCACTATCTACTGTTGTTGTTGTTATCGTTCTTGTTGTTGCCTTTGTCACAGTTATGGCAGTTGTTTTTCTACTAATTGCTTTTGTTATCTCAGCAATTGCGTGTCGTAAGGGAGCCAAGGCAACAGAAAAAAACAAGCAAAACAAAACAAATGTGGGGATCAGCTATGGCGGCACAGAGCTAGAGCCGGAGCTAAACAGCATCGTTGCAACATTGAAGATAGCAAAGCAACAAGCCATGTGTTGCAGCTGCCAGCTGTGGCTCATGTTTATGCATTTATGCACATACAGCTACACTAAAAACATGCCCCAATACAGAGGTAGAGGAAGAAGTGTGACGTATAGCACAGAGCTGGGTGGTGGGCGCCAGCTACTACCCAACCAAAGATTGTGTTGCATGCGCCCTATGTGGCAGCAATTGAAATTTGTGTGTTTTGTGTTGGCTGCTGTGCATGCGCTTTGTTGTTATTATTATTGTTGGTATTCGGTTGTGTTGGTATTTGTGTTTCCAATTAAAAATATTGCACTAACACGCGAACACAAGCAATCCGAAAACTAGGACAAAAACACTTACAGTTACATACATACATATTTATGCATAAATGCTCACAAAGCGCAGATTTTGCTTCTCCTCCTCATACGTTCATATAGTGCTGCACTATATATATACATATGTATTTGCTTAGCATTTCAATATTTTCGTTTTTGTTGCAAGTTCGAGGGAAGTGTATGTTTGTTGGGAGCAGACGCTTGGTGAAGCTGAGAAAAAAGGAAAAAAATTATTTTGTGACACCAAAGTGCACCGGTGTCGGTTTACCCCAGAACAACAACAAATTGTAATGCCAATTGAAACAGCTGCTACGAAGGGAAAATATGTTCACTTTTATGTTTAATATTTGAATGCGCTGGCATATTTCACCTGCCACTAAATCTAAGCATAGGCGTTTCTGGGCTACGCTCTATTCCTTTAACCAGGCGGGAGAGTTTCTAAGGCCCACTTGCAGATCATCCAGAGTTAAATCTATAAATAGTGAATTATGTAGCTCAGAGTTGAATTGTTAGATATATTCCTAAACCAGGCAATGTCTCACATTGAAAACTGGCCCAGAGTTAAGTAACCCGATTCTAAATTAAGTAGGCACCACTCTCTCTTTTTTGACGTTTGTTTAAATTTCTTATTAGAATTTGAATAGAAAATTTCAACTACTTACGTACATACATACATATATATGTACATATGTGGGCTACTAACATGGTTGGTGGTGCATTTTAATCGCATATCTTTTTTACGCCAGCCAGACCGAAACCTTAGAGCTGAAGGCGGAAAAATGAATACCCTGTAGTGAGACGCCAAAATAGTCAGAAAAAATACTACTATTTCAATAACTTTATAATCTAGTTTTAGCCAGTAAATTTACTATTTTATGCCAACGCCAATAAAAATTTAAGTTGTATGCGAATACGGCAAAATAACATTGTATTTTCGTATAATAATGAAAATAAGTCTAAATGCATACATGAAATGGATTGAGAAAAATTCCTCAAATTGTGTAAAAGAATTCTACACTTTGATTTATTTTAACATGTACAGCCCACGACAAACCGATAGCACCTCAACATTTTCAACAGATTTGACTATTTATCTTTTGTTTGTTTTTCATTCATAATGCAAACTTAAACTGAAAGTATTTTGGGAAAATGTCCTAATGTCGAAAAATAGCATACAGATCCGTTTTTTTAGCATTCCAGCAGTGTGCTGTAAAGCAGCGCTGCCAACAATCTGTCTCCAGATTCACTACCGTCAGTGGAAAAAACTATAGAACGATATTCAGAGTTTAATTTGGGCAAAAGACCAATGTACTTATAAGAACTGCAATGAGAGTAAAAATAAGCATTCGAATTATGTAGTTATTTAAGAGAAGCGGATGCGCGCGCCACCCTTAACATTCGGACGAGGCGCCCTTAAAATTGTCCCCCCGAATGCCGGCACAGATCGTAATCACACAGGCTCATGTAACTTAAACAATTGAAAATGCTTGTATGGCTAAAAAAATAAATCACAAGTCAAGGTGTGGCTACTTAACATTTAAAAAGAGCTACGAAACCACACCCGCCCAATATTTATACATTTGTAAGAATGTGTATGAATATTTAAATACATACAATTGAGTGTTAGTGAGTAACAAAATGTATGCAGAACTTAACCAAGTCGTTACGGAGGCTATATAGATATATATCCCTACCTATGAGAATATACTTAAACAGAAGCACATAGATATTTATACTTAACTACATATATGCAAAATACCACAGTTGAATGTCGCCACCGCGCCATTGAATACCACTATGTATTTGCCAAGCAACAGCGAAAAATAAATAAAAAATAAAGCTGAGCAGCAAAATGTGCAAACGCTTAAGCTAAATATGTAAATGATGCAAACGACCATTCGCAATGCGTTGCAAATGCAAAACGTGTAAGAAAAAACGCATCAAGAAGGCAAAAAGGAAAATGCACAGCAAAGATAGTAAAATGTAAATGGTAGTAAAAATAACAAGCAAGAAGTTGGAATGGCGGGCATAGTTACCTGAATGATAATGCAGAAGTGTAGCTTAAGGCAGGCTCTCCCAAAGTGGGTGTCACGGCACCCTGGGCCTCCGCTAGCGTATGCCTACCACAGCACGCTAGTGGCTAGAGTATGCTAGTGGTGCAGGCAAATTCTTTAAACTTCCCATACACAACGTAAGCGGTTTGATCAAGCTTCAACATGGCGATCAGAAATTAAGAAAATTTGGATTTTTATTGAAATTTCCTCCAGCGGCTCGTCAAACACCATACACAACACAAAGGGCTTGCAGCAAAGGGATATTTCGCTGGGTTTATCAAGCCGCTTATGTAGTGTATTTCGCAAGGTACCCTTTCGCCATGCAAATGGAAGAGGAACTTTGGATGAGCGAAGTACTTGAGACTTACGCCACTAGTGACGAAATTTTTAAAGCTATAGACAAATTTGTACAGAAAAATGGTTTGGAATGGAGCAAGTGTTCGGATCTTTGCAGTGAAGGAGCAGCTGCAGTGGTTGGAAAAACGAAGTGAACGATGTCTAGGATAAACCAAGAGCCAGAAAATGCCACGAGAAGTCACTGTATGATGCCCCGGTATTCCCTGATGACTAAGAAGATGCCGCCACTAGATTTAAAGCCCGTATTAGATGACGCGGTGAACATAACGGAGGCCGCGAAATTAAAATACATATTTGTCTTTTTTCTAGCAGGTCACAATTTCTTTATTGGTTACATGTATATGTATTTTAGAATGTCTAGCAATTTACATGAAAATCCCATAATTAAACAAAGTAAATCAGAAAAGCGTATGCAACTTCGAAGTTAACGCTAAGAAAATTGATAAAAGTTATATTCGTAGCGTTAACGCGCCGTACCGGTCTAAACTTGGAAGGCTTACAATGAATGGTTTAGATGTCTCCAAACAAAATTTGACAAGGGATGGCGGAAAATCGTTCCACATTACATCACACCAACAACAAAAATGAGAAGTTTAGAAAAAACCATTGTCGAATATTTTTCCAAAATTTACTTTGAGGATGTGTACAGTTGGATAACAAACCCGTTTTCATGTGACCCGAAAACCTTTTGGACATCAGTGAAGACAGCACTTTGAATATTACATAAATACTACGAAGGGAGCCAAGAGACTTCTTGATGCAAGTGTATGTCGAAAACACAGCTTTGTCCCTTGTCCTAAAAGAGCATAAAGTTTGCATTATGTTTTCTTTTTGTCGTAGACATTTGAAACGTAGGGGTGCCGCGAAATTTTTTTAGCACAACAAAGGTGCCGCGGTGAAAAAAGTTTGGGAACCTCTGCCTTAAGGTATAAATTTATACTTGCATATACACATGTATGCAAATATATATGTAAGTGAGTGTGTGAGTCTTTTTATGGAAAAAGAAAGGTGTTGATGCATGCATGGTAAATACAGGCAGGAAAAGGTAATGCTGAGGAGTTATCTATGCATAGCTACCTGTATGCATCATACATATGTATGTATGCACGTAAAAATGTACATATATATTACCCGTATGTAAGCATTTGTTAGTCACAGTAACAGTAAAGTGTAGTAGTTGAGGGCGTGCGGGAGAGCAACAAGGAAAAGGAAAGAAATAAATGCAAGTCTTTACAATGCAATGCAAATTCCGGACAACGAAATCCATTAAAGTAGCAGAAAAGAAGCAAAACAGAGCGCAAATTAAGTAAGAGAATTACTACTTGAAAGCCAGAGCAGGAAAAGTATACCTCTAACGAGTTACATATGCATGCATGCACAAACATAGAGTAGTATTTTACATGAGCTTGTACTAGCATAAATAGTTACCTATGATCCTTTGCAATAATTCACTCTCTCCGCGCCAGTTGTGTGAGAGCTCTACGCTGCAGTTGTGCGTGTAATGACAACAATGGTAGACGCTGCTCGGAGTCCTTACTGCAGCGATAAGGGATTAAGATGTGGTATGCGCTATAAAAAAGCACTTCCTCTTCTTTAAATGCATTCGTATTTGCCTTAGTGAGCTAATCGCATGCTCTACACTATCGTTTGCGCAACAGTTAGCTGAAAACTAAATGCCACTTGGCTTCAAAAAATCGCCATTGCTAAAGTTTCCCATTTTTTGCTTTAACCAAGCGCTTAAGCTGGTTGTATAAGCAAAGCGCCGATGCCAAACGCTGTATCGGTTCCTTGCTTCATCTTTGAATGTTATGTAGTCTGTTATAGCACCTTGGTCAGCTTCAACTAAGCCAGCTCAGTTAAATTGGACCCAGCATTGACGAATGTTCAAAGTTAGTTACTTTCTACATAAGTATTAGCATCCCTAGGTCTGCAGCCTCTCCTGAAACCCTTCCTTCGGCACAAGAAGCCGATTTTATGCAATTTAAAAATTTAATATAATCAAATGAAAATTCACAAATTAGGCTCAACTGGTCTCTTGCAAATATTGTAAGCTTTCATAAAAAAAAAAAATTTCAAATAACGCGAAAAATTAAGGCTGCATTGATTTGCGAACACTAAATGTCAATTTTGAACCACTGTGCAGCAGGGGGTTTATTGTTCTCTTTCAGTGGAACTGGAAACTCAGCGTGCAACACGATCCTTGGCACAACATTCTCTATGCTTAAAGCATAATTGTTTATAGATTATACAAAGATTATCGATTAAATAGTGGAGATTAAGTGGGGTGCGAAACAAACTACCGAAAGTTTTCATTATATTTTATAAGGGACATTTTTATTTTTCATATTCTGCGGTTAAAAATTTACCTCTGAAAAAGGCAAATCCGATTTGAAGGATAGTTTAAGAAATAAAGGACAAAAGTTTGAAAAAAAAATATATAAAGGACAGGGGGTTAAGTAAGTGATGAAGTCTGCTTTGACACTTGAACTATTATTTTGAAAGCATTTTGAATCAGTTTATCTTGTGCCCATCGTTGCGGTCTTTTTCCACCTGAGTATGTTCCGGGTGAGACTTAGCAGAAATGACTACAATGCTGCTTCCACGACTGGCCCACGTCTTCTTTGAAACTCTGGTAGACCTCAGTGACGTTCCAACCCCATCGTCGTTAAGGGTTCTTGCTGCGGTTGAGACGACAATTCCATATTTCCCCCTAGATTGTCTCTAAATGCCTCATTAAGGCATGCCTGAGGTTTGGTTGAGGCCTCTTTCAGATGTAGTCGCAAAACCCTCTTCATGAATAACTAATCATCTCGGCATCAGATAGAGAATCTGAGTATAATCTTTTTAAACTGAAAATGAATAAAAACCAAAAACTTGCAAAGCTTTTGGGGTACGGTGGTTCTTAGAAGTAGCTCCTCTTCCATAAAGAAAGGAATTCTAATGAATTCCTATTCTCATAAGAATTATTCTCATCGTTCACGAGGAGCTTAAGAAAAAACAGCTTTTCATAAATATGCCTTTAATTGTACAAGTAAATAGCAATTTCCATACCTTTGCTGCCTAGCAATAAAGACAATTCGAGTAAATAGTGAAAACCTCAACTAAACCCCTAGTACGGACTTGGCTGGTCTAAGTCGTTGCGGCACAAATTAAATGCCCATTGTATTCTGCTAACTGCCCAACATAATCATATTTTATCGCATATTTAGTTGCAACATTAAATCACGCACACATGCGCAGTTAAAACTGCCAACTCACTGTTTTACACACACACACACACACGCAAGCGAGCCTATTATAACTTCTCACATAAATAGGTGACAGGAGCATTTCAGTAAAGCACACTTTTACAGCAACTACGTAGAAAAAGCGACTTTAGTTTTATGCTGCTTTTGCTTTACTTTGTTGCTGTAAATTACTTTTATTACCCGATGCGCATTAAAAGCAACGCTGAGCGGAAAAAAGGAAGTGGGAGTAATATTTAGGTAGAAGATATACTACATGAGGCGCTGTTGATATGCGCTGACTAATACAAGTAAAAGTTTCACACGACAATGCTTTTGAGTGTGCGTGAATGCGAATGCAATTGTGTGTGTATGCATGAGTCTACGTGGTGTGTGCTAGCTGACATACACGCGCGCATGTTGACCGACCGGAAAGGAAACAATAAATAGTAAATTACGAGTAAAACTCACAATGCGGCAGTTAAATGCGCAATGGCCGTGTTGCAGGGAAAACACACAAACACACAAACAACAAAGGCAAGTGCAAACGCCATAAAATATGCAACAAAAGCTCATATGCGCATATAAAAAGCTTAAATGTTGGCAAGTAGAACGGTGGGAGGGGCAAAGCTGGAGGCTGGAGGAAGAAATGGCAAGTAAGTGGCGTCACAAAAATGCCAGAAGATACAAATTAAAATGCAACAAAGGTAAAGTGACAACAAGAAAAACCAAAGAAATGGAGATTTGCACCTGCTTGTAGCAAAAAAGAAATCTGCAACAGCAACAATACAAAAAAAAAACACAGCTAAGAGCCTACCAGCAAAGCAAACTGCGTTGCCAAGCCTTGCAAAATACTCCACTTCGCTAACTCACTTTGTCTCGCTTTGCTTTACTTTTGCTATTTGCTGTTATTTATTATAGCTCTGCTTACTTATGAGCGTGTTGTTGTTGTTTTTCTGTTGCATTATGCGTCTTTACACTTGCCGCACTTGCCGCTTTGGTTGCCCGTGTCATGCATTGTGCGACAATAATTCAAATAAAATTTAAAGTTGCAGACAAAACACGCGCACACACACACACGCACACACACCGAATACAAAGAACGCACTTGGCATCGTCATACCGCCGCAAAGTAGGCAACAATTTATTTAAATAATGCAGCTGGCATGCAAGAAAGTCTGCTGGGCTAACAAAAAGCAAAGAGCAGTCAACATTAACGTCTTCATCCAGCATTTGCTATTGTGGTGGCAACAACAACAATAACAATAACAACAAAAGCTATATAAATAAATGCTACAAGCAAAAAAAATGTTTATATGTAGAAAGTAAAGGAACGGACGTTGTATGTTACACTAAATGTTGAATTAAGTATTAGTACCAGCTCTTTTTGAAGCAAATGAGCAAAAGCGGGGCAAAAGGATACGCAAATATAGAGAGAAAAAAAAACGAGAGTAAACACTACGGCGTTTAAAGGTTTTCAAAAGCATACAAAATGTGCAGACAGAAAAGTTGGAAAAAAGGAGTAAGTAACAGTTTATGTATACAGAAAGGAGTGTGTTCACACATGTATACGAACACTTTAAGAAGATATAAGGAAGTGTAAAAAATGTCGCTGGTCAAGAAAATTGCGGACAATGTAGAATTCTAAGCCTTAAAAACTTATATTTTTTAAGAGAAAACGAAAAGTAATTCCACATATCGCTAGCTTAGAGTGAAAAGTTGCTAAGTCCACTTTTTGTGAAAACTCATATTTTGCTATAGGAGGCTAAAGAAATTGAATACGCATCGTTTCGAAAATTATAAAGGTACTTGTTTTATTTTTTCCTCTTCATAAGCAATAAAAGGAAAATTTGCTAAGTCCAAAAGAAGCACCACCAATCCGATAAGGCGAAAATAATACGACATCTTTTAATAAATATCGAATCCTTCTGATTCTTATGGAGTTTTGCTTTGCTTTAAACGCGCAAAATGTTTGATACACAGTCTTGCGAAATAGTTAAAGAAAATGGCTATAGCAAGATTTTTTCCTCTCCTGTAAAATTTTTAAAATGGGACTTAGCAACTTTTCCTTCTAAGCTAGCGATATACAAAGCTTAGGTGTAGACAAATTTTTCAAAAGTGTTGCCACCTAAAACATTTAATGAATCGCATGTGAAATGTAACTAAAACGCCCGTATTATATCAAAAAAACACAGGGAACGTTAATAGATCACTATTTTCTGCAACTATCAAAATTATTTAAGATAAGATAATAAGGCTGCCATAGTTCAAAAAATAAAAGTAACAAAATATGTTAACATCCAGGATTATAGAACACATATTGGAAAACAACCATGAGGCCCGGCACGTCACGACCCAGCCCGATTAGAGGCGGATTAACTGAAATTGCACCAAAAATATTAACTGCCGTAGTTATATATACTTTTTTTATACAAGAAAAGTTCCATGATAAATTACTTGTTCGGAAAATTGGCAGCACATACCTACTCACCACGTATTCGAATTTTTTCCCAAAAGTGTTTTTCAGGTATTTCTAGAATAATAGACTTTACAGTTTAAGTATATCTACTAGGTCTAGGTACGTTTTTTGTTAAATATTTTGTCCGATCACGGAAATGCCCGCTTACTTGAGAGGTTACAGTTCAATATGTTTTTGTTTGCATCAGCTTGCAGTATTTTTAAATCATTTGCTCGTGGGCGAAACTCTAAAATGGCAAAATTCAAGATGCGAAGTGGTTCCTAAAATATCGCAATCTCAATATTTTTTTCTATTTTAGCTGGTATTTTTGCACTACCATGCACGCACGAACTCGTGCCCATCTCTACAGAAAAACAGAAGCAATGGCAAAATATCGATGAAAATGCCGATAACAACCGCGCTAGCGACACCAACATCCACATGCAACAGAATATTATTCTTCTTCTTCTTAGTTGGCACTACAACCGTTTGTCGGTCTGGGCCGAAACAAAAAGCTTCTCCAATTACCTCTATCCTGTGCGAATTCGCGCCAGTTGCTCATCCCGAGTGCGAACAAGGCCGACGATTTTGGCTAGAATAGTTCAAATCTTTGGTCGACATCGTCCACGTTTCTTCGCCTTATAGCAGAACGGGAATGACGAGAAACTTGTAGAGCGTAGAACAGAACCTTATTACAGCTAGGCAATTCCACAGTTTTTCTGAAGGGTTTTTATATATCTCATGGCCTTTTGTTTCATAAAATTGGATTATTAGTGGCAAAATTTTATACCAAATCAAATTTAATTGCCCTTTACTGCATCAACCTCTATCAGTTTATTAAATTTGTATATATGTACCTACTTATGTATATGAGATATATTAATCAATTGCTTTCTTTAAGGTTCAACAAACTCCGCACACGCCAAAGATTGTCGTTAACGCCACAACCACCACTTAAAGTGTCACTTTGCGCCTCCACCGACGGAGGAGTGCGATAATGTCTCAACTTCAACATTGTAATTTGCGTAAACAGCGCTCGACCGATCTGATTTGCATCTTAACACCCGCAGTAGCAGGCGGAGCAGCCAAATGTAAAACAAACAAAAACCCAAGAAAATCCGTACAAAGATAGTAAAAGGATAACAACGTCATTGACACTGCCACTGAGTGCCCGGCTACTTAAAGCTGTGCCACCGAACGCGCTCGCTGCGGTTGTTGGTTGAGCACATAAATGTGGCTGGTAAGAAAATAGCACTTGCGCCTGAAAAGCGTACGCGATGTGTGTAGTTTGCGCGCTGGCTCGCTGATACCCAATATATTATAAAATATTCATCATGATTACATGCATTATCCCTGTTTTGTGATATCCTTGATAAACAAAATACTCTCTTTACAATGGTTACAAGTGCAGCGACACAGCAAACGAAAGGAAAACGATACAAAAAAAAGTGTTGCATCACCAGCTTTGAAGTAAGCAGAAGCTGCAAGGGGAACGTATACAGAGGGGGTGCGTGTGCGCTGTTGCAACATGCGGCATGTTGGTAACTTAAGTAGCTTTGCCGCCGTCTAGTACATACATATAGAGTATTTGAGCTGCTGAGTGGCTGAGTGCCGTACAGAGCCTGCACAGGGATTGCATAGTAATATGCTGTGGGCGAACGGTATTTGGTATGTATATGTATGTATGTATGTAGGTGTGTGTGTTCGCATTAATTGACAGGCTAGGGCGCGTACACAACACTTAAATTTCAACTCAAATCCGCTGCAGTTGCGGTTGAATGGTTGTGCATTGGGAGTATATCGAAGCGTCGGCAGGAATGCTACGTAGCGGTTTAAGAAAATCTCTCGTATTCAACGCTTATCTGTAAATCTAACAAGCTGTTGCGCAACTACATGAATGCGGATACCCATTTACAACAAACTTAACTCTCGTGGTATATTTATAAGTACTCGTACTCGTCGCGTTGCATCTAACCCATTGCAATGCCTTGATTTTCAATGTATGTACAAATACTTGGTTACTTCCACGCTTGTGTGGGCTCAAGTTGACCGCTTACAGCTGCTGCTGCATCGCGATTATTCTGTGCTTGTTTTTCTTTTTCAAGGAAGACGGCCACAAGCAGCCTTATACGTAGGTACATACATATATACAACATTTCTAGGATCATAATTTATTCAGCGTGTGGTTAGCTGACAACTCAGCGGCTTTCTTGGTCCCAAAGCATCTTATTTAATGCAAGACTTTGCCCCTCAGCAGTTGTAAAAGTTGTATAATAATCTCTTGGATGTACGCTCATAAGGGTGGTCCAAAAATTAATGTGAGTAAAGTATTGTAGGAATGCCGTTCACCCGCTAGGATTGCTCTTTATTGAAAATAAATAAACCCCTGTTTTTACGGGGTTTTTGGGAGACCCACAAAAAAGTTAGTATTAAAAAGAGGTTAAAAAAACAACTGGCTACTATTTATTGATATTTCCTCATGGAGGAATTTTTAATTGCGTCATGAAGTTTCCTGAAGAAGAACAGAGTTCGCATTTGAAAATAAAGATTTTCTAGGATTCTACACCATTTTCATGAAACATTTTTTCTTTCCATATAAAATATATGGGAAACTTTGAGCAGCCACTAAATATTAAAACAAGGGTATTTTTATTCGACAAATTAAATTATTAAAATTCCGCCTTTACTTGCTTTGGACTAAAAGTGGTCTTTATTCGGACTATTGGTTTCTATTCACCATCTTAGGGTGGCCTGTTGGCTTTCTTGGCTATGTGTGGTTGCCGCCAAAACGCTTTTTCATCTTGTGGGTAATTAATTTCTATGAAATGCATCTCAAATGACTGCCGTATATGTATGTAAGAAAAAGGCCTAGATTGGTGCTTAGGGCTGTTTTACGCTCGCCAAAACTGTTGTAAATACGCACTAGTGCAGTTTACAATAACATTTTCCGAAATAGAAAATTTTTTCAGATGCTTCTATCCAGGATATTAATTGCAGCAGCGGCGACAACTGAGAGGTAGAAATATTGATGTGAGTGGCAAATCGAAGACTAGGGAAGTATTTTGTTGAGTAAATGTATGCCGCTAAAATTATAGACCAGTGAAGCAAAACTTGATGGACATATCGATATTAAGATCAAAAAATATTTGTATAAATTAAGTTATAAAAAAAAAATTACATAAATTTACGGCGACGTGAAAGTAATCGATAAATACGTCGATACTTTTTTCCATTTCTATAAAATTTATTTCATTTCTATTGCATTTTCTTCTTTGTACCAATACACTAAACCAAAACAGCAGGTAAATCCTACCAGCAAAGAAGGGAGAAGATGCTCTGTTTGTTCAGCTTAGAATCTTCTCCGCCCGCGGGCCCAAAATAAAACCATTTGCTAATTTATTCCAAGACACCACTTCATTCAAAGATTTATTTTTGATTTTCTGAAAACGTTTGTGAACACACTCTCTTTTAGTTTCTTTTTTATTCTTTTTTTATTACTTTTTATTATTTTTTGTGTGTTCCTAACTTCAAACTTTTCCCTTTTTGACTTTCTGTGGATTTTGCAAAACTTCAGATACGTGAAGAAATACTAACTGCCTTATTATCCGAAATTGTATACGTTAAACGCGGCGTATTATTAAAAAAAAAAAATTTGTTTGCTAACACAAGAATCGTCAATGTTTCGCATTTATTTTCTATTGCTATACTTCGCCATTCGCATATCGCTGGCACGACTCTACCACCCTGACTCAACCGAGGAGGAGGAAACTGATACAATTTTAGCGAAATGGTTGGGTGTCGAAATTGATGGCGCCTACTTCTTTGATTGGTCTACGGAAAAAGCATATCAAATAGCTGCCGCCACAGAAGAGCAACTCGAAGAAATTGCTGAGCAAAATACGGTTTATGGACCTTGGCTAGAGGAGGAGTACGCGAAACGCTTCGTGAGTGAACCGCCAAACGAGTGCATGCCTATACGCAGCGAGAGTAGCCGCAACACAGATGATTTCCTGCGCCTAGTGCAACGAAAATGTTGGGATGAATTGCTGCCAGTGTCGTGGGAGTGTAGCGCACATTCAAGCGTGGAGCCGACGAATACGCCGAGCACTTGCTACATCTTCATGGCGCATGTGACAGCATTTTTGATTGTGGCGCAATTTTTATATGAAATATGAAGGATTAATTTTTTTTTGGCATACCGGAAAAATGCATTGAACTTCTACGAGTTTGTGGTAATTTGATGGAGAATATGTAACTGTGAGAAAAAATTGTATTTTTTGTGCGAAATAAAAAAATGCAACGAGAAACGAGCGCCGATGATCTGCCTATATCCAACCTAGTCTAAATATGCCTTGCTGTCCTGCACCTGGGCTCCGCAGACCATCTTTTATTTGCCGGTTCGATAAAATTATTCTCCAGCCAGAGTTTGCAGGAAGATAGCGGAACCCCCGCATTTCAACCAATACTGATAGCTGACCTCTATGTCCTGGCACCCATACGACATGAGTGACATATCTCCTGGCAAGCTCATTTAGGGTACGCCTATATTCCATGAAAATCCTCGATGACAATTTGTCACAATTAAATGCTTTGATAGCTGCCTGGCTATCTGAAAAGATAGCTACTTCATGCGAATTATTTAATAGAAGATTCGATCAGCCATCTTGCAGCTTCGTTGATTGTTGCAAGTTCAGCTTGAAAGACGCTGAAAAACTATGGCATACGCAAACTAAGGCTAAGTTAGAGTTCTTGTGAATATACTCCACTTCCTATCTTTAGATCCAACTTGAAGCCATCAGTGTAGATGGCTGATGAGTCGGAGTGCGAGTACAGGACTGAATCCTCCTTTCCGTTCACCCCTTGATGGGATCGTTCTTTCGAAATGATTCATCAGTAAAGTGGGCGGGACTATGTATTTACAGGCGATTTCTTGCAGTGCTCTTCCGCATTGCGATTGCGTCGCCAAGTTAGCTTTCTGTCCAAAACATCGCCCATATATCTAACTTCCTCCGAAAAAGTCAGTGTAACACCGTTCAAGGAAGGAAGTTGTTGCCGAGAAATTTTAGTTTTCGTTGCGACAGAATCGCATAGGTGTGTTGGGATGCTTTAAAGTTGGTCATGTTTTTTTTTTCGAAAACTAAATGCAGGCGCTAGAATTTGGAAAACATTTTATTGCTGCTAAATATTGTATTGTATTGAAAACATTTCATCAACTTACCTTCCCTAAATATGTAAATAAATTCCAAATTGCCAGTTTCCTGCAATTCCAAACTCGGCTACCTAACCCTTATCACCTACATATGTCCTTCCTATTTAAATTTCCCATTCGGGCATGTATCTCTCAATTCCTGTTACTTGTCTAACTGACTTCTTTCCTGCCGCTCGCTTCACTGGTTACCCTTTGTTTACCCTAGGTAGGTTTTTTCTTAATGCATTCACTCAATTGGAAATTTATTCAAGCTTAAAACGTGCCCATGCGCACAATCGCACAAGCGCATACAAATCACAAGAGCTATTGTATCATCTCCAACTTACAATTTCAAATCGATTGCAGTGAACAAACAAACCA
Organism: Rhagoletis pomonella; assembly: GCF_013731165.1. Classification (NCBI taxonomy): domain Eukaryota; kingdom Metazoa; phylum Arthropoda; class Insecta; order Diptera; family Tephritidae; genus Rhagoletis; species Rhagoletis pomonella. The sequence goes on along the minus strand of NW_023458559.1, from coordinate 63,890,550 downwards.
TGGCATGAAACATTTACTTATTTACTTATTCGCTTTTCTTATTTCAGCTTGCTGCCCGACAAATCCCCATTGCAATAAGGCAATAATATGATAAAGTTAGTGCATTTTAGAGAGCTTTTATGTGCACACAATGGCTGTGTATATATGTATGTAGGTGTATGTGTTCTCAATTCCTCGGGTGATTTAAGATGGGTTTGACTGCTTGTGTCTTTCTTTTTCTATGAGCTTCACAGTAAATTTTGAAAGGCTTGATCTGCATAAAAAACATTTTGGGCCATATTTTATGCTGCTTTAACTATTTCCAAGCAGTTTTGCTTTACACAAAACATCTATGCATCAAAACTTAGGTGCTAAAAATGAAATCTAGGGAGGTGGAGTCTCGAGTCGCAGGTATACGCTGAGTTGAAAGGAAGGACCAGTTAAAGCCTTTGACTTCAGCCGCAGCTCGTTATGAAGACGTTCTCATTTTAAGCAATTTATTAACTTTGGTCTCTAATCGACTTATTAGCAGACGAAGCCAAGACCTTGCGAAACAGTTAGGCAATTCTTGGGGTCATTAATAATGGCTGTTAATTAAGCCATTCTTTCATGACAGAACACTTACTTATAGATTTAAAATGACTGCTTTCTCTGAGCTCACTCCATAAGCAAGTGCATTAAACCATTCCTGCTTCTGAGTAAGCTTAAATACACCATCTGTTTACGGTCACATGTCACGTCTCGTCGACTTACTTTGTATTATGTATGCTAACTTATGCGAAAATGCCTAAAAGTGGGCAAAATGCATTATCAAATTTTTACAAGCATCTGCCAAGTCCCCTAATGAAAAAAAGCAATAAGGAAAACTTGGTATCTGTTACAAAACCACGTTCGTCGAATAGTTAGAGTGAGATCAGGTGCGACAATGCTGCAGAAGAGCGTTTTGCAACAGAGCGTTTGAAAGTGAAATTTGTACAAAATGGTAGACATTTGCATGGCAGCGGAGGCATAGGCATGAGTGATTTAACGTTTGGGTAAGTAAATCAGAGTTTTAGTTAGTGTGCATACATCACTCAAGTAGCTTGCTCTTCCTGATTCTCCCGCTTCGTACAGCTTTTGAAGGCCAGACACCTTCGAACAAAAAACGCGTACGAGTGTAAGAGTTAAGCGTATACTTTCCTCTTTTCCACTGGGCGGACGAAGCAAAAGGCGTTTTCGATTTGCGACAATTTTAAGCCGATTTGCATTGATCATTTGCCCTAAAAGTATGCAAAGAAAGTGTGTGAAACGAAGCAGATGTTTTTTGTTTTTTTTTTGCTAAGTGGTGTAATGTTTCAATTTACTTGGAGGAAAATAAATTTTGAGTGAGTTTGATTTTTCGCAAATGAAATAAAACTCGTCTATAAATAAATTTACCGAAGTTTTTTCGATCGTTTTTTTTTTTAAATCATTAACGAATATGTATCGATAATTTCGATAGTGTACTTATGGATGTTCGCGTGTGGTTTTCAATATTATTGTGAAAATGAGAAAATTTATCGATATCTGTTTCGATATTTTGATCAATTAATTTTATTTATCGGTATCGAAAAAACTGCAACTTAACTGCGGTTTGGATATTATTTTTAATATTAGTCCCTTTGAATACAATAAATTTTTTTAAATTTAAAATAATCAAAATCGTTGTAGCTTTTAAATAAAAGCCTAAGCCCATAAAGTGCTTACTATGTACTACTTAAACTAAGTATGTACACGTAATAAAGTTTTTTGTTTAAGTATTACTAAATATCTACATACAAGTCCATAATACATCCCCAGGTATACCATCGCACTCAGTCGATTGGTTTTTTAGCCACACAAAACACATATCCAAAAAAGAAACCTCAATTCAAATTCAATACACTCGCCACACAAAAGCGCGAACTGATTACTTATGCAATGCGCGTCAAAGCGATAAGCTGCACACGCGCGTATATAGCGAAAGCAAAGGCAGACTTTCTGGCGCACAAACGTGCTATACATACATACACACTCGCAACTAGAAGTGCATTTGTACAAGAAAACGTAGTGTGTGAATATCTGACAAGCAGGTACGCACTTTTCAATACGTCAATCGGCGCGCTAATTCATCAGGTATATTACGTTAAATTCAAAGGGGAAATCTCTTCAATGAAATTAAACGAGATTAAATTGGGTGAAAGGGGAAGCATTAAATAAAGCTGCTTGGCACGCAGGATGGTAAAGCTGTCTGCCTGAATTTACACGTATGTATGTGAGTGTAGTTCAATGAAGAGAAATTTATATGTATATTTAAATACACACATGTAGATAATTACTTGGGAATTTGGCTCAGTAGATATCTATTTAACTTTAGTTAAGGAGTTTAATGAGATTTGTGTTGCAATTATCGTACTTAGGTACTCACGATCGCCAACTGACAATAATGTTCCTGCAAAGAATAAAAAAATAAAACTTAAAAGTTTGGTAAATGGTTGAATAATAAAAACAACTGTTTTACCAGCTGGAACGGCAGATGTTTTGTGGGCAAGTAATTGCAATTTTTGGATTTGGAATTCACACAATGCCAATTAGGGCCCTTCTGTCTTAAAATGAAGTTCAAAGTCACAATGCAGAGTTGGATTTGTACCACACACCAAATGGACGACTACTAAGGTCAATCGAACAGTAATTAGAAATAATACCTCCACATCCTTCAAATATCAATGACATGATCAGCACTTTAATTCACACCAAGTCACTGCTAATACCAAAATTCGAAAAGTTTTGCTTGTTTTATATAGTCAAAAAGATTCACCAATTGGAGGAGAAGATCAGCCAAACACTGACTTATTCTGTAAGCGCGAATCTATTATTAATTAATATTAATTTGGCTTAATCCAGTTTTCTGTGCCTCTTTTGGCGTTAGAAAATTTGTTTTACTTTGATGATAAACGGGAAGAAATACAACAGGCACCTTTATCCCTTTGGTAACGATGCATTTTTAATTTCTCTTGCTTCTTATATCAAACCATGAGTTTTTAAAAAAAAGTGCATTTAGCAACTTTTCACTCTAAACTAGTGATATGTATTTCCCAGCAAGGAAATATTTGAAGATACAACTTTTGACTTTTTTTTGGGAAAACATGTTCAGTGATCAACTTTTATGTGATCATTTATCTTGATTATCAAATTTGTGATCATGTGTCCTGTGATTAACTGTACCCGTGATATATAGGGGTGATACCGATCCATCATTGATATTTCGAATCAAATCGATATAACTGTAGACACTATTTCTATGCCATCGATAACTTAATTTTTAAATGATGCTATTGATATCGAAATCAATATTTTTAGGTATCGATACCTTGCATCGTCAGCTTTATTTATAACTATTGCTCACTATTGATACTTTAAATGAAATCGATATACTATTTGAATTAGCTTTCGACAAAAATATCTGTATCCTTGTTTCCTCTGCGCTCTAAATCATCTTGTAAAATGCAGAGATCTTTTTCGGTTGCATGGAGTTCGCAGCAGCTTCAATGCAATTTTTTCTATAGGATGGTCTTCAAAAATACGAATTTGTAATAATTTCTTTTTTTCAAAGGCTTGAAACCATGGATTTTAACCATATAAGTATCGCGGAAAACGGAAATATTTTGCTCTTCTATGCTGACGCTGCAAACTAAAGAGCACAAGAATTTTAGCTCGGCGAACAAGTTAGTCTTAAATAGTTTCGATCAAGTTCTGGTGTTTGAGAAACTCAGTAGGGCCATAATCTTCTGATAGTCTTCTGTTAGACTTAGTCTAAGCGAGGAACATAAATTATTTGCATGTGCAACCTTATTTCAAAAATACCCTAGAAATCAAGCAAATTTCTAAAGGAAGTCAATAGAAACTGGTTAAAAGTATCAGTTTTCAGTTGCTTCATCATAAAAAATAAACTTAAATGCGAGTAGCCGAAAGCACAGAAAACGTGTGCGTAAGAATGATGTTCAAATACAAACTATCAATAATAGCGAAAGTTGCAAGAAAACATGCAGAAAAATTGTTATTCTCCACCACGTCAAAGAAAGTGTGAGAAAACTAGTAGCCAAACGATATAACGAATCGCACAAACTAACTAACACACACACACACACACACACACACTCAAACACATATGGGATAGAGCTGAAGCTGAAAGAAAAGTTTCATTGCAAAAACTTAACTCAAAGTTTCACATTTCAGTTGCAAAAAGTAGCGGCTGAGCTGCAGCTGAGCCAAGACGACAACAGCCCAGTCAGTGCTGCGCCATGGCGTATGAGTAACCTTTTTGAAAGGCGAGGTGTACTGCTGGTAATGCTTGAACGACTTGAAAGGCGAAATTAAATACACTCACTGGATGCATAGAGAGGCTTGCACGATTTTGTAGCAAAGTTAGATTTGTTATTTCTTCTATTGGCTTGAATCGACGAAAGTGTGAAGGGCACACACACACACATACAGAGGTACTCACACTTACAAACACTTCGTCGTTGATTCAAAGAAGTCTGCTTTGTTAGTTTGCGCTTTGAATCGCAATGAAATGAAATTAAATTCATTGGAAAAACTTGAAAGAATTTTTAATTACTTTGATTAATTTGCCATCGAGTTAAAGAGAAAGTGAGGCAATGACAGAGGTGGCGCACACATACCACACACTTCTGTACAAAAGAAAGCGCACATACATATGTACATATGTATGTACATATGTGAATATTTTCAATTACAATTCAAAGCATCAACTCTGCGAATGGATCAGGATAATACAGAAACTATTAGTGTAATAAAGTGAAAGTTTCGTTAGAAGAGTGCTGATTGAAGAGAATGTCCATGACCGTGAAAAGTCTAAGTATGAACTTAAAAATTCTTTGGAAATGAAATAAACGTTAAGCTAACTAAACGCGAGCTACATCGTCAAATATGTAAAGCAATTATTTACTTGTTATTAGATTATTGGTAAATACTTACTAATTACTTACTTGGGAATGCGGCAGCGCTTGTATTTAGAGAGCATAAATTTAAGTTATTCACTTAACGAAATATGATGCGTATCCGTATGAAATTAATAAAGTCGCCATCAGAGATTTTTGATAAAAAGGCATACATACTTATGTGTATGATAACTAAAACCAATAGTTCTTTTAAATATTTGAAAAGGGGGAACATAAAAAATGACACATACAGGGAAAATAATAATTATCATGCTAGACACTACTTTGCCAGAATAGCTTTGTATTTATACAGTATGTTCTGGTAGGATATGCAATCGAATTTTGAAAAAAATTTGTTGTAAAAAATTTGTATTACGTTTTTTTTTTTACGTCTGCTACAGAAAAAGATAAAATTCTTATAGCCATTTTCACGAAAGCAATTTAAGTAAAAAATATATTTAATTTTTTGAATTTTATATGGAAATTGTGGGAAAATAAAAAATCATTTTCGATTTAACTTGCTGGTGAAACCGGCTGTTGGGAGACAAAATTTGTGGTCAAAATTTGATTGCAAGATTTGACCCAAACAAACATACATAGACACCCAGCTAAATAAAAGCTTGTAAAAAGCCTACTTTTAAACAGGAGTTGAATTTTTTTATTTTCAAAATTTTCTTATAAACAAAATTTCAGAAAACCAAAAACTAGGCATTTAGTTGTCCTTTAAGAAAAGAGGCATTTAATTTTGTAATTTTTTAATTTTTTTTTTTGAAAATAACACTATTTTTGCAGGAACTCCAAACTTCCTTTAACAAAAAAAAAGTGATGAAAAATGCTTATAATTTCTGGTTTTTGGGCAAAATTTTTTTCAGCATACGTATTTAGAGAGCTTTTCGAGGTTTTTGGCTTTCTGGGAGATTTTTTGACTTTCGAGGGCTGTCATATAAATTTTGATAATAAAATAGGTCTTCTCTTCGTCTTAAATTAAATTTCTACGATTCGCTAAAATTGTTTCCTTTTCCTATAAAATGCATACTCGGTGCGCTCTTTCGAAATCGACTAAAAAAGGAGTAACAGACGATACTTCGCTTTTTGCCATTAAATTGTGACCCCATTTATTTGATATATTCCAGCTGTACAACAATTCTACTGTCATCAAACTAAACACCTCGATGGTACGCTTTGATTTTTTTTTTTTGATCGCTCGCCGCTGGCGTTTATGTCGTAAGCTGCTGAAGCGCTCGTTTGTTGCAAGCTTTGTTCGCCATTTTTTGTCTCAAATCTTTCAATGGTGTGACTTAAAAAAGGGCGATCGCTGCGCTGCTGCCGTACAAATCGCGGCCCATTTACATGCGCTTTCTCTTGTTATTTTATTTTTTCGCAATTTCTACACTCCAGCGCCGAAGTGTATGCATTTAAGTATGACTAGGTATGCATGTGTGCGGGTATGTGTGTGTGTGCAGTGCTAGATGCATTTACTGATATTTAGTGCCATTAAATCGACAACGGAAATGGAAATACAACGGCGATTGTAAAAAATGGGGCCAGTAGTGTACAGTGAGTGCAGCAACAAAATAAAGCGAAAACTGTCGAGCGTTGCAACAAATTTTTGAACTAAGCCAACAGGTAGAAACAAGGCAACGCGCGCGCACATAAAACATTGTCGGGTTTTTAAGGCCATTTCGTAGCGAAAACTGCATTGTTAAATTGCATAAACTGCCTAAAAGCGCAAAAGGGAGAGAGAGTGCATCAGCAACGGCTGCAGCAGCGGAAAGCGGCTCAGGAAGCTTGTACCTACACTAAGCCCTGCGGTGGCGATATATTGGCGCTGCACTTTTTAGTGCACTCTTTATTTTTTGTATTTTTTTTCTAGGCTAAAGCACCTCTTTATCGCCTTTTAGTGTTTCACCGTTTTTTTTTGCTGCAGACGAGTTTGAAATGTTTTTCTAACTTTTCGTTGTTTATCAATGTCGCTTGGCAAATGTCTGACTATGAGCGCAAGTCTATAAATTATGCACCTTTTTGTGTTGCGGTGCGATGTGTATTTATTGCATAATGCATGTGTATGTATGTAAGTATATTTGTAGTACACGTGTAGATATTTATGCAAATACCTGCACTTCGATGTAGCAAACAAATGCCCATGTAATCGTTGGCAAATCGAGTTTTGTGCCGCGCACGCAAATGTTGACCCAGATTTTTGTGACAGAAAAAGAAAAGGAAAACAAATTCGCTCACACCAATGCGATAAGAAGCGAATATTTATCAGCCAAGTTGCAACGGGAGAAATATAGTATTTTACTTAGTTTTTAAATGCAACTTCTTTGGTGTAGGAGGGATGAAATTTCCCTGCAGCAAAAATATTTCAAGACTTCAACTGCTGGTAGCTTTTGATTTTTAGGCTGTAAAGGTAAATTATTAAAATGATAAAAAATGAAATGATGGGCTATTTTCAATTTTGGAATTTTTCGGAAAGTTTTCAGAACGCTTTGGTAACTTCTAAGAATATTTCCGGGAAGGTTTTTAATTTTCCGAGATTTTTCTGGAGTGTTCAGGACTATTTCGAACCCAAGAATGCTACCATTCACGATTAAATAGTTGCGACTTTTTGTAATTTATTTGGACATTGACGGAATGTTTTTTCTTTGACTATGCTTTAACTCTTGATTATTAAAGCAGCAAAATTGTGATAAAAAATATTAGGAAAGCTATTAGCCAGTTCCAAGAAAGCAATTTAAGTAAAAAATAATTTTTTTATTTTAATTTAATATGGAAACTGACAGCAAAATAATCATTTTTCACTTAAATTGAGCACACTTAAATTCCAGCCGTCGGGCATGCTTTAATCTGATATTTATTATATATAATCTGATATACCTCGTCATAGTCAGTCAGGCGGCGGAGCATCGACTCTTTCACTACTTTCAGTGTTGCTGCCATTCATAAGGGCCCTGTAGGCGGCAACTTTTTCCCTGCAGCTTCCGGACGCTTCTCATCGTACCAGTTATTCTTTCGGGCTCGCCGATATCCCACAACTTCTTCGGCGGCGGTGCTTAATGAGCGAGCGAGGCCAGACATTACTTGCCTTGCCCGTCCAATGCATTTCTCGGATGGCGGTGATGTCAGCTTTTGTCCTTACGAGGGCATCAACCAGCCGGGCAGAGACACCTTGCCCATTAAGTGTCCGGACATTCCAGGTGCATGCCCTCAAATCGTAGTCTTTAAATGTTTGCCGTGGTCGTCGTAGACGCTTAATGAATCCACTATGTGCTTAATGTCGTTCGGAGTCTTTGTGTAACAACATCAAGGCGCACGCCACAAATCGGAGGTGAAGCTCGGCCAAACACTAACATATTTTATAAGCGCCAATCTATTATCAAATTACATTAAACGAGCAAATCTTGCATATATATGGATATAGGGTTCTCGGAAACGGCTCTAACGATTATGATTAAATTTTGTGCACTGATAATGTTTTGGGTTTTAAGGTTATCTCCGAGAAGACTCGTACAAGGTTGCCACCTATTCGAAATTTGTTACAAGTTAATTAAAACATTATAAAATGGGCGTCAAACGGAAGGTAATTTAGAGATCCCTAACTATTTTTTTTTAATAGGGTTGCCACCAATTTTTACAATGGGTACCAAGAAAAAATACTTAAACAATGCTTTCCCTATATAAAAATTATATCCCTTAGGATAGTAGTGTAAGGTTGCCACTTATTTTCGATTCTACATAATTCATCTAAATCATCGTGATACGGATACCAAATGAAAGGCATTATTGAGGACTGCGGTCGGAAACTATTAGGGTTGCCACCTAAATTTTTTAGTATGAAATTTACTTAATAGATATCGAAATTCAAATTTTTTTTCAAAAATATTTTTTTAATCCTGTCCAAATAACCGGTATTTGATATCCAAACCTTGAGAACTTGTAAAAGTTTTTGCACTCCGGGCAAAGCTCGATCAACCTGGTACTTATTATTATGTGTTTAAGGTAGCTGATGCCTTCTCAATACATCTGTATCGAAATAGCACCACCTTGGTAAAGCAGAGGGAGAGCAAAAACGAATAAAATGTTACAGGGCATCCTCCACTAGACAAGAGACCAACTTTGGCTGCCGATAATACCCGTGGAAGCCATATGCTGGTCCCTTAGATTACACCTTGTGATCACTCCAACTAAACGAGCGTAGCTCATTCCTTATAGGCTTCTATGAAGAACCAACCAGTTACCATTGCGCTCATGAGACCTTTTGATCCATTCGAGCCTAAAAAGACTCATCGAATAATACATTTTTTTAAACCGGTTAATCATTTCTCTTCAACTAAAATTAAACATATGATTGTTAGAAATTCTTCTTCATTGCAAAAAACGCTTTCATTCCTATTTGAATGTGACCGAATTGTGAATGACAGCATTTTTATTAAAAATTAAAGAAACTTTACATTTAAGTCATACTGCTCACAATTTTGACATATCATCACAGCTGTTTTCGTGCCTTTAGGCTAGGCGCAGCTGCAATTTCAATCAATCACAACGCAAGCAGGCAAATGCAGCTATTTTCGGCATAAAAATCAAATTTTTTTCTACCCAAAACTTATGAATTCAGCTGCGCACTAATTTCACAAAGAAAATATACATATGTACATATAATTCAAATCAAAACGCAATAACGTGTTATTGTTGTCAAGTAAAGTAGATAAGCTGAAAAATTGAATACCCCCAAAAAATCAATAAAGCAGAAGCAGCAAGAAAAAAGAAACATACACACAAAATAAGCGCCGTGATTATTTTTTCATAACCTTTTATAGGGAGCATACAAAAAGTGTAATTCAATTTATGACACATGAATATGCAGCTGACTCTATGTAGTAATAGCTGCTGCGAGTTAATATGTACATACATGCGTATGTAAATTTGTATGCTTGTCAGTCAGTCACTCAGCCAGACATTGTGTCAATCAATGCAATGAGCAGACAATAAGCAACAGCGGAAGGGAATGTAGAGCAATGTAGGGTATATTAATGCTGTTTTTTTTTTGTTGTTCAATTGAAAATCTGGCTTATTATGCAGCGTGTGCGAGTATGTGAGACACATGATGCAAGCATTAATACACCTGCATGCTCGCACTTTCACACACACACACACACACATCACACGCCGCCATTGTATGAAAATCTTGCTTACAGCACTTTCATTCAGAGTTGTATGGTGTACTCCATCCAATCTTTTTACTCGCTTATTTTTAATACAATTTATTATAATGCAATAAATTCGTATGCCGAGCAGTACCATGAGGGCTTCTCAGTGTGCTGTATACATAAATGTCCATGCGTGTGAGCGCGTGTGAGTTCGAGTTTACTTACAAAAGGCGCTCGAGTGTAACGTCATAAAAAGCAGTGAATCGCCAAACATGTACTATGTATAAAGCGCATGTGAAATAAAAATTAAGAGCGAAAAGAAAAAAATAAAAAGAAATTGCATTGCATTGAAATTGAAAGTAAATTTCATTTCTGCCATTCAACAGGGCGTATACGTAATGCGACGGGCTTTCATTCAAACCATTCTCAAATGTATGCTTGTGTGTGTGTGTATGTGTGTGAAGGTATATAACTTAATTTGACAACGTTATTTGTTGGCATCCAGCAACAAGCGGATTTACATGCATGCAATTCATATATATACATATGTATAGGGGTATTCATGATCCGGTGATTACTGTCTAGCATGGTGCATGGATAGCATAAATCGGCTGATTGGCTATTTTGGTTGTTGTTTGAGCACATGAAACAACAACAATAGTGCTATTTATGCTATCTATGCACTAAATCGACGACTTACGGGTGCAACTGGAGACTAATTAGTGCTAGTTTTTTTTCCTTAAGTGCACAGTTGTCTACACATTGATATCGGCACTGATAAACACTGCTGTGTGAATCTCCCTAATCGCATCTCATTGGCAATTTTTTGTTATGTTTTCATACCCTATCGGATTTAGGATTTTTGATTTTTTTCTTTTTTTACCTTAATCTTACTTTTAGCGAAACGCGATTTTCTGTCAACACTCTTCAATTCGTTTGCCATAATTAGCTCAGTTTGAAGATTGTTAAGAGAGCGCCGTTGACTCTTTGACCAGTGCTAGCTTTGGCTAATAGATCGGTGCTCTCAGTCCCTTCTGTGCCTTTGCCTGAAGACACCCGGTGTAAAGCGGCTCTTCTATAGGACACTCAACAACTTAGCTTCTTTTTATGTATATGTAGAAATAAAATTGTTTTCGTCTTTTTTACAACTTTCAACTTCTGCTTCGTAAAAACAAAAGTTTTACAGCTTATTTAGTTTTCCTATCAAATCTTCTCGCGTTATTATTTCAAAAAACGCTCCACACCAATGTTCCGCTATTACTTTATACTCGCCTTGTACGTTTGCAAACTGCCATTTTCGCTGCAGGATCTCTGCACATTTTGTAAATGCGTGCATGGCCAGTACGCAGACGCACCCATATGGATTGATGTTGGCAAACGCAATGAAATTGCAGTGCAAGGTCACTCATGCGCACGGCCGGTTACGTATACGTGGAAAGTCGTCTCGGGCTCAGGCGGTAAGTTGGGGGCAGCAAAAGGAAAAATTCTTGGGTTTGACAATTTTCATTGTTTTCAATTTACATATTTTCAGAGATTATAACCGATTTGGGTACAACAAAAGTGCCGCGTGTAGTTTGGTTGCCCTTCACAGTTTCGGTGAAGCCCAGTGAAAAAGGCGAAAATAATCGAATTGTGGTGACTAAAAGTGATGGACGCACGAAGGGACGCTGTGAGGTGAGTTTAGTTTATCAGCTCGGAGATCTTTTTTTTTCTGAGCTGTAAACAAAGCAAGTAATATGTTTTAATGCGCGAGCGAAGGAGTTTATGGGGTCCATATATCCAAAATTGAAATCGTGTTTGAATAACTTTTTCTTGATAAAAAAAACGCGAGTGTGATAAAAGTTAGTTCTGAAAGCTGAAATTTGCGGGCAAAATTTGTATAAGCGATTTTTTTTTTCTTTAACAAAACTTTAAGAGCAAATTGCATTTTTCTATAAGAAATTGTACGATTAAATTCCCGAGTGAAAAAAAATGTTTTGCATAAAATTCGCGGAAAAATTCTATTTTAAGCCGGAGTTTATACATATGTACACTAAAATGTAAAGCACTGTTTCAATTTCGTTTACGAAACACTGTTCGCTACTCTTCCCAGTGCCACATCGATTTCATCAACTTAGAGATGTACAGTCACATCGACGGTTCGGAACTCATATCGATTGGTTCGGAGCAAATCATAGAATTGGACGGCTCGAAAAGCTTTGACTACAGTCAGCCGAAAGGAAATCAACACTACATATTCGAATGGACCTGCAGACCAATCGAGATTGATATGGATAATCAATATTGCAAGGAGGGCAAGGTTATGTCAACTGGTGAGTGGGAGCAATTACGTATTTTCTGTGCATCTGTTTAGTTAGTTTATTTAAGAGCAACTGTAGCCAAATCAATAATTTTTAGAATTTTTGTCTGTCACTCGAAAACTAATGTATGGCATCAAATACAGTTTTCACCAGTGTATTGCTAAAGGTCTAACTTAAAATACAGGAAACAAATAATTGGAGAGTTGCCACCTGTTTTGATAAGATAAAGTAAATATAACAATATGGATATCAAAAGAAAAAGGCTTTAAAAGGCTGGCAGTCGAAAATATTTTTGTGAAAGCTTGCCACCTGTTTGAAAATTTTAATTTAATTTAAAAGATTAGATAAATTGAAATTGGCAATATTGGTATCAAACTAAAGAGGTTTAGGAAAGTTTACTGTCAAAAATATTTTTGAGGAGGGTTGCCACCTGTTTGAAAATTTGTATTCCATTATCCAATTGATAAAAAAATAAAATATTACAATACGGGTATCAAACTAAATAAGTCGAAGTTTACTGTCAAAAATATTTTTGAGGAGGGTTGTCATATATTTGAAAAATTTTGTTGTACAGTAAATACCGAGTTAATAAACATTTGAAAGTGCACGATATGTAGAATTAAATACCTTCGCAAATATGGTAACTAACACTCTTAATAAAAAAATAAAGAATTTTTCATAAATCAATTTTTTTTTTTTTAATATCATTTAATAAAGCTCTTCAAATCTATTCAATTTCGTATGAATGAAGCCATAAAATTTGCATTTCAGGTGACGATATGCAGCTCTGATGTTCATCCAATTTTGCACACTCATTTTGCTATTTTTCTATATTTTTTTCCGTCGAGCTTCTTCTTATTTACTTTTTTCAATATTTTTCTTTTCGTTTTGTAACACACTTTTCTTATTTATTTCTTTTTCATACTTTCTTTATGCTCTTCAATTTCTAGGTTCCAAACTGAAGATTGATGGCCATTACCTCTCCGTTAGAGGCCTCTATCAAATAACGCTCCATACTAAGTCGCCCGTAACGGGTTTAGTTGCAGGCGATCAAATTTATATAAGAGTCGAATACGGCACACAAATACCGTTAATTATTCTATGTGAACGCAATTGCTTAAACTACCGCTACAATGAGGGTGTCAGCATTTTCCTACACGTCGACTGCATTGGCTACTGCGGGATATCCCTGAAATTCTACTTCTGGGTAGACGACGTATTCATAACGTCCAACCACAATGGCAAGGTGAGATTCATGCCGCCAAATGCGCCCACCTTCAAGTTCAACGTTACCCTCGTAGCCGATGGTGTGGTGAGTAAGGCCAAGGCGCACTTCATGCGCAACGATCCACCGACGGGTGGCATTTGCACCGTTGCACCAAAAAGCGGAATTCCTGGCGACACGCTCTTTCGTGTGGCTTGCAAGAACTGGACTGATCCCGATTTACCGTTGTATTATACGCTGAAGGCGGGTAATTTGCTATACGACCGTACCACCGATCCCAACTGGGAGGTGTATGTGCCGCAGGTGCCTGCGCTCACCGTACGCATATGTGATCACTTTGATGCTTGCACGAAGCATGAGGTACCTTTGGAGTTGACGCCCGCTGTGATACCAAGGGGATTGCAGAACATAATGAAGTATATGCAATGGGATGCAAATAATATAGAAAAATTACTGAATGGTGGGCATTTTGCCCGCGCCGTTGTCAAAGCTACGCTGATGATGAAGGACCAGCCGCTAGAAGTGTTAAAACATATACTCTCTGCATTCGGGAATTTCGACGCGGACTCGCTGGCTGACGTGCGACAGTTGGGTACAATGACGAGCCAATTGGTCGAACCGATGGGTAATTTAACAAGTGAGAAAGTTGAAGTGTTTCGTGCGCTGTTGGACAAGATAAGCGATGGCTTCGCCAAGACTATTGAAAATGGCGAGATAAAGGACTTAGATAAGGAAGATCTCGTGGACATGTCCGATGAAATAGTTGGCATGGTGTCCAAGTTCGCGACAAAGTCCGAGCAGTTCGTGGATGTTCAGTCACTGTTGTGGGAATTCGAAGGCGGCATGGCACAAGTGGCCAAGGAGCGCGCCATGATGCCGCCAAGAGTAGCACATTTGATCGAACACTACGGCGCCCATAATTGGCTCAATGACACAGTTCTAACACCAATAAACCGTTGGATGCATGTCGTTTGCAAAACCTTTGTGCTACTACATGATATTGGCGTCGCGAGTAGCCTCAACGTACACAAGGGTGACAAGGAATTCATCGTCAATAAGCTTACTGTGCAGATGTCAACTTTCGGCATCGACGACGGTGAACCCTTGCTAATCGTCTCGCTGGACTACCTCACCACTGCAGTGCTTACGCTGCCCATGCTGCAAGATATGCAATCGAAGTTAGGCGGCAAGGAAATGACTGCGCAAGTGGTTTCCTTCAGGGAAAACCCGTTCTGGTGGTATCCCAACGAGCATCCCATCACTACCTCCGTATTCTACTTCAGCTCGTTCAATGAAGAAGATCTATCGCTTGCGATTACCGAGCTCGATGTGCCACTAAGATTTGAGATGTTGCAGCAGCGCCTGCCAACGGAACCGCCAATGATACGCCATTCGATTAGGGAAACGAACGAAATGCCCATCTACCGAGTGCGCGCACCAGAGGGCGCCGCAATTATTATCAACTTTAAGGCTGTCGACGTGGATATGGATGCGCTAGTGAAGTGCAATTACATGCCCAACGAGCAGGAGGTGCGCGCGGGTATACGTATTAAAGCGGATGCTATTGGTAACGGCACCAAATGCTCGGCTTCAAACGACGCCGGCGAACCCGGCTGGTGTTACGTCGCGCTGATCGCGGCAAAAGGCGTGAATATGCGCGGTAAAGCGGCCAACTATGCCTTTAATGTGGAACTGTATGAATGCCTGACGTGGAATGTCAACTTAGATAATCCCGTTTGGCGCACCGACGGCTGCTCTGCGGCGCTGGATTCGGAAGGTAGCGACAACATAACATGCTTTTGCTACCACATGTCCATATTTGCTGGTCGCTCGTACTACAGCACAGCCGAAGAGGTGGTGCGTGAGCGCTTGTTAAAGGAGAGCCTCGACGTGAATTGGTACCTTGTATCATTCTACATACTGCTGATTTTAGTCTTTATCTGGTTGTTGCTGCGCACCTGTGATGATTTAGCAACAAGCCAAGCGCAACAACAGTTGGTGCCAGCGTTGGCTGAGAACGAACGCAAGAAGTCGCGTAACATTGCGCTGCACATCACAACCGGCGGTCAGTGGACGGCTGCCAGTTCGGCAAATGTGGTGGTCGCGCTGCCAGGTGGCCGCAGCTACACAATCACACAGAACCCCGAGCAGCCGCACTTGAAACCCTACGCCACCGGAGTACTTGAGCTGCCTGTGAAAGCGAGTGAATTGCAGGGACCGTTGCAGATAACTATAAGCCAGGATAAGAGTGGACGCTATCCCTCCTGGTACTGTGAGTCGATAACAATAGTGAATTTAGAAAATGGCGAGAAGCAACATTGTACAGTACGAAAGTGGATTGGCGCAGAGCCAGTCGTTGTGCAACCAGATGAAGAAAGCCAAAATGACTCAGCGGTCGAGGGCGCTGCAGGAAATGAGCAAATTTCCAAAGCACAGAAATGGAAAAAAGTAAAGGCTGCCTACCACGATGTATTCACGACTTGGTTTCTATTTCAGCCGCTTTTCGGGCCTTGGCAATACGGCGTGGTTAAGGTCGATCGCTTTGTGCGTAGTTGCATTTGGATAGCAAAATTTGCGGTTATCCTGTTACTTGTTTTCCTTTATTTTGGCGATACTAATTTGAATAATTATGAAGCTGAGCGAAGCGACTATGAGTTCTTGATACGTGTTATGGATGGCTGGTTCCTGCTCTTTCTGCTATGCTGCTACGTTTTAACGTTTCTAGTGGAATTGCTGCTACTTCTGGTTGTATACCCAGAGGTTCTAACAAAAAGTCGCTGCAAAGGACCTAAGGAGAATGGTGGAGTGCAGCAGACGGCAGAGAAAAAGCCAGCGATGGGGTTGAGTGTGAAAGAACAAGAAGAAGACGTCATTGCAAATCCAAATTCTCAAGATGATGAAGAGACACCTAGGTCTATAGATGAGGCGCAAAGGAAAAGTTCAAGGCCAGATGTAGACAAAGGTTATATGATGTAGGGTGCCTAACGAAAGCAGATAATATGGTTTAAATAATTGTTAATCGATTTTTATTAAACATTTTCCTTTTTTATGTTTGTTGTTCCTATTTGTTGCAAGTTCATTTTAAAATTTTTTAACCGACTTCGAAAAAAGAAGGACGCTTATCAATTCATCGGAATATTATTTTCTTTATGTATGCTACCGTATCAGTCTGGACCACGTGAACCATTTCTCAAGGGTAGTTCCATACTAATTTGATTTAGTTCCGATCTTTGGATCATGAAGAAATTAACGGTACTCTTAAATTGTTATATGAGCATTAAAATCGATTGTAGGTTTTGCTTTAAAATTACTTGTTTACATATATTAACTTTTTAAATTTTTTACG
>NW_023458559.1:63808265-63873495 GCF_013731165.1 Rhagoletis pomonella | reverse complement strand
TTTTGCTTCATTATTGTTTAGTTTTTTTTTTGTTGTCAACAAAATATGTCGTCTGATTCATTTAAATCAAGGTACGTTGAACAGGTAGTATCAGTAGAGCAGCTGATTTGATTTATTTTCAAATTATTTGGTCTCGAAAATGTCAAATATTTTTAATTTTTTCCAGGGTTCGTATTTGCACACACATGCTCTGCTCACACACACGCCAGAAACACATTCAACTTGTACTCACTGCTCATACACATGTGTGTGCATAAGTGGAAAACAAACTCTGCTCACAGAAAAGTGTGTGCTGTTTGTTATTAAGCACATGCACATGTGTGTGAGCCGATTTTTGTACAAATTTCAGCCCATGCACATGCACATAATATATTTTTAAAAGAATTTGTTTATTAAACGTTATTTTTTGAAAGACAATTCAATAACAAGTGAGGTGTTGTTTGTTTTTTATATGACAGAAAACATATTAAAAAATTATTTTAAGATTTGAGATAGAAATCGAAGTGTATAAGTTTCTCTACGCAAAGCACACACATGTGCGTGTGCTTTATATTAATAAAAATAAAGTACACACATGTGCCCGTGCTTTTTACCAAACAGCACACACATGTGATGTGAGCAAGTTTTTAATTTTTTATATGCACAGCACACGTGTGTGAGCGTAAAATGTTAGGATGTGCTGCGCATGTGTGTGCAAATACGAACCCTGATTTTTTCTCACAAAAATTCTGAATTGTTAAAATCCATTTGCATGTGAAACCTTTTTCCATACAAAACAAGCGATTGAATAGCAGCTTTTGGAACGTTCGCCCAACTCAGCAGCACAACCGCTGATTACTGGCCCTTGCAAAGGATGGATCAATGCTTCGAGAAGCAAACAAATTTACTAGGAAAGAAAGTTGCATCAATTTTTATTTTTTCCAATTTCAATTTTTTATTTTTTATAATTTTTTGTATTTCACATGGCACGCTTTGATTTAGAAGAAAAAATTCAGAACAGTTTTTGACACTTTCGATACCTTTCGGTACCAGAAGCAACAACAAAATACACGCAAATGTTCTTTTTGCTCTACTGATACTACCTGTTTAATGTGCCTTGATACACACCTTATACACACTTATTTTTTTTCAGTTTTTGAAATTCTTTCCAAATAACGACACGAAAATGGTAAATTCCATTAGTCCAGATTGCATGTCCTTACTTTTTTTATTTAAAAAAGATTTTCACAACAGAAAAATAGTCATGCGACTCAGATTTGTGTATTACACACAGCAATTAAAGCAGAATCAATTAGCAACATTATAGTGCATAACAAAAGGACACGTACGAAAGCCACAAGCCATTTATGACATAAATGTCAAAAAAAAGCACAAGAACCATTTTGCCGAAAAGAAAGTTAAAAGACAGTTAGAAATAAACAAAGAGATAGCTGTTTGATAAAAATCGAAAAAGCGCAGGGACAAGACATGTAAACAAATCGGCAGCAAGAAAGCAACAGAATGACGCACGTGTATGAACGTGATTTTGGAAATTGCGAAGACAAAGAAAACACTTAACTTAATAAATAAATATTATACAATTCGCATGTGTAGAGAATTGATTCCGGCTTGCATAGTAAATAGCACATGAAAGCAGCAATCAATGTTGCCCAAAAATAGTGCCATTAGTTGAATAAATAAACTAAATACAGGTAAATGCATGAAAGTAGCGATTAGTGCCTCGAAAATAGAACAGAATGTCCCCAAAAATTACGGTGATTGGTGAAAGAGGCTGGCTATGACAAAATGTGTCAATAGCAGGTGCATGCTACGCATGAATGTGAGTACGAATATGAAAATGAATATGTGTATGGATATGAAATTGAATATGAGTAGATATGGATATGAAGATGAACATGAATATGAAAACGAATGTGAACATGAATATGAATATGAACATGAATATGAGTATGAATATGAATGTGAATATGAATATGAACTCGAATATGAATATGAATATGAGTATGGATATGAATATGAGTATGGATATGAATAATAAAATGAATATGAATATGATAATGAATATTAATACATACGAATATGAATATGAGCATGAATATGAATGGGAACACGAACTTCAGTAAGAAGATATGGATACGAATACGAATGCGAATACACTACACAAGCACGAACACGAATTCAAATAAGACTATGAAATCTAATGAAAAATACTGATAGAAACCTGAGAACCATGCTTTCAGATGTCTATGTAAATAGTATGGAAATATTGAAGAATTCGTAAATAATTAGTATTTCCCTTTCAATCTTTTTGTCGAATGTTCAAAAATGAACTTCGATTTTTTACGAAATTTTTGAAGAAAATCGTTAAAGAAATTAAATTAATGCTGCGATGTGAAGAACTTTTTCAAGAATTTCTGCAGCATTTTCTTAAGGAAACCATACCGTACGAGCACGTGTCAACCAGTTCATTTGATTATCTTTGAAGATTCGTAATGAAATCGGAACGCATTGCCGATACTTCTAAAGATTTCTTTAAGATATCGGAAACAGGGCAATTACGGATACGAATACGAACATACGAGTCTAAGTAGAAGTACAAATACGTATGCGAATAGGAATTTAAAAGTTTCGATAAACAAAATATCTCAGCTCAGTTTCTCACTTGAATGTTACTTGACACCAGACACCAGAGCTCAGATTCCGGCTTTGAGCTTGGCTACGAACATTGTAAACAAAAACACATTTTATTTTTAACAGTTTCGAATATAGTTATAGTTAGTCTTGGTACTCTCAAACCGTTTTGCAATAATTTCGATTAATTTATGAGTGCGACATCATTTCACGCAATTCGTCTTTGGAGCTTCGTATAGCATAAAGCTTTAATTGCATTTCTTGGCGTTAAATTTGATTTCAAATTACCTATACGCACATCTAAGCCAATAAATTGCGTGTTAATGCCACTTGAGAATTGCATTGTTGCTAAGCAACAAACACTTGATTCCATTCATTATACTGCTAACAGCTTTTAGGATGTCGTTTACTTCAATCTGCTTTCGGCATTCAGCTCACTCAGCTGTCCCGCCTCTCATTGGTTGAATTTTTTTCATATTTGTAAGCGCTGTATGTACAGGCCAGTTCAATGCATTGTCTTATCGCCTATGCATTTGACTCACGAATGTTTTCATATAGATATGTTCATTAGGGCGGGTTGATTTTTATGGATGAAAAAAAAATTAAAAATCGTATAGCAAAAACGTAGTCTACATTAAATTCTAAGAAAATTCTCTGAAGAAACCATGGGTCTAAAATCAAACCCTAATCCGCGCCTCTCGACTTGAAAAATTTTTTCCTCTTTCGCTAAAATTATTTTCTTTTTTTGAAATATATTACGGTTTATTATATAATACCTTACTAAACAATTTTATTCAGAAAATTCGATTTCTTTTTGGAAAAACGTATTTTTTTTAACATTTATTTTTTTGGCAAAGGCGGCCGTATAAATTTTCAAGTCGAGAGGCGCGAATTAGGATTTTATTTTAGATACATGGTTTCTTCGGAGAATTTTCTTAGAATTTCATGTAGTTTACGTTTTTGCTATACGATTTAAAAAAAAAATCAACCCGCCCGAGTCCATTCATACGTAAATACAGGGCCAAATAAGACCTACCAATTTCACGCAGCTTGGACTTGCTGTAAGTATGATTTTTTAAGGAATTAACTGTAAGATACATTGCATAAAGAAAATAAATAATAAATAATATTAAAAAATAAAGAAAATAAAAATAATATTAAAACATAAAGAAGTTATACTTGTTTAACTTTTGTAGGTCTTATTTGGCGCACCCTGTACAAGCTCATCGCATCTAAATACTTATGCATTGTCCCGCGCCGTAATTGCTTAACGTAATTGATTGGCTTCGAAATTTGGCTTACACATTGTCTGTCCTTGGTGAGTGTTGTTGCATTCTACAGTGTAGCAACAATGCATTGATATCCGTTGCCATCACCGTAATTTACAATAATCTATAGTATTTAAGTTCGCTAATCAGCAACGGCAGCGTAATGCTGAAATGGATTGTTTATAGGCGCTTCTTACATATTAGTAGTAGTGAGAGTATTATTTAGTTATGAGATTGACCTACTTGATAACACAATATGCGTGTTAGGCATTGACCAAGACAATTCAATAGGCAACGTATTGAAGGAGTCACAACAATGGCTCCTGGCTTAACTTATTTACAGAGGCTAATGTATGTATATAAAGAGCATCTTTCTTAAATTTTTGTTCAATAACGATATCTGTTGCTTCACAGTTTCCTAGGTTTCCAACTGATATTTTTAAGAAAAGAGAGAAAAAATTTTTCTTTCGGGGGCTTCCATTTCTTCTTAAGTTTTTCGTTAAACACAAATCAAAAGCCTGCTACGGAAAAGCAAATGTTCCTTCACTCATTGTCTTATACATATGTATGTATGTATGTGTACTAATGTTGCCAGTACAATTAATCGTAATTGATTTTTTGTGTTTTTTCTACGCTCAGTTTTTCAAAAATTGCCATAAAATTAAATGAGAATATTTATTTAATATCAGCTAATCACGCGTGGCTTCTTCACATTAGCTACAATTGACAGCAATAAAGGCTAGGCCAGGCGGATATTATTTCAGAGAAGTGTAGAAGTAGGAGTAGGTATCTTAAAATTGCTCTTTCAAAACTGCACAAACAAACAAACAAAGCCGAAACGATTGTAATGAAACCGACCTGTTCTTGATTCCGCTTCAGCGCATGCGCAGTATTCATCGAAAATTTTCATATTGTGCTAATTGGCACAAAGAAAGACATTGCATATGCCAAGGCGCTTATACGAGCACAAAGCTTACAAGCATTTTATGTGGAAGAAAATTCGCTAAAGCGTCGACAAAAAAATTCTAAAAAAAACAACTTTAATCTTTATGTACTTGAAACTTGCACTTCATTGCACTAAAACTGAATGGGCTACAAAACTGCACACTCAAAAATTTTCTAAAAATTCTAAATACAAAGTTTGGTTTGAAGGTTTTGATAAAGGTTTGATAAATTTGTGCGAATTTTGTACAAAGTTTGCAAGATTGATTTATATGGTTCTTGTTATAGAATGAGCTATTTAAAACAAAAAACATTTTTTCAATTTTATACAGATTTGAATTAATTTTTACATAATTAACTGACCAAAGGTGTTTGCAACTTATTACCGAATCGAAATGAAAACGATTCCGAACTTGTTCGAACTCACTCAGAATTGAGAGCACCAGCACAAAAATTAATCGGAATGTGTGTCCTTTTACTTTTCAAGTCGAGTCGAATTGCAGAACAGGGCAGATAGTATGCCAACAAAGCGCTACATTTATAGATGGAATTATAGGAAGTGTGATTCGATGAATTACAAACGATAACTAAAGTGGTAAATCTCATAAGTCTGAATTTATCGATTACTATTATAAATCAGATGACGATTTCGATAACTCCATACATTTAGATAGATTTCGATAACTCCATACATTTAGATAAGGATATATATATCGAAAACGATAACTATATATGTAATTATTTCAATATCGATAACTAATAAAATATCGGTAGCGACTATGCTTCCGATTATTTGAAATATTTCGATAACTATATATAGACAGCCATAATAAACTAACATTCGAGTTATCGATTTTAACAACTGTAAAGTTTTCCACAACACGCAAAAGAAATTTTTACGTCAATGTTGACTAAAGATATGTGTATGATGACTTTAATTATAGAGCGCTATCAAAAAATATATAGAACGGCATTATTACGTATTCATTTAAATTTTAACTAATACTCCTTTATTAAGAGACAAACAAATCTTATAGATTTGCCAACACCTGCCCTCTAGTGCCAATCGTCATGTCTTGGAATATCCAATTCCATTATATTTATTTAATTTTCCTTTATATATTTTTGTATATCACACTCTTCCTCTTATGTTTCTAAAGCATTTTAATCTTTTTATCTATATAGGTACATATATATATATTTTTCATATCACGCACTTTTATACATACATGTGTTTGTACATATATGAAATTTTTACGATTTACCTTTCTCTGACATTCATAATTCACCATTTTTCCACACCCTTCCGCTAATCTTAAACGAACGTCCTTTTTTTACTATGCCTCCTTGAAGCACGCAAAGTTTTTATGTGTCCACAAGGACACGGCATTCCAGCGCTTCGTGAGAGTACTATATCTGCTGGCTAGCCGATTTTTATTTGACATTTTTTTGCTTTTAAATATTTTATGACCAACGTGTGACACATTAAGTGTCACCTTGTCGTCATCAACACGATGCAAATTTGGGCGAAGGCAATGGAAATTATGATTATATTTATAAATTTTGGTATTGTGTTATCGTGAGTCTACTGCCCTATCTTATACAAGTGTGTATCATAAACGGCGACAGAATTTCGTTTTTCGTTTCCTTTTTGTGTTGAGACATTAATGTGATTAGTTGTTTGTTTTTATGTGAAATTATTGCTAATGAGGCGATTTGGATGGAGCGGTCCATTCAATAACTTTTCCAGTAAGTACTGGCAGCGAGAATGTAAAAGAAAAATAGAGAGTAAAATTGAGAGCAGGAGAAAATTTTCAGAAAAAGTTATTGCGCGCAAAACTAGTAAAAACTCGTTAACTCTCCTTCGCCTGACATCGCGATACATATTTTTAAGAACTCACATACTGTACTTAGTGGGGAAAGTTCAAAAATAAAAGTATTTCAAACTTCCTTCGATTGATACCCATATTTTAAAAAGTCATTAAACTTATTAAGTAATTTGACATTTCAAGCAGGTGGCAATCCTCTTCAAAATATTTTCAAACTACTACTTTCTGGAACCCCTTTAGTTTGGTACTACCCATATGGAGATACATACATATTTTTCTTGCCTAATATGATTTTTTAAACAGGTGGCAACTCTCCTTTACATTCCCATACAAATAAATATTTACCATGCCCCCAGCTTCACTTACATACATATTTAGTTGCCTCTGCATTGCAGAAGAATTATGCGAAATTATTCATTTGTGCGCGATGCGGTCGTAAAACAAGTAAAACAGCAACAAAAATAAAACATGTTGTAAAATCATAAGAACAAAAACAATTTTTTACTATTTATTTTAGTATAGTTTGTCGCGTTGTCTGCATTTTTAATGCGTTGGCAGCATAAAGGAAATTATCAATCAACATGTTGGATGGAGCAGCGCGGAACGGCAAACCGTTGAATGGCAATGTCTTGAGAATCTCATTTTTTTTCTCTTATTTTTAGATTTGTGCATTCACTGTGTGTGTGGTGTGTGTGTGTGTGTGGCACAAGAAGAGAACCAGCAAAAAATTAATCTTGATTTAATGCTGCACTTGATATTTGTGCGTAACTAAATATGATATTTACTTTTAATGATCTGTATAATAGATATTGACTTAATGGAAAGCAAAGGAGTTTAAAAAAAAGTTGGAATAATTTAATTGAGACTTCTGTTTCATTTTTGATGAGGCAAAGGCATGTCGTGATATGTTGAGTTGAGGTTATGTGAGCCATTGCTACGAGGCGTGGAAGGATGCCGAATGATTTGACAGCCAGACGGAGGAAAAATTATTTATATTTTTTACTCAGCTGAATGAGATACAATTTTTACAATGTTTTTCAAGCAAATGAATTTAAATATTTATTTTAGAAAAATTCATCAAAATTTTAATTCAGAGTTCTTATCAAATTTTGCGTAATGCTCTTATGAGCCTTATGAAATTTTAGTAAAATAAATGCAAGTTTTTCTGAAAGTTTGGGCTGTTGAAATTATAGAAAAGTAAGTGCTCAATTTTTCCCAGACGATTTTAAGAGTTTTTTTTTTCAATTTGAAGTTTGTGGTGGCGGAGCAGCATTTAAAACCATTTCAAAGTAGTTTAAATGTAAATAATTATACCATCAAAAGTCCCTTATAGGGATTTTGGGGTCCAAGAGCTCTGAATTTTGAATTTGATTTTTCCCAAAAAGCCCGCTTGGTGCGATTTGATTTTTATCCCCTTAAAACTTGCACCTATTTTACTAAAATTTGGTAAGCCTTGTAATGGCATAGCTAACATTCTTATGAAAAAATTTGAATGAAAAGCTTAAATTTTGGTAAAAATTTGTTAAATTTTTCTAAATTCTGTATAAAGTCTAGAAGTTTAATTTAAGAGGTTTCGATGAAAGCATGAACCATATTTTTATAAAAAAATAACGGTGCATAGGCAACTGGCTGAGTCAGTGGGATCGTCGGTTCGAATCCTACTGAAAGAAATCTGATGAGGAAATGTGGTGATTTCCGAAATACACTCAGAAAAAGGTTTAGTTATAATAACCAAGATTTGGTTATAGTGACCAAGTGGCATAGTTGGATATGGCGAAATAAATATCTAGTTCACGAAAGTCTGCAATTTACTTGAGCCTTCTAGTTGGGACAAATGTATATTTGTTAATAATTACAAAACGACTACCTTGAGTGGACAATATTGTTAGTTGAATAAAATCATTGTTGAGCAAATATAAACAATGCTTTGGTTGATACAAGTTTTCAATTAATTTTATGAACTTGCTGTAGACGTGAATCAGCTAACCGTTTATTATTGGAGAAAAAGTTTCAGTTTGACACAAATAAAAATTTACTCGATGGTTGTTGTGTTTACTTCTTTTATTTGCATATATTAAGCATAAAAAATACAAACGTATTTACATAAATAGTTACTAGTGTAAATAATACATATGTATATGGTGGTAAGAATTTCCTAAAAAGAAACGATTAAACAGGAATAGTCGTGCGAAAACCCAGGTCAATATCTGCTGGAAGTGCTGGTTTAAGTATACTGCTTTGCTTTTTCCTTGGCTAAATAGATACTTTCTAATTATAATTCACATGAATTATATATCCACTGAGAAACGCCGGTTGGCATCAAACTTTATATTTTTAAATAACCATACCCGCACCGAAACAACTCGCGGCGATGGCAAAACTGAAAGTGAGACAAACAAGCCTGGGCATGTCATACATAGCACACACTTTTCTTTCTCTACCCAGCGCAGTGATCGACATGCCATAGCTTACTGAGCGCTCTGTAACCACACGCGTGTTTCACCCGTATACGAACAGCGGTAGCGGAGCAATGATTTCCACGCACACAGTCTCATTCATTGAATCGTTTTTATGCAATGGTCGGCATACTAGCGCATTCAAACGATTCAATAAGTGGGACTGTGTGCATTGCTTAGCTGGCGCTCTTCGTATGTGAAACACACATGAGGTCAGAGAGCGCTGATCATTATTTAGGGGGTGCTCATAAGCATGAATATATTCCGCTCTCAAACCAAATCGATCAACTAAGACTTGGTAACTATGACTAATCCATGTGTTGAAAGAAAGCTTATCTGTATTAGCAGAGCTTAATGGCATCCTTTTATGAACCATACTTTAAGTTGAATGGAATTTGTAGAAATATGCTTCAAAAAAATATTTATTAGTATTTACCAAACCCTTGAACTAAATTAACGATTTGGTACAACCTAGATGAATATTAGAAGCTTTAATATATTTAGTTATAATTACCAACCCATGGTAATAGTTCCCAATCCTTGGTCACAGTTCCCAAATGTTGTCAAAATTCGGGAACTAAATATCTTTAGTTGTCGAAACTAATCCTTTTTCTCAGTGTAGCTGTCACTTCTACCATTTTTTCAAATTATTGTTGCTTTTCCACAATAAATTTTCATTTAAAAAACGGCCTCGAGCTCAATATAAATTGTTGAATATAAAAAAATAAAAAAAAAAATTCAGTTCGACAAAAAATTGTATATACTAAAAAGGCCACATTTATCCAGTTTTCATCGCCAGTGTATAACCTAGGAGGTGGATATATAATTTTTCCATGCAAATGTCATCAAAATTATCCAACCTAAGGTAGAGAATCATGATTCGCCGATGAGATGGATGGGACTAAGTTTAAGAGAGTACTTAATTATAATAGAAGCATCGAAATTCGATATCTCTCTTGGTTTTTTTTACCTTATAACTATAAATAATGAACTATTATGGAATAAAAGTCAGTTTTGAAATAACAAGTCAAATATACAATATATGATTTAAGAAAAAATTATGGCTGAGTCCAGAGATTGGATACTCGTATTCAAAAGCCGTCAGACATTGCATTTTTACTAAGAACATAAAATGAAGTTAAAACGTAACTGAATACCATTTAAATTGTTCTTAGTTCTCGGTCACAGCCGGCTTAAGCTGGTAAATCTCGTCTCCTTGCGGCTCCCATAGCATCTGACCCGCCAACCTGACCTTTGCCGACTCATTGAATTAATTGAAG
The DNA here is from genome assembly GCF_013731165.1 of Rhagoletis pomonella. Taxonomy (NCBI): domain Eukaryota; kingdom Metazoa; phylum Arthropoda; class Insecta; order Diptera; family Tephritidae; genus Rhagoletis; species Rhagoletis pomonella. The sequence continues at coordinate 63,863,089 of NW_023458559.1, read as the reverse complement.
GCTACTTACATTACCAGCTACGCAAAAGCATATCAATAAGCGGCTACTAGCTAAATGACGGAAAGTGGAGGCAGAAAAGAAGTTGAAGTATAACTTTTATTAAAAACTTGGCAGCGCAGCAGAGACACAAGTTCAGCTAACAGAGCATTGGGACGGAGGCAGCACAAGCCAGGAAACAATTTCGCATTTGTTGTATGCAAACGACCTGCAAACAATATTCTGTGACTTCGACTTTATTTTTTATTTTTTTTTTTTGCATACGACCACCTGAAAGATTATGTTTTCATCTCCAACAAATCTTGTAAGAAGTTATCGGGCTATCTGCATAAAATGAAAAGATTTACCAGACGCTAACGCAGCGAAAGGACACCAAAGATACGGATACGATATGTATATTGAGGTATTAGCAGCTATGGAGTTGCATACACTTATAGTTGCTGTGTTTTGCTTCCCTAACCCCCTTTAGTCATGGCTCAGGGGCTTTTGTGTCGTTCGCGGTCATGGCCGCCTACCAGGTGCAGATGCCGAACGGATAATGGCGCATACAAATAAATTGCACGCCATTCATATTAAATTTGCCTTCACCCGCAAGCATTACCCGCTTACATTAACTCTTCCGAGCATATTAACAGCAACAACAACCACAGCAACGAAATGCAAAAACGTTCAAGGAAGATGATTTTAACTGCTTACCCCGATAGTTCCACAAAGCCACTGGCTGAGCTGCCTTTCTTATAGTTTTGTTGCTTTTTGCGTTGCTGCTATTGGCTCCATTGGCTGCTTGAGTTTGTTGTTGTTGTTGGCCATTTATAAGTTAAGTCGCGTAATCGATTGAATTTGTCGGCATAGGCTGACTCCGCCTGCTGCCTGCTGCCTGTCTTTCATTCAGCTTCCTACCATCCTTTCATCTTACCAGGCTGCCAATATTGCTGTCGATTGTTGTGTTGAAATTGAGATTTATTGCAAAAATTTAAATAATAATGCGCATTTTTCTCGTGCCTTTCACGTCGTCGCTGCTGCTTTGAATGGCATCTTCTTAATCTGTTCTATCTCAATCTCAACCTTTTCCGAAGCAGACAAAGCAGCTTCTTGGTCTGCTTAATATGCGCTGAGGATTATTTTTCCGGAGCTTCATTCTTTCTTCGCTGCTAGTTTTCTGGGGCTTTTGTTAGGCAAATATACCTGCAATTGTTGATTGGTTGGCGGCCGGCTGGGCATACAGTTTGGAAAACGTTGGATTTACCTTTGCGTGCGCTAACTCTTCTAACTTACCAATTCTTCGCATTTTCTTTTGCATTTTCTGCTTAAGCAAAGAAGCTGTACTTGTCGCGGTTTCTTCGTCGGTAATTGTTGTACTTACAGCAAAATACTTTTTTTATTTTTCTTTCGAAATTCGAGTGGTTTTGTAGATAATTACTTTGCATTTCCAGCAAATATATTTTTTTAATATTTAATGTACTTGTGTTCATACATACATAGATACATATTATTTTCTTGGCAGTGCAAATATATTTTTTACTGATGTAATTATATTCGTTTGATTGGTTCAAAAATGGATAACCAATAAATGATACTTTGTGTTCTTAAAATGAAAAGAGTTGCAAATTTGAAGACTTTTTATCGAAAATGAGAATTTTTCTCAATGAAAAATCGAACATTTGATAACTTTTAATGAACAAAACCTTAAGAAAATCGAATACTTGAACATTTGCATTAAAAGATATAATTAAATTAAAATAATTACAAAAATTAAAAAAAAAAACATAAGTAAGATTTTAAAACAGTACACAACGATAGTCATTATTTTTGCATTTTTTTTTTAGAAAATATCAAAATTTGGTCTTTAGTCGCTGCATGGGCAGCAATTAACTGACTAGCAGCCAATTTCACGAAAGCAATTTAAGTGAAAAATTATCTTAATCTTTTTTTAATTTTATGTGCAATTTGACAGAAAATCAAAAATCATTTTCCATTTATGTTGATGCTGAAACCGGCAATAAACATACGTTTTTATTCAAAATATTGTTTTTTTTTTAACAATTCCGAGAGCGTTTTAAAATTTAAAAATTCAAAATTTAATAAAAAATTATATAATAAAAAGCTATAAAACTTAATATATGTAAAAAATGCAATTTTTAATTATTCAAAACAACGAGAAAAAAATTTCCAAAAACATTGATTTTTTTTTTTTTTGAACATACAATACTAAAATTATTGTTTTACCAGATATTAGTTTTTAATATAAGCAACTGCTTTTTCTTAAAATTTCACACCTTTCACTTAAATTTATTTGAACAAATTGAGTAAGAGGTCTGAAATTTTAAGCAAAAGCATTTTTATGCATATTTTCAGAAAAATGTAAGTATTGTCATAAAAAATAATTTTATTTATTTTATTCTTCTGTTCTCATTCATTTAAGAGCCTTTTGAAGGAGATTTTGAAACAAATTTGGGTGTTAGTTATTATATTTTCGAAGGTACTTAAAAGTAGGTAAAATATCGACATTGCCATAGGAATTTAATTTATAGTCCTATAACTCGACTCTACATATCGAGCACTTTCTCCAAACTTGAACTAATTCAATATCTTCCTCTTCTTATCAATGAAACTGAATTAAAATTTTTAAACAGGTGGCAACCCGCTAAAAAATATTTTCGACTGTAAGACTTCTTTAACGTTTTTCCTTTTGACAGCCCCATTGCTATATTAACTTTATATTATTAATTTAATTAAACTGCAACTTTCGTAGGTACAGGTGGCAACTCGCTTTTTTCAAAATTTTTATATTGTATTGATTCGATAAGAATTGTCAAAAAATTTAAGGAATTTCGGTTAGAAAATAGGCTTAAAGAAGTATTGAAAAATGTTTGTTTGTGTGATAAAAAAAAAATAATATTTTATTGAGACAAATTTTGAGCATTCTTAAAAAATTTTTAACAAATATTTTGAGATCCTAAAAGAAGTTTAATGTTGATTGTTAAATTTTCAGGATTTTCCAAAACGCTAGTAGCCTAAAAGCAGGCAAAAGTTACTAGCAAAATTTTTCACTTCGAAATGATATTTCAATATACATGCATACTACGTACTTTGTGCCTATCTGTTCTTGCCTTTCTATTTATTTATAATCCCCTTATGCTGAATCCAGCAGTGATAGTCTTGAAGGAAGAAACAAGAAATCCTGAAATATGTGAAATTTTCCTATGCACTCACATACATACGTATGTAGATACAAATAAATACCGATTAATATCAAATTCAACCCCTCGAGCGAGAGCTAACCTTTGGCAAAAGTCTAAGCATACATTCTGCCTCCTTTCCTAATCGAAAATTTAAACACAGAATTGCTAGAAAGAAATCACAAAGCTATGTACATGCAACTAAGTGCATTTTGTTGCCTGCTTTTAGGCGTTTATCGACAATTTGCAAATCAACTAGCGGCTATAAGCAATCGTGTATGCATATGCTATGAGATTATTTAAGTTAAGTAAAGAGATAAATATTTATGCATTGAACCGACAATATTGACATACTAAATGCAACAACAAGCAAAGTTGAAATCACGCACACACACACACACCCATACTTACACCTGTTTGTGCTTACCAATATGTAGTTGCATGCACGCAAACTTGCCGAGAAGTGTAGTTAGCAGCGGCAACTTGCAACAGCAGTAAACATTAATTTCCTGTTGTTAATTGCAATTTTCTTCTAAACATTTTCCGAAAAGCATTTTAGAGGATAAGCAAACTACGATTACATACATATAAACATATCGACGTTAGTGCAACCAAATACACCAAAGTGTATTCGTAAAGAACCAATATGCGTCTGCGAGTGTGTCTCTGTGTGTGTGTGTATGTATTGTTATGTGTGTCAAGTGTTTGCTTGAAACTGATTGAAAAATGACTTTTAGCTGATTGAGTCTAGCCAACTGGACTGGATATCTACTTGAGCTGCGTATTGGCGTTGCCATCTGTTTGACTGATAGTTTATCGTGTTAGTTGTTGCGGCACATTCCTGCAAGTTTAAATATATTTTATGTACGTATCTGTATGCATATATATATGCGGCTTACTAGTTGGCACAAAGTGTCTGCTGCCTAGTTTAAATGTGCCTCTGCTCCACTTTGGCTACACAAGTTAGCTACTGCAATGCATATAGTACATATGTATATGTATGTATATGCGCGTGATGCCTACTTTAAGTTTGAGCAGCATAGCTCAACAGCCGGTCACTAGTCTACTCAGTAGTTTGTTATTTTACTACATTTGTATGTTTGTGATGTGGCTCTCCACACGAGACCTATTTGTTCTAAATATAAACAAGTAACTAAATGCACACAAACTTGTGATTTTAAGCAAGTTACAGCGTTGTTTTTAAGCCTGGCAATTGCAAGGCAGGCTGGCAGGCTAGCAGGCAGGCAATATTTCAATCAAAACAAGAAATAAATTACAAGCTTCAGCGGCGTATACAAAACGCCAGAGATAGGCATGTCACAGACTTACGAACCAACATAGCTATTTACATACATACATACATACATACATACATACATATGTATCTGTATTCACCTATGAAAATTTAAACGTGTACGTGTATTTTGTTGTTTAAATAGCATAGTAAATAAGGCTTTAAACTCTTGGCAATACAATGGCATATTTAAAAGAAATTTCTCAACTATTTTGTTCGTACTTGAGAAGTTGGTTGTTTTTTGTTGTTTTTTTCTTTTCGTCTAGCAAATAAATTGCCAGCCATGTAAGCAAGAAAACTTTGAAAGTGCAGTTGAACGAATGCAATAGGCGGATAGGTACTAGTAAATATGGGAGGAGGTTGGTAGGAGGCGGCAGTTTTTCAAAAGAGTATGATATGTATACAGCGAACTTTAAATTTGGTTAGGTGATTATCTGACTTCTCTAAAAAAAATTAAATAATCCGAAAGATTTCGATAAAACTAAGAAAAACTTCGAAAAACTCCTAAAAATGCGAAATATTTCCAAAAATGCCGAACAACTAAAAAAATCCCGAAAAGTTCGGAAATTTCGAATTTCGCAACCAAGGGGGGCTAGTTTAAATTTTTGGGGCTGAATACAGAGCAGTTGGAGTCAACTATCCCCCATTTATGTACATATGCTAAACCGTTTGACAAACACCCTGTATAATGAAGTATCCATTCGCAAAAAATTTGAAAATACCCAAAGCGTTCCGAAGAAAGTTCAAAAATGCCGAAAAGTAGATATCCAAAAAATAACCAAAAGGTATACAAAAATACAACCAAATCCTTAAAAAATATCGAAAGTTTGGTAAAGTAAGGCTTAAGGATCCGAAAATAGCGAATATTCCCGAAGGAAGTACGAAAACTTGCAAAAAAAAACGTTAAAAGATACCAAAATTTAATTATGTATATTTCACAAAGGGGCTAAAGAATACAAAAAGTCTCAAAAATTTTCACATATTACAAAAAAATCCAAGAAAATTTTTAGAAATGTCCAAAAGTGCCGAAAATCTTGAAAATGCTATGGTCTATTGCAATATTCTTTTAAAAATATATAAACTCCGCAATAAATTCCGCAAATATTTCAAGAAAAAACGAAAAATACCAAAAATTCCCAAAAAAAAACTCTGAAAAATCCCATCGAAATGCTTAGAAGATCTCAGACAAAAAATCTATTTAATATATAATAACAAATAAAAAACACCGAAAGTTCCCAAAAAACCTGAAAACTATCTGAAAAATGGAAGAATATATATATCGAAAAACCTAAAACCATTTGAAAAACCACTAATTTAATACCAAAAAATTTGGAGCTCTATTGCAAAACCTCGTAAAATAATTTTTTTTTTTAAGAAAAAAAAAAAAAAATATTTTTAGGTAAAAAAAAACCTATTTCAACTCTTATAAAAAAAATGTATATATATCTCATGATCAACTGATCGGATCTTAACCAGATTAGTATGGGACCACCTCAGAGACACTACCTTTCGGTTGACGTGGTCCAAAGTTACGACGAACTGATAACCTCCTCCTTTTTTGGAAGTCGGTTAAAAAAAGAGTTGTCTTTCTAAAGAGTTAAAAGCAACAGTTTTCGGGTACTCGTAGTAAAAAATAGAAGTAACTGAAACTTTCCTTAAGTGGCAACCCTGCACAAGAATATTAGTACATATATTAAATTATTCTCATAACCATTATGTTTTACATCGATCGGTATATATATGTTGAGAATATATTTTCGGTAATTAGTTAATTTTGATAGCCATAATTTGTTAAATTTAGGGACCAAGCATGTTTAGTTTAAATTAATTTTTTAAACGGGTGGCCACACCGTGAAAAATATTTCCTTTTAAAAACGTTCTCAATGCTCTTTAATTTTTTACACATACTTGTAAGGACATTTGTTTCTTTCCGAAACGAACTTTCATGTCTTAGGAGAGCATCATGCATTTTGCCTGCTAAAAGACCACTTCAGAACTCCACTTTTGGGTCTTCTTTTGATTAAAAATATAAATTTTTTATTCAGTTGAGCCTCTCTCTTTAACCACTTCAACTTTTTGTGCTTCTGTGGGGGTAATTGTATTCCCATTAAACCATCATTCACTACTCTCAAACTTTTAAGCGGCCACCATTCATAGTCTGATAGGCAGACAGCAGGCAGTCAGTCACTCAAGCTGTGCGCTAGGCAGACGCCGCTTTGAAGACACACACACACACAAACACTCAGGCACACACACACACAGGCGGATTAGGAAAAAACCAGTGTCGAGCCTAAAAATATGCAATAAAAACTATATAAACAAAAAAGTTGCAGCCAACAATGCTGGTAATGAAACGTTTGCGATGTCTGCAGCATAGTCTGTGGAAATTTATAGTTTAATAGGCGGCCGTTGAGCTGTCACACAAGAGTTAGGCAACCGGAAGAGCTCTACTAGTAAAAGCTAGTGTAAGCGTAACAACTGTGTGCGCCTATGTGCCTAACAGTATGCAAGAAAAGTGATTAGAAAGGTTGCACACAGAACAAGGAAAAGCAAATGATTGCAGGCAGAAAGGTGGAAGAGGAACGAGACGTGATGTGATGTGGCTGTATGTTGCCAACATGCTTAGCAAAATTGCAAAATTGTAACATGTTATTAACATGCGGAAGCACTAGGGAAGTCTGCATTTTGCTACGTATAAAAAGCAGGCAACTATTTGTGGCAAGCTCAAGCAACTTGCAACTAAGTACATGCCAAATAAGTTGTATGTGCTGGTGACATTTGATGCGAGCAACAAAATGTGTTGGAGCTCGTATGTTGGTCTTAGCATAGCGCTTGAAAGTCGTCAGTACGCTTGAAGGTGAAGGACATTTGCCATTTGGGATAAGCCATGATAGCGTCGGCGCCTAAAAGTAGGCAGCCCAACGATAACTTTTATATTTTACATGATTATAAACATACTATACGTACGCTAAACGTCACTTAAGTGCGAGTGGCAGTTTAATTTAAAGTAAAGTGGGGGTGTGAGCGAAGATTTCACATAACAATGTGCTGCAGAAAAAAAGGGGTAACTTGAACTATAAAGCGGTGATATCCTGCGGCGAAAAGGTTGTGAGGTTAAAAAACACATATGTAATTTATTTTCTTTCTAATACTTATGTAGGTATATCTTGCGCTAAGTTATTGTTATTTTTCCTGTGTTGTCAAACAAAGCATGCGGAAATTTAGCCAGCAGCTACAATAATGTAAGCAAAAATAACTTTGCATACTTTCAGGAGGTCACATGTCACAAAGGTCAACTGCGGGCAAAACGTATCTACTTAAACTGTTGGGGTTGGCTGAGCATGGGCGGAGTATGTAGAGTCTATAAGGAAACATATAACTTATTTACGTCTTTGTAAACCAATTTTTTTTTAAGGGCTGCGCGCATTTGTATGCTTTGCTGCACATATCCTTTGATCCCTTTTATTTGTTTATGTTTTTCGTAAATTTTTTTGCAGAAAACTTAATAGCGTATGAATTTGGTTGATGTCATAATATTATTTCTCTAAAATTTTGTGGCATACTTTGCAGCTGGTGACTTAATAAACTTGCTATTAATAATATTAATATATTAAGGCAGATTTGTTATACTTATTGTTTAAGTTTGAACCGTAGGCAATTTCGAATTGGTTACAGGGAAATTTCTTAGCAATAATTTTTTAACGAGCTAGATCAAATTAGGTGGCCATTCCTAGGAACGCCGCAGACAATACTGATATATGATTGCGTTGTGATATCTCTTGAAGTCTGAATGGAATTTCTAAAAAAGGACTGCAGGAAAAAATGCATCTTTTCATTATATAAATTCATTTTCTACATAGCTCGTTTTTTCCAACCCTCTCAATAACATTTGTTTTTGTGTGTTTTTTTTTGTTTGATCTCGTCAAGCCAATTCCTACTATTTATAGAATTGAACTGTTTACCAGCCTCAGGGCGTAAATACTTTGCATATTTTTAGGCATGTGTATACTTTCAAGCGCACTATAAACAACATCCTTAATCATGCAATACATATCTATGTATGTATCTGACTTTGCTTTCAAATTCTACATTTGAAAACTATTACGAATAAGGTTTTGGCAAATGAAGTCCATTTAGTTTAAATTTTTTTTTTAGGGGTTGAGCACAACACTTTTTTCCACCATTTGCCTGAGATTGGAGCAGAGTGAATTCCAGTAAATCGTACAGCCCAAGGTCTGGTATGAATCTAAAAGTGCTAAAAAGTTTGAAGAATTCAAATAATTGCATTATTTATACGCATACAACTAGAAGTTTTGCCGGCATGTACGGTGGTGAGAAAGTAAATAGGGAAGAGACATTTAGCAAGTTTTGGCTATTTTTCTTTGTTTAAAAAATGGTTATAATTTTTTTATGACAATATAGCTTACTATATAAAAAAAAACATGGAAATCAAAATCCAACCTTCGATAAATCTTAACAAATTTTCATCAAAATTTTAAATTTTTTTAACAGATCTTTTAGAAGTTATGCAGTTTTGTAGCCCGCTAAATTTTACTTAAATAAAGTGCAAGTTTGAGGTATCGAGGACCTATCGTTAATTTTTGGCAATTTTCATTTTTTTTTGTCTTTATGGAGAAAATGGGCAACACCTTTCACCAAAAAAATTTCCAAAAATCAACGCTAAGTCCTAGCAATTTAAACTTTGCACCACTAAAATTTTTCTAAGAAATCTAATTAAAAAGCTCAATATTTTGATGAAAGTTTGACGAATTTTGCTAATTTTTTTTGCAAAGTCTGAAATCTTGACTAACATAGGTTTTGTTAGATAACGAGCTATACTTCCGAAAATGTTATAAACATTAAATAAACGAAAGAAAATAAGCCAAATAATGCTAAAATGTCTCTTATCCACTTATATTTTCGCCACTGTACATATCTATGAATATTCATAGTCGTTAGCTTCCAGCTCCTTCAATGCTTTTTAAAGCACAGCATCTTTTCTTCCACATAAATATATGCATGTTTGTATGTACGTAGATGTAGTACATTAGCAATTTTCACCTTTTTCACACATTTTCGCTAGTTAGTTCATATCAACATTGACGTTTCGACATGTGTGCCTTTTCCGCCTGTTTGAAGTGAAAAAGGTCAATCAGTTGCCAAAGTCGATGACACAAAATGGCAATGTCATTGATCGGGGCAGCAGCCAAACAAGTTCGAGATACATATGTATGTGAAAAAAGGCGCAAAAAAGGTAGCGATATATTTATTTGCAGTTTTCTATTTGCGGTTCGTATAAATATTTTCTTTTTTAGCTCACCACTCTCCGAGACTCTGGTATCTACTTGCTTAGCTGTTTCTTGCTTTCCCTTCTTGCCAACAGTCGTTCAGCCGCCTTATCACTCCTTCGGGATTGCAACTAAGATATTCGTTTTTTTACTTTCCCTTTCTGTTATTTAATTTTTCATATTTTCCTTTATTTTTTGTTCTGTACTAACATACGTATTTTTGCCCACTTTTTCATGTGTGCCACCTGCCTTGTCGTGTTTGCGTGCATTTTCAGCTCTTTGACCTACTAAACAATTTCTCAATCAATTTTCGGCAATTGCTTTTCTCCACTCTTTTTACTCGACGAGGATTATTACTTTTGCTCTGCCAAGAGGGATGGGGGCTCAAATTCAGCCAGCTGATAATGAAATATTGCGTTGAAGCAATGGCACAGGTTGTGTGTTTTGACATATGTATAGATATGTGTATTGGAATCTAAATAAATTGATATAGGTAAAATTCTGAATGCCGAGGAGTGCTCGTAATCGAATGCCAGCCAATATGATTGCATAGTGAATGGTAAGGAAAAAATATAAAACATACTTATGTACATTTGTTAGTGGCGGCTGGTGAAAAGGGGATTTCTTTCGATAAGCAATACATGTATGTGCTAATATAAATTTGCGATATTGTGTGAGATTTTCAAGGCTTTTAAGTGGTGAAGCGATTTAGATGCGTTATATTATATTCTGATTTCTGTAGCCTATGTTATTTTCGAAAAGGTAATGAAAACTTATTCGTATGATCCATTATGGCAATTAATCGAATTATAAAATGAGTAGAAACTCAGCTTTATTTGTTTTGTCATTTGTTATGATCCATATATGTACATGCCATGAAAATGGTAAGTATGCTAAGTGATCAAAGGTTATAGGAAAGCGAAGCTCAAGTTTGTTCTCACATTAGATATCGATATGCCACCGATACATTTACCGAATAAGTTAACGGTTTTTCATGGATATCGTTGTCGCTTATAATTTAAATAGGAAAATGATGACATTGCTATCGATATTTTAATCGATATGCATACATTTTTATCGAAAAAGTTATCGATAATAGTCTGTTTTCACACTTGTCGATAACTGTATCGATTTCAATAAATTCTTTAGTATCGTCAAGTTATCTTTGATTAAAGATCGATATTTACATTGTTATCGATTTCGTAAATGGTATCTTAAAAGCCCGAAATATTTTTCTGATTAGCAAAATGCTAACAAATTTCATATTTTGCACATATTTAACAGTAGGTACATACCTTTCTACAAAATAAAGTGAGTTTTGCTCTGATTAACTACCAGAATTTACTCTCCTTGTTTCTCTTTCAACCTAAATCGAAGCTAAGAAACTTTTGTGCATTTGCTGGAAAAATGTCAAAGCAAGACAATAAAGACATTCAATTAAAAATCAATTGCCTGGAACTTTATGGCAATCGAGAGTTGATGCAAAAAAGTTAGATTTGAAGTGGAGTTGCAATGGAGTGCAATTAGAAATTTCAGGCGAAAATCGACAATGAGGGGGAAGGAAAATTTGCAAAGATGTTTTTGATATTTTAACGTAAAGAATGTGAGCACCAGTTCATGGAGTCTTATAAAGTTTAGACAAGGTGACGCTTAGGTAAGGAAGTGTTAAATTTAAGTACTGCCAAAAAGATTCAAAAAGTGGCACTTAAAAGTTAATAATGGCAGAGGGAAGTCCATTTTTATAAACTCCTTGTACTATAATTACTAAATCTTAAAAAAATAAAAAGCAGTAAACATCGAACCCCCTGCAGAATTAAACTATATTTTTTTTTCACCACGCAATCGCCGTAGTCATACAAACAGGTAAATGTGTAAATGCAGAAAAATTATATATAGTAATCACATGGGCATATTTACCTACTACACATATATGTATGTACACAAAAATTTTTCATTTGTAAAACCGCAGTTACCGCTTATATTTGCATTTGAAAAGAAGCACACACAAGAAATAGCAAATGACATAAATTCAATTTAGCCACACAAAGAAGAAAATCGCAAAAAAGAAAAATATAAAAATACGCAGCACAAAAGGGAAATAATGTGTTAGTGAAATAAAGCGCGAATAAAGAAAATAAAAGTGTTTGTTGAAGAGAAAGCCAGCGGGGATATACATTTTTACAAAAAAAAAAAAAACAGGCGTTTGTTAAGGGAATAGCATAAATTTTAAGGGGTAGAAGACTACTTACCTCACACATATCTCTAGCTTAGAGTGAAAAGTTGCTAAGTCAAGACTTTTTGAGATCCATAAGAAAGGCCTAAAGGTTTCAACGCTGAAAAGCGACTTTAATTGAATAAAGTCATAACTTACATACATATGTAAATACATAGAGATGATTCAAAACATATGTAAGTATTCGACTCTCTCATATGAGAGTACCTTTAAGCATGTGTGCAGATATGTAGCGATAACGCAATTATTTTTAGCACATGGCCATTTGTGCCTTTTGCTTGAACGAGATTCTTTCAACGCACCCTTTTTTCCTCAATCTCATCACAACCAGCAAATAACTCAATTTAGTGCGAAAATGCTATTCAACGAAGTCTTGAAAAAAAAACAAAAAAATTTATATTCAAACATTACAATTTTTAATGCATTTTACAATAATTTACGACTGAAATAAATTATCGTAATAATAAAAATTGTTGAACGGCAAAAAGGGTGTGAGTAGTACATGAAAGCAAACGATTAAGGAACAGAAAGGAAGCGAAAAGTGTGGCCAAGCAAAGCGACCAAGGCAAAAAAGTTTTTTATACCCAGTACAAGTTTTAGAACTAAACACATACATGAAAAAGGAATTGAAAGAATGAGTACAAAGAATGAGAAAACTCTGAGTGAAAGAGTGTGAGTATGAGTTTAGTAGTAAGTAAGTGAGTGAGTAAATCAGTGGGTAGATGAATCAGCGCGGTAGCGAAAGAGTGATTGAGTAAGCGCATGTGACATTGAAGACCGGTCCACATAGAACTTTCGCGTTGGCTTTGGCGTTGGCATTGGTTAAAAGTATGCTGGCTACAATGAACGTTTGGCAGGGAATGCTTCGCCCACTAAATTAACATAATAAGAAAAAATAAATTAATATTTCATATCAATAATTGCATTAAAAACGATATTTCTTGCCCGCACTTGATTAAAAAGGAAAAAAATATATCACATAATTTTATTTATTTGCAACAGCTGACGAGCGACGCACACGCGAAAAGTTAAGAGTTGGCCATTTTTTTTTGCTTTGTGTTGTCCAGAGCGTTACCGAATTTTGGCTATGTGGACGGCTTGCATTTGAGTGCATGTATTCATAGTTAGCTGTTGAAGCGATGCCAACGTCAACGCAACGCTAAAGTTCCATGTAGACGGGCTTTGAGCGAGAATAATAATCAGCGAGTGAGGAAGTGTGAGGTCGAGTAGTTGAGCGAGTAGTTCAATAAGTGAGAGAGTGAGCGATTGCATGACTGAGAAAATTGTTAAGTGAATGTAAGATTATCGTATTGAGTGGGAGAACGAGTGATTGAGTAGAGGAATGAGCGGAATAAGTGAAGGAGTGAGTAATGGGATTAATGTGAGAAACTGAAATGTGAACTTTCATTAGATGATACGTAATGAAATTAAAGATGGATTGTGTGCATTTCAGTCAAAAAAATTTGCCCAATGATTTGGGAGAAGGATTCTCATTTGGAACATCTAGTCGATTCCTTAGGAATCACTGAAAAATCCATTTTACATTTACAAATAATCACATTTCAGGTTTTGTATAGGCTCATATCTTACAACTAGGCGCTAACTCAAAGTCGAGGAAATTAAAAATAACAAAAACCCCAATTGAGAGTACACTGGGTATAATAGCCCTGACTATTAGCATATGGGGCTCTCAAAAAAGGGAGAAAAAAAAATTAACTAAAGGAGTTTGGGCAAAAAATTACATACATTCAAGCGAAGAAATTTGAAAACAGCTAGCGGAGAGGAAGAGCTATAACGCTAAGCGGTAGTTCAACGCCAACGGTGGAATGCCAGTAGGTTTTATGGCTGCAAAAAAGTCAGAATCAGAGCCGTTGAGTAGCAATTTAGTGTGGGTGGTGGAAGAGGGTAAAAAAACTCGAATGCGTATGTACATACAAGAACGAAAGTGCACCGCTGCAACGTTTGAGTGTAACTATGTGTGTTTGCGAAAAAAAAAAATGTTGCATGTTACGCAGTTAAGTGGAATTTATGAAGCATACAAGAGTCAGCCGATAGATACATTTACTGGCATTCATAGACACCCACACACTTATGAATAAATGCACTATTTTATATGCACATGCAGCTTTGTATATAAAATTTTGAAAATACGCATACATATGAATTGGTAGTTAGTAGCTTTTCACTTGCCTGCCACAGGCCAGTTGAGCACGTACGCCGCTGAAAGGGTTAAAGCCTAACTATGCTGTGTCGATAATTTATGAGTACGTGAAAGTATATACGTAAAAAAAGTCATGCGTACAAATATATGCTACATGTGTTTAATTTTTTTTTTACCTTTAGAACAAAAATTTGCCAGTGTGGAGCGAAAATTATTGATAAATTTACTGCAAATGGCTAAATTATGGTAATAATAGCACCGTATGCACATGTGGGCGTACAAGAAATCGTATGTATGGAATTGTATACACATACATATATGTATGTAAGTATGTATGTACGCAGAGCACTTAGCGTCGACTGGAAATTTGTGAAAAGGTGAAAATGGTACACATGTTTGATGTAGAAGCGAAGAAAAGCAAAGGTTATTGGTTTATTATCTAAAAAGATCATCCAATAAAAATTTAGTCTCATGAAATTAAGCAAAATTAATTTGAGGTGGCAATCCTATTCATGGCCATGGCTTGAACAGCGCTCGTTTGAACGATTCAAAATTTTCGTTAATAAAATAGATGAAATTTTTTTTAGGTGAAAACCCTACTAGCTAAAAATATTTGGGAAACTAGTATATTTTAAATTACGTTTGCTTAGCACTTTTGAGCTTTATCCAACTCACTTAATTTGAATGATATGTGAATTAATCTTATTGACAGATTTCGCAATTCAATAATTTCTTTTTTTTTCATGTTTCTTTGTATCTTCGGCACTTACAGTCGGATCTTAAAGTATGATATAAAGATGTTCTACAGCCCTAGTATCAGCACACTAAAACTCGCTAAAATTAATTTGACTTTTGCTAAGGAAGTATTTTGATTATTCCAGTAGAACTATTTACAATTTTTTTTTGCGAGTGTAGATAGGTGTTACCGAAGAATGTAAAAAGCACCCTAAAGTGGTGGTACGATCTAATGTATATATATTTATCTAATTTTATTGGCACTTCAATTTGATTCCGGACTGTTCGAGAAAATACTCTTACGGATAAAATTTAGAGTCTTTATCTTCCAGTATACATCTCTCAAATTGATCTTTATTCTTTTTATATATTTTAAGACAGTTATGCTACACAAGATAGTCTTATTTTCAATTTATTAAACTCACGAAATGTATTAGATTAAGAACGGCGAGTGGATAAAATAAATTTCTTTGCTACAAATTTCTCTTAAATATATTCATTTATATAGACGTATTCCCATTCAATAAACCATTACTTTAGTTCCTTGGTAAACTTCGTATTTTTTACACTTTTCCTACTATAAAAAAACATTTTACTACGAGTATATTTCAACTCAAATAAAGCAGCAACTGAGAATCCCAAAATTTGAATTAAAACGGATTTTATATTTTTTTAAGAATTCCACTTTTTGGAGCTTTTTGATCTACACATCGACGGCTAAGTGGAAGATCGCCCGATCTCGGCTACCCATTTCGAAAACGGCCTATAGCAGCGAATGGTTCAAGACTACCCTATCTCAGAATTTGGTTGAAGAACGTCCTATCTCAGAATTTGGTTCAAAAACGCCCTATCTCAGCTGCCGATATATTGAATTTGTACTGAGATAGGTAGTTTTCGATAGGCCATTCCTGGAATAAATTCTGAAGTAGGACGTTCTGGAGCTATGTGCTTAGATAGGGCGTTTTCGAATCGGTATCTGAGATAGGGCGATCTTCCACCCAGCTGACGATATACTATTATCGAAGATTTAAGTTACAATTTTTTGTTCGGCGTAAACTCTCAAAATCTCAGCTCAATTTTTTCAAAAGTTTTCAAAATGCAGAGCCAGGTGGATTGTAGGAAGTAAAAGCAAATTTGCATACATAGAGATCAATTAAATATTTTTAGGTAATTTAAAGAGATAATAATAATTCATATAGCTATAAATACAATTGTTTTTAAAAGCATTTTAAATTCATTAAATTTTATAAGTACGTAAACAAATCGTAAAAAAGTGCTTGTAAAGGTTAAAACAGGCTACGTAAGAACAAGTAAACAAATAAAAATCACTAGACAGCTCTAAATTTTAGTAGAGAAACTATTAATATGCTTAGATAGATAATATGAAAGTGTGATGAAATTAGCGTTAAATAACATTGATGAAGCTACAAAAGCGATGAATAAAAATTTAGTTGAATATTGGCATAAACAGATTTATGTCTTAAGGAATAGTTCATAGGAGTATATTACGACCAATACGGTTTGTTATTCAGGAAGAAGACCACGCCACTTGGACAGTACAAGCATTGCACGGTTTTTGTACAAGGTTTGCCGAAAGTGATGGAACTGCATCTTCTTGGTAGGTTCATGGGTGGAAAAATACGCTCTCACCTACTGAAGTTATATGAAATTAAAGCAATTGGAAAGCTCAAGGTTTTCCATGGACAGCGGTAATAAAAAATGACATAGAACTAGTGATGTTCCGAAACGGCCATGTACTCGATGCTTGTACTCTTTAAAAATATCGAAGAAAAAGGATGCGCTTACCAAGGTCCTCTTAGGATTTAGTAGCGAAGCTGAAGGCATCTTGGCCACACTGAGTTAGGGACTCTTTCATTTAGAGATACAAAAGATCTTTCAGATCGGGGTGTCTCTTGTTCTGTTGTTAGAGTACTTTCGGCCAAAACCTACCGATTGAGAAGCCGTAAATTTGGAAAATTTGAAAGTTTGTCTAGTATGGGAAAACAGAAATTGTCAGTTTCTTTATTAGTCAACTTCACTCTTTAACGCTCTGTCTGTCGAATGCGATTCTCCAGCTGGCCCAGTGTTACCGCCATATTACTAAATTTTGTATGTTATTTTTTATAAATTTCATTTGAAGTTAGCACACTGCAAACTGATCAACATGCAGCACTGAATAAAATATTAGCAAGGAAAAAAGTACGAAGAAGAAATATTCAGGATTAAATGAAATGAAAAATATCTAGGAAACAAAAAAGAGAATATCGAACCCTTACCGCTTCAAAACACGTACGCGACATATTTAAAATATTTTGATGCTGAAATGCATTCAGAAGCTTCAGGAGTCTATATCTGCGTCGAAAAAAAGGTAAAAAATAAAACATTACGATTACGTTTTTTAGGGGTTAGGGCGCGACAAAAGAATTAGCGAAACGTTAGATTTTCTAAAACCAGGCTGAAAACAAGTTTTCATATTTGATACTAGTTTCGGAAAAGAACGAAAAATCTTACTTTGAAGTCAAAAGATTAAGGCCTTAAAGAAAAATGTCTAAGACTTAATTTAAGAAGGCAAAGTGTGATTAGCGATGAGAATAAAAATAATTTTTAATAAAAAGGCTTACAACTGTTTAAATTAAATGGATTGGTTTTCGAAAAAATGTTCGAAAAAATAAGCATTCTTTTAGAAAAAATTTTAAAGGATTTGCTTTAAAAGTAAATTTTTTTGTTAGAACTGAAACATAAATAAAATATTGTTCTGTGCACCTTTGGTCCAGATTTTTTTTTATATTTTTTTTTATTTCCCTTGCAAAAATAAATTACATTAAACCAAATTAATTAAAATATTTAAAATTAAAAAAATTAACTAAAAAATTGTCATTTGTAAAAGCAGGTCAGCTTTCACTTTTCGCGCGCACATTGCATGTTTTAAGTAGCAAAAAAAATTCGCTTAACTAAATTACTTTATTTATTTTAATTTGTTGTTTTACACATAGCTGCATTTTTTCACAAATCAACTTTCTTCATTCATAACAATGAAAGCACTTTTTTATAGCACACGTTTTTTATATGAAACGTTCTTTTTTTTAACACTTTTGCTTTTACTGTTTGTTTTTCAATACATATGTATGTATATATGTACATATCGTCACCCTTATGCCAGAAGAAGCATGCATGTGCATATTTACCAGTTTTGAGTTATTGGGTTGACTTGATTAACCTTTAGATGTTCTATAATAATACCGAAACCCAGAATACCATGCGCACACAGAAACCACATATTTTACAATTTCAATTGCATAAATGTAGAGTTAAGTCTGGTCAAAAAAAAACATTCAAACTTGATTTCCCAAAATTCTAATTTTAACACATTCATGTTTCTGGCATACGGGCGACGATATGTATGTATGTACCACAAAAAAAAATGTTTAACACGTCACAACAAAAAAAAAACTAATATGTATTATTACTTTAATTAAAACAAGTGAAGAAAACACATATGAAATTTGTGGCATAAAGGCGTGGTTGCATATCCGGTGGAAGTGCGGGGTTTTGTAGCAAATTAAAAAAGGGTAGAAATTAATACAAAGTTATGTTGGCAGCAGTGTTACTTCCTATGGCGCATAAATTAAAAGAGCAAAATGTATGAAAAATTAAATGTTGATTGAATATCCTCGCCATAAATTTAGAAACGCCAAATGTAACAATTATAACGAATATTTAATTCGCAAATTTTGCATTTAATTATCGCTTCTCTTTTATTTTATTTTTTGTAAAATTTTTTCACAATCCTATTATAGCTAAATTTTTGTATGCTCTGGCAAAACTAGTGGTTTTTTATTTGTTTACTTGTCGTTTGAATTATTGTTTTTGTTAGCTGACAAAAAACGTTTTGATAAGCGCTTTGCTTGTTTGTGTTTTAACTTTTTCTAAATCTAGCTATGAATTATTTACAATTGTGTTTTTGTTTTTGTAAAAAATAATTTGCAATTAAATCAAAACAATAGCGATTAATGTGATGGTTTTTGAGAAAAATAAGTTAAATTTTTTATTTTTGAATTTTATTTGGTGTACATTTAATATTTAATTTTATTTAAAAAAATTAAAAAAAAACTTAAGTGTGAAGTTGAAAAATATTAACAAGTAAGGAATAAAAATAAAAATTCAAAAATCAAATCAAAACACGCTAAAAACTAAGAAATTTGAAATCTGTGTATATATTTGTTAGAAAAAAATTAAAAATTTACAGACATGTTTTAGCTAAAAGCGGTTTTTTTACAATTCACTTAAATACCGAACGGTTCGAATTTTTCTTCATGAAATGATTTTTTAAATTCATATATCGACTTCGCTGACTTTTAGTCTCTCAAAATGGGACTGCGACTAATTGTATAATTAACTCTTTGTTTTTGTTTTTAATTCATTTGGTGTTGCCATTGCCACAACGGGCGGCCTCAGTTTTGGACGGTTTCAATCGGCAATTGAATCCGGGGCACACCAAAACCCGTCCAAAACTAAGGCCTCACATGTGTTAGAGCCTGCTTTTTTTTAAATTCGTTTATTTTTTATTTATTTCGCTTTTAATTTGTTTTTTTTTTCGCTTCGACCGCCGAATGCTTTTGTACAACACAACACAACGAAGTTTTACGTCGCCTGTCCAAATGTGTACTAAATAAAAAAAAAATGAATGAAACAAAAGATTTTTCAATTTAAATTTTAAGAAAAAAAAAAGAAAATATGAATTCAGATTTGATAGCTTCTTACTAACGGAAAGTGCTCAACAGATTAATTAATGCATACATACTAAGAATTTTAGATTAAGATATATGTGCTTCTTTAGATAATTGAAAGAACCACTTACATATATCATTTTTGGTGTTCTGATATTAGAAAACAAATTTTCAAGGCTTTAGCGAAAATTTCGCCATAATTAATCCAACGCGTGGTGTGGTTTTGGAATAAATACCAAAAGTCGATTTAAGTTGTTCTTTCAAATCTAAAGAGGACTACATATTTACTGATAATAAACATTACACATTAATATAAACACCAAAAATTGCATGCATTTTTACCTTTCACGTGCCAATTTTCATTAACTTTATTACGGTGGCTCCGGGCTAATTTGAATATGCCACTTACCTATAAAAGTAAAGAAATAAACTCAATTAGCATTATAGAATTTCTTAAAAATATATGTTACAAATTTTAGGTTTCAGAGTGCACATGTACATATGAACATATCTTCAGGAGCACCTTCAGAATTAGTTAAAATACATTTGTAAAAACATAGTTAAAAGAATATCTGCCATAACAATTAACCAGGGTAATAAAGAATTGACTTCACTGAAAGGCAAACTTACTGCAATTTCCCTTAATTCCAAGCAAATCAAACTTGAGTGTAATTTTTTGCTCTTCGATTTTATCTAAATGTTCAGCAATTATTCCTTTCTCAAACGACCCTTTCTTGAAAGCGCTAATGGGTTAAAATGTTCTACACAATTATTTCAAACTATGTAGTAATAACCCACCGAAATTCGGGTGAACGCATTAAAGAAATACTTGCAGATATTAAGTATTTAAAAATAAAACGTGATGTTATGAATATACTTTAGTATTTAGCACAACATGTATTTATAGAACTTCGTGAAATACAACAATTAATCTTGTTTTGCTAGAGACGTGATAACCCAAGTCAGGCCAAAGTTCTCGTGCTATCTTGCAAGTTTGAATCTCGGACCAACTCCTCCTTGCCAGTTTCAAAAGGTGCAAGTGTATTTCTGTTTATATTTGTCTGAGGGTATAACCCAGTATCACCGCTACAGATTCATCCAAATATGCTCCCACCTTAGCCTGTTCGTCTGCTCTCTCGTTGCCTTCTATGTTTCTATGGCCGGGATCTGTTGGGTAAGTACAAGAACGGCGTGTTTGATATCAATGAACTTTGGAACGCACTAAATTACCTTCCAGACAAATGTCACAATATGGGAAGCTATATGCAAACGTTAGTAAACGCTTTATAAGAATACTTCGTCAAGAAAATTTATTGGTAAATATTTTACACATAACTCAACAAAATAAGTTTTTCATCAAAAACAGGAATGTATGATTTTTACATTTTTTTTTTAATATTCCGACATCAATAGTTCTGAATTTCGATTTTAAATTAGTATTCGTTTTAAATCGAATCCTACATGATTAGCAAATACATAGCAAAAAAATCGATGAAATTGTAATTTATTTTACTGTAAAAACCCGAAAAAATCCATTCCACGTAGACAATAAATAGTGGCAAAAAGTTTAACGTAATGTTTCAAAGAGCCACAGTGGTATATAGAAAATTGTGGATCATACGCAAGTGTACATATTTTTGCGATATGAGTAGGGGATGGGGTATTTAGGACCTTTTTCAAAAAATGATCCCGATTTCGCGTCACACAAATATGGCTGCCCTAACCACCATATTCTCACATAAATATTTGATAAAACGTAGTTTGTCATTAGTTTAAAATAAAACAAAATTAATATACCCTTGTGCACAAATGCGCTCGGGTATAAATAGATAAATCAAAGTAAAAGATATTAGTTACCTGACGAAGCGGCGGATTTATCCCCCTGGCTACACCACTGACATGTTTGCGTGTTATTAAATACCTAAGTGCCTATCTCTAAACTAAAAAATTATTTCAGAGGGAAAAAATTCTGTGTATTTTTTTGCACCTGAAGCATTCTTCTTTTGATTGCCCGCTAATTTATGTATAGCCATTTTAGTTTGAAACTCACTTGAGCACTTAGTTATTAGGGTAGGTAAATGAAAGGAAATTACTATTATATCAAGGCTGTCGAAGGTAAATAGCCATACAATTACAACTTCAGATGGTAGAGGAGTATGAGATTAGAATATAAGGCGCATGTATGGAAGGGTTAAAATCGCATATTTATCGATATCGATAAAGATGACTGCATATAACTTCCATAGTGCCATTTGTGAGATTCATACCCATAACTAAATCGATAACTTTTGAAAAAGCGAACAAATATATCGATAACGTTAACTAAATAGATTCAAATATCGAAAAATATAACAAAACCTATAACAGTATCGATAAAGATATTCTTATCGTTATTGACAGCGATAACTTTGTCGTCTTCGAAAATGTTATCGATTAATAAGAAGATAAAATATTTAAAGCTCTAAGCTCTATTCATTTCAAAGTTCTATGGGAAATATGTTACACCTTGATCTCAAATGAAGCGATCAAAAAAAAAGCGTCTAAAACTATGTTCACATATCAATATTATCTCAATCAAAGCTAGTTTTTTAATCACCCCGTTTACACAGGCAAATCTCAGATTATTAGCCGTCAAATTTGTTGTGCTTGTTATTCCCACATCTCAAGGAAAATTTATGTTTCTTCTCTGTGCCACCGTGATCACGTTTTTCTGCTATAATAAGCAATATAAATATATTTTAACTTAACATTTTATTAAAAATACCTTTACAAACCTCTTTTACTTGCTAGCGTACATTTTTGTTTACTTTTACATTTGGCATTTCTCCTCTCTTTCGCAAAAACAATCGATAAAACTAGGATGGACACCGAAAAGTTATCGGTTAAATCTGAGATTATTTTATAATTACAGATTAACAAGGGACGAATTTTATACGGCTAATCTCTTGTTATAATTACAGATTAGGGTGTTAAGCTCGAAAATGAGGATAATCTACTTATATGTGAACCTAGTATAAAGGATATCTGTAAAAGTACTCATGAAAAAACATGTAAGCTTACTTTAAACATCATTCAATAATATCTTTTAGTATTTCACCAGAAAAAAAAAACCTGAACTTTTATCTCATCACAGTTACTAATAGCGCTGCCTTCCAGTGCAGACAGTGTCCTTTAAGACCACGTGATCAATATGTCAACAGCAAGTGAATTTCTTGGGAAAAACTTTCCTTGCATACTGGTTATTTAATGGTTTCCCAACTTGTTGGCTATTTTAATTATAAACTTGTAGCCGGAAATTGTACACAAATAACTCAAAACAAAACCGCGTTGAGGGGTAATTTATGATTTGTGCTTCCCTTCCGAAGAAAAGCAGCAAAGCAGAGCAAGAAAGCTTTGGTAGACAAGGAAAAGGGGTCAAGAAAACGCAGACGGAAATCGAGGGTGACGCTTGAGCGCCCACAAAAAAAACAAGAAGGGGTGAGGTGCTTTAGCATTTTCAATTGTTTTGTATTTTATTGAGTTGCATCGACAAAAATGGATGACGGTGGCAAAATAAAGTTGTGGCAATAGTAAAAAAAAACAATAATAAGAAAACATGGCAATGACGGCGGCGACAACGATGTTGCCAACAACTTTGTTGCTGAGTGACGAAAGCCAAACTGGTGACTTTGACCGAGAGCTTGCGGTGGACGAAGGTATCGTGTTGATAGAGCAGCAGTGCATGTGGCTGCATGGACACCGGCACAACTATTTATGTAGCTGATTTTCCATTGCGTATATTAATTTTTTTCCAGCCCCTCTTTGCCCGCTTTTCAACGCTATAACGACTTAGTTGACAGCATAAAGCGGCGAATGACAGGTAAAGTCGCCGTCACGAGCTGGTGGTTGCTAGTGGCACGTTAGTTGGTTGGTTGGTTGGTTGGTTGGCTTCTTGAATGAAAAGTTTTACATGCAAAAGTACGTAAGTATAGTAGCAGCACAAGGTGCGTTAGGCGTGTGCGCATGTATGTGATTATGAATCGTGTCCTTTCTCAATCCTGTCGGTAATCAACTTGTGCACCATTTTCAAGTGCAAGTCTCCACCTCTTTAACTGGAAAACTTTTGTCCACTGTGCAACGTGTATATGTGTATATGTAGTAACCGAGGCTAGGGCGGCAACGGGCGGTAACGGGCGGCCAGCAAGCATCGTAAAATTGTTGCGCTTGATGTTGTTAATAAGTTTGAAGTCATCAAGGAAATTAAAAATTATTAATAAGGGATACTATTACTGACTCGCAGTGTAGTGCAAATACAAAAAGGAAAAATACAAAAAAAATCAAACGGTAGAGAAGCGAGTGCTTTACAAAACGTTGGTAATGAAGTTGCTGTTAGTTAAG
The DNA here is from genome assembly GCF_013731165.1 of Rhagoletis pomonella. NCBI lineage: Eukaryota > Metazoa > Arthropoda > Insecta > Diptera > Tephritidae > Rhagoletis > Rhagoletis pomonella. Next base: position 63,839,098 of record NW_023458559.1, on the reverse strand, counting down.
TAACGCTGACTGTAGCGGACAGTCATAAAGGCAACAAATACTTACTACCAGTATAATAGCCGGTTTTCTATGTAAGCGTTTGACGCAAAATGTTAGCAAAGTTTCAACCATCTTCTTCGGCCGCTCTCTCCTCCTCAGCTAGTCCCTACGGCATTATTACTGCTTTTCTGCCTCGTTGGCAGTTTTTAGTTTTTGAGTAGTGAGAAACTATTTGCAAAGTTCTGACGGAATGCGCGGAAATGAAGAAAAATCAAAGTCATAAAGTGCTAAACGAAGCAATATGTAGTTGTGTGGGAGTGCACGGAGGAGTGATTACAGGGTGGCGCTCAAGTGGTGGAAAATAGGCAAGAAGGACTACTAACTATGCTACTTGATATAACGACAGGAAGTGAAAAAATTATATTTAGAGGTAAAATTGCGTGGCAAAGTGCGACTGACGCTTAACCCAGTGTGCCAAAAAGAAAGAAATGATGGGTGAAATAGCAAAAATCGTGAGTGTAAAAATAAAACTCGCTTAATTTTCGATCCAAAAGACCGACTGATACAGAAGCTGTAATCTCTTCTACCTGGATAACTGGAAACATAATCAAGAGTCTAAAAATTAAACTCATTAAGTTATCGACTGACAAAAAAAAGATTGCAAAATCATTTTTTTGCTAAAATTAAAATAAGTCGGTATTTGAAAAACTTAACTCGCTTAAGTACTTATAAGGCAAATTCGGCAAAGGTAGAATTCTCCTTAAATAATTTACTTTAGGAATCTTTCTTGGTATAGAGGACGTCTTTAACAACATTCTTCTAGATTCCGTCGTGGGGCAATTTTCTCTTATAAGGCTGCTTCTTTAGAGAAGAGAAGCTACCCCTCAATTAGGAGTTCTCTCTCCTAAATTAAATCCTCCTGAGACTGCAGAATACCGGCTGTCACGTCATAACTTATGCTGACGACACTGCATTCACAGCAATAGGCAAGCATATCTAAACACTAAGCAAAGTTTTGCAGAGCGGTCTCTGTTTCCTGAATAGCTGGTAGAGAGAGAGTGAACTCTAGGCAATTCCACCAAGACGAAAATTATACTTTTCATGAGGAAATATAGATTACCGTCTTTACAGTACCATCTATAACTAGTGTGGGACTTACAATGTCGAATGAGGTTAGATAAAAAAATAAGTATTTGGCGCTTACACATTTGCTAGTTCTTGGACCATCTTCTCCTCCGTGTGTGAGGTGTGTTCCTTAGTGTTGTCATAGTCGGAAAGTTTTCATGTTGGAAAGACCTAAAGTTCAGACTCTCAAAAATTGTGGGCATCCTTCCAGCAAGCCTACACAAGCTGCCTTACACCAGCCCAATTTTTCGCTTCGACATAAAGTTTTTTTTATTAGAATTCCAGAAGCTCCAGGATGAACGACTCGGACTTAGATCCAGGGTTTGACGGCATTTTTACGGATGTGTCAAAGCTCGAAAATATAGTTGGTAGGTAGCGGAGGTTACCTCAGCATGCGACTCGCTGACCACTGAAGCGTTTTCCAGGCCAAATAAATAGCTATAAAGGTATCCGCCCTATGGCTAAGGGCGCCACAACTTTTCTAAAGCCTGTTACCGTCTTTTCGAAAGCCAAACGGCACTAAGCTAGTTCCGAAAAAAATTAAATTATATTTATTATATATGCGAAAATTAGAAGTACTTATGAATAATAAATTTAAGTTCACGTACTTACTAAATACTTCAATGGATAACTTCTACATAAAAAAACCTCCATTAAACATTCTAAAAATAGAATTATTAACAAAAAACCAACAAAACCAACAACTACATGATCTAGTTTAAATAGCACTGGAAGAGCTGCGCTTGATTGTAGTTAGTTGGCTGAAAAAATGAAAAAGTGAACAGTACGTAGGCAACTGGCTGAGTCAGTTGGGGTCGTTGGCTCGGGTCCCACTGAAAGAAAGCTGAAGAGGAAATGTGCTGATTTGCAAATCAGCTATCACTTCTGCCATTTTCATAAATTATTGTTGCTTTTTTATAATAACTTTTCATTAAAAACGGCCTCAGGTTCAATAAAAATTGTTGAATGAAAAATCTTCAGCCTAAAAAAATTGTATTTCAAAATTATGGAAGATCATAAATTGGATCTATAAAACCATCTTAAATAATTGAAATTAAACTCAATTACCACGCTAGTTGATAAAATTCAACTCACACGATTGCTGTTTTACAAAATTATGTAGAAAGTCCCCCAAGGCCAGTCTGTGAGAAATTAAAAAATAAGCCTCGAACCCAATAAAGGTCTTGCATGTACATCATATTTTACACAAATATATCTGCGTTTTTTTTTATTATTTACCCGCGAGTCTAAAAAAAAAGCTTAGAGTTTTATTTCTTAAACTTGGTTTTGCAATTTTTAGTGGCGTTCTTTACTTTTACTTCAATTCCTATTTGTTCGCTGTGTTAACATCAGCACCTGCTGCAATTACATTCCACATGGGTATATTACATAAATACTCTTTTACATGTGCATACTTGTACTTTGCTGCCATTAAACTTTCAATTGGTTTTTTCTTTGTTGCTGTCATCAGTTTTAAATAACGGAAGTATCAAAGGAAAATGCCAACAGTTGATACTGATTGCCAATGCCAATGCCGATATGTCGGTGTCAATATTCGTTTCATTCGTTGCTGTGTGTAGCCGTGGCTGTCGCGGTGACTGCCTGAGTGTGGTAGAAAATCACTGGGAAAGGTATTTAAAATAAAGTACACAAACGTTCAAACTATTAAACTAACGTGGATCGCCTGTTTGTGGCAACATTTGATTGCGTTGTCGTGTGCCGATTGCAAGCCGCGCTCGCTTTTGTAAATTTTTCCTGAGCGGTTGAGTTCTGCAGCTCTTATTATCTTCTCCAACATCAGATTAAAGAAGTCACATGAAAGAGGGCCGCCCTGTCTGAAGCCCCGTTTGGTGACGAACGGCTCGGAGAGGTCTCTCCCAATTCTGACGGAGCTGGTGGTATTGCTCAACGTCATTTTACACAGCTGTATCAGTTTGGCGGGGATGACAAATTCAGACATAGCGGCATATAGGCTGCTGTCAAAAGCGGCTTTAAAGTCGAAAAATAGGTGGTGAGTGTCGCTCCTTTCTCGCGGGTCTTTTCCAAGATTTGGCGTATTGTGAATACCTGGTCTATGGTGGATTTGCCAGGTCTAAAGTCACACTGATAAGGCCCAATCATTTCATTGACGGTGGGCTTCAGTCTTTCACACAATACGCTCGATAAGACCTTGTAACCTATGCTTGGAAGGCTGATCCCGCGGTAGTTGGTGCGAATGGCGAGGTCGCCATTCTTGTGGATTGGGCAGAGCACACTTAAATTCCAGTCCAGTAGCCAGCTACTATTCCATGTGAACACAGATATACAAATTTTTGCGTTCATATTTCGCGGAGTTTCAAGCAGAGTTTCTCTTTGAACTTGTTGTGCCTGGTGGTATCTTTGGAACACATAAGGGCTGTTCAGGATGTTGTAGAAATGGCCCTGGATTTTCAGTTGGAATTGCATTTGCATATTTTATGCTTGCTGCCATGGCAACCGTCTACATTTTATTCTTGTGAATTTACATATGCAACGAATATGCAAACGCAAGACCGTGGTGTGAGTGTTTAGAGGAGCGTACTACTACTTGGTACGACCTAGGTTTGTGTCCTGGCCTACGCATCACATAAAACAAGAGAAAGTTAGTTTGTTATTAGTGGCCGTCCCGGCCCGACAGGCAATGACCAAACTTATGAGCGCATTTTTACCAGGAAAAAGCTTCTCAAAAAACTGTTTGCCGTTCAGACGCGGCGTAAGATTGCAGATCCCTGCATAAGTGGTGTAAAGTCGCTTTCGCTTGCTCTACTTAAACTGCTCGCTCTAACGCCGTACTATCTGCTACTATTTTAGTACGATTACTATTTGCCTGTGTAATTACCTTTCTACAATCGGTAACTTTCCCATTACTAAACATTTATGGTAATAATTTGAGTTGAATGCAAATGGAAAAAAAACTTAAAATTAAGCAAAAAAAATCAAATGAAAGGAAAACAAAAATCCCAAAAGGTACCACAAAAATGGTAATAAAATGCCTGCACCAAAAACTAACGCAAACTTTTGCGCGTTAGTCGACGTTTTGTTGCAACTACAGCGCGTCCGCTTGTGCGCTATGTGATTTTGTTGCTGCACTCCATTTATTGCTGTTGTTGTTGTACACCAAAAACGAAATGCCCTAGCGCGTTTCATAGCAACGCAAGCAAGCGCGAAATGGTGTGTAAGGGAAGGACGCGCGCTCGGCGAAATTTCGATGCAACGGAAGAATACAACTGTGGAACTTTTTGCGAGCAGACGCAGCAGCCAAGCCATGTTTTTCATTTGGCGTTTACGTTGCTTTTATAGTTATGATTGTTGTTGTTGTACAGCTAAAAGTATTAATGCCGCTTGACTGGGTTCAGTGTTGCATCGCTTGGCGCTCTGTTTTATTTCATTGTAGCGATTTGCCTCTGCAATCGCGAAGACTCTCAGTGCCCAGTGAGGCTGCTGCTTGATGCTCCTGCGGCCAATGTTGCGAAGGCAAATGAGTTTGGATTTAACTAAAAGAGTTTCTAATTGGAATTAAATGGATTTTTATTTGAACTTTTATCTTAATATTCGAAGTGATAGCGAAAGATAGCAGATAAGGAATTTCTTTTTATTTGCAACAAAATTTTGCCGCGGATGAAGACAAGTGGCAGCGCAATGAAGGATCTAACGTTTGTATTTTGGCCCGTGCTGAAATTTGTCAATGCTCGAAGTGTGGATGTGGTGCAATGTGGCAGCCCCGGGACTAGCGAATAAATACATAACTTGAACTGTCAAGGATAGGTATGCGTGTGGGTCACCCGAAAATTTCCGAAATTTCCGCCTTGGTTTGGTTTTAATTATGGCCTCCGTCTTGATCTTCTTCTTGGTCTAGCTTCTAATGTTGCCTTGGTTTTTTGAGTGTCTTGATCTTAGTCTCACTCTTGGTCCTAAACCAGGCCTTAAGCCAAGGAGGGTTTACCCATGGTTTTATCTTTTTCTTTTTCCCTGTGTGGGGATTATCGAATACTTTAGCTTTGATATTGCTGGTTTTTGCCTTGATCCTGGCGTTTCCACATTTTTGGTCTTGCTAACGCTATCGACCTAAGTCTTTATTTTTATCTTAGTCTTGGTCGCAAAATAGATATATTTAAGTTTTGGTACAAGTTTTGTTATTGTGCTTAAATTTGGTTTTTGCTTTAGCCTATGTCTTCTTCTAGTTTTAAATCAGTTATTCGTCAGTCACATGGATGTACTTTACCAGCCACTTAGGTTGGTTGATTTAAACAAATGTTGACCATACTAAGTGGCTTTTTTTGAATAACGGGTTGCAGCTGCTGTGCAAGCGTTCAAAAGTCTAAGTAAAACTAAGAGGCTAAAATCAAAAAATACTTCATAAGCCCACATGTAGATTTCTTTACTTTTACACGCATACGTTCTTCTCCCATATTCATTTAAGCATTCACATTGATAATTACAGCTTAAGAAAATATTTTCACAAAGCTTGAAATAATTATTTCCGACAAGCACTAATTAAACAAACAATTCAAAACAACAAGAGCCAATGCAACAAACAATAACGCATTTTCCATTATGCCATTGCCATCCGCAACATCATCATCAGCATCAACAAAGTAAACGTTGCCACGTGACTGGCTCAACGCGCCGCCACCACCACCAATGTAACCAAAGTAAAACAGCAGCAGCGTTAGCAACAACCCCGTCGGCAGGACTTTTTTGCTTGCTAGTGGGGGAAAAAAAGCCATATACTGTGCATTTCTCAGCATCGCTGCCAACTTGATCCCGAGGAGTTTAGAGCGACGACGAGTGAACGTTTGGTTACGTAGTCAAGCGGAAGTTGCGCGCGCGCGCGCTTTCAAGCAGCCGACCGGCCGACCACCCTTCGCCAACAGCCTGCCTTCTAACTAAGTTAGATGCAAGCGCTACTGGTACGCTTACGTACGCGAAAATGCCATTCAAATACAAACACACACATACAATCATAAAGCGTTGTTTGTGTTTGTTTTAGCAAGTACTTAGATGAGTGCACGTAATGTCGAGTTGAGTACCGAAAATCCACTTGAAAGCTAAGGCAATCTAATGCCAATGCGGTAGGAAATTTGGCTGTGTGGCATCAATTCGCGCGCTACATTTTTGTCGAATTGTAAATATTTGTACCACCTACATATGTATGTATGTATGTGTTGGGGTAGGACCAGTCTTCGTTCGATTATAAAACAGTTCGTTTTTAGAAAATACGCAATTTGTTCATACGGAGTAGCCCACGGCTAAGTAAGAGCAAACCCAATCCACTATCGAATCTTCTACGACAGCGCAGATTTTTCATTCTCCCAAACCGTAATACCGATCCCAGTGGTCTAGTAAAACCAGGAATAGCGATGTCAGAGCTAAGCTTCAGCTTAAGAGCCAAAATAAATATCTAAAAGTCGATAGGGTCTGGTAGTGTGAATGTAAACTTCAGTAAGAATTTGAAAAATTCGAGCTAAAATCGTACAGAGGTCAAATCATACTGGGAGGCCGACAACGTTGATACCATAGATACTAGGGCGGGTCAGTTTGTATGGGACATTTTTTCGACTATGCACGCAGAGCACAGAAGGATTCTATGTGTAATTCTAAGCAAATTTGCGCAATAAACCATGGATCTAAAATAATTTTGGAGTTTGCCAATTTATGAAAATAGGTTTCTTAGCATTTTGCTGTATTTCCGTAAAGATGTGCTTAAATTTTTTATGAAAAAAACATGCAATAAGGGATTTTTTGGTATCAGTAATCCATTTCTGCACTTATCTGTTTTTTAAACTTCCACCAGAGGACACAACAGTGAACACTCCTCACATTTTCTTCGAAACCTGTTTTCTCAGTTTGCCAAACTCAAACTGATTTAAGACCCATGGTTTCTTCACAAAATGTTCTTAGAATTACAAGTAGAAGCCTCCTATGCTATACGCACATAATCAAAAAAAGAAAACTAAATTAAAACACTAGCTGAAAAGGATGTACTGAAATTTACAAGGGCTTATACCTATTCCTTGCCAGCAGATGCGGGTCCTAACTCAGTAGTGAGACGTTCGATGAGCTGACTACGCACAGATGCATAAAATACATCCGATTATGCAGAAGGCTGGGTTCGGAGGTCTGAGAGACGATATTGGGAGAAACTCATTTAGCTCATCGAAAAATTGCCCGTGTGAATAATGTCGTTGTTGCGGTGAAGGCTACGAAGTTGTGGCAGTACATATGTATTTCGAAATGAATTTTTTTCATCTCTTGTAAAATTTTTTTTGACGAATCCATACAGGCAACATTATTGGCAGAGTTTAGAGTGAACGGTACGCTTTTTACATGCCTTTTTATCGCTCGTCCTCTATCGACGTACGAAAACCACGCTCTATAAGTCACTTATCATGCCCGTGCTGGTATATGGCGCAGAAGCATTGACAATGACAACATCCGATGAGGCGGCTCTTGGAGTATTCGAGAGAAAGATTTTGCGGAAGATTTACGTGCCTTTACGCGTTGGTGACAGCGTATACCGCAGACGATGGAATGATGAGCTGTATGAGCTTTACAACGATATGGCCAAAGTGCAGCGAATTAAAATACAGCGGCTCCGCTGGCTTGGCCAGATCGTTCGAATGGACAACGACGCTCCAGCTATGAAAGTATTCAACTCGGTACCCGCTGGTGTTGGCAAAGTAAGAGGGAGGCCCCCACTGCGTTGGAAAGACCAGGTGGATACGGACGTGGCTTCACTTGGCATTTCTAGCTGGTGTATAGGCGTCAGTTGGCACGGAATAGAAGCGACTGGCGTGCTTTGTTGAACTCGGACAAAATCGCTTTGGCGGTTACAGCTCCAAATAAGAAGGAGAAGAAGAATGCCTCGAATTTTTTTCATAATGGAAAGCTTTTCTATCTTCGCCAAAAATATTTGCAAAAAATTCATAATTTTAGGGTAAATGTAAAATTTTGTTTGCTTAAAGTCATCCTCAAATTAATGATCGGCCATTGCGTCGACTAAATGCCTTTTGATCTCACTGCGACTGCTCGCTCCACTTCATTTGCCTTTTCACGAATTTTGCAGGCATTTAATATGGGAAATTTCACACGAAGCGGTACTCCGCAAATTTTAATTTATTGCAGGCAATTAAAAGCTGGAAATTTATAAATGATCATGCCAGCAGGAACAACAGCCTCAATAACAACAACAAAAAGAAAAACCAAAAGCCATGCGTTTATTATTAATGCATTTGTGGTTGCTGCTATTGTTGTTGCTTATTGTTTTTGTTGCTGTTGTCACTGTTCGTGTCGTCAGCTTTATTATAATGACTTTTTATTGTTTTTGTTGGGATTATAGTTGTTGTTTGTTTAGTTGTTGCCGTAGCTATTCCTGTCAACATTGTGGCATTTGCTGTTGCTAATTAACAGCGATTCCAAAACAATTCCGAACGAAGTCAAAGTTGACGAGCTGTGTACAGCGTTGCCGCTTTAGTAATTTTTAACCAAAATTGGTAATTTTTTTCTTCATTTATCAAGTTTGGTAATTTGGTAATTTATTTTTCAATTTGGTAACTTTTTCGATTCGGTCTTACATGGTTCTGATTCCACATTAGTAAGTGGCCCGTAAGCGTTTCCTTTTATTGAAATACCAGGTAATCCTGAAAGTTTCGCAAGGTGAAAGTTGTTCCAGCGTTCCTTGGCTACTAGAATGGTGTGATCTTTAACAAACTGCTTGAAAGTGGTTATTGCTAAGTATATCCACCGCGTCCTTTCCTGGAAGGTTCTGGGTGGTCCTACCTTTCCCTGTCAGTTCGTCAACTTTGCAATTACCATCAATTTTCCGGTGTACCCGGCAACCATATATATGAGTAGAATTCTACGTAAATATGTATGTTCTCGTTCAAAAAGCTACGGCATTCAGCGGGGGACTTCACTCTGTCTATGCGTGAGTCGAAAGCTTTCCTTCAAGCGTTGAATTTTTGATATATTTTCTTGTCACTTGTTTACATACAGTGGGCGAAAGAATTATAGCCGCACCATATTTTGACAAGTTTTAACATATTACAAAAAATTACCAAACTTATTTTATGTGCAGAACTGTAAACCAACACATGCCGAGCCCTAACTGCCAAAATAACGTATGCAGTTTGGTAATTTTTTGTTAAATTTGGTAACTTTTTTCGGTGATTTTGGTAAAAAATAAAAAAAATGTGTGGCAACACTGGTTGCGACGCGAAACGGACAAAGAAGAAAGGAGAAAGGAGAAGAGCAGAGGAAGATTTAAGTGTGAGTAACAGGAGGTGTTGATAGCGAGTGGAAAGGTGAAGGGAAGGTAGCCGGAAAATCGGCGTTTCAGCGGCAGAAGTGCGCTGAAAGACAGACAGCCAGAATTGGCAAACTGCTGTTGCAAGCAAGGCCTGGGAACGGAACAAAACAGCAAGCAGAGCGTAAACTGCTCAAGGAGAACGGCAGTGCGCTGCCGCCATTGCCATGGCCATTGTGGCATCCAGCTTATAGAGCCGGCGCTCTTCTCCTTCTCGCTTCTCCTTTAACTTCGCTTGCCATTGAACACGAATGTAATGTCAAACCAAAAACGAATTAATTATGCATTTGTGTCGTTGCAATATGTTGCACACAACTTGACGCACAACAACCACAAACATTAAGCCAACAACAACAACTACAAAGCAAATACATACATACATAATTTTGTATGTGGCATACAACATCAAATGTCAAATTCAACATGAACAATATACCACACGCACCGCAACAGCAACAACAAAAGCAAAAGGATTGGGGGAAACATATTTGCAACACGCACCCACACGCACACAAACAAACAAACGAGTGCAGTAGCTGCAAGTGCACTTTGATGCTGGCAGCGTTGTTAGCGATTGTTGTTAGTTGTACTTGTTGCAGTTATTGTTTAGTTGTTGACGTTGCAATACGATGGCTGCCACTATACATAGAGGCTGCTGCACAATACTTAAAGGCGGCAGCATGCGCGTTTGTGTTGCAAGCCAGTTGCCGCATGGGAATAGGCGCACATTTGACGCATATTAATTTTGATATTTTGTCCTTTATTGTAAGACATGTGTAGCAGGTGTAAAGGGTGCAGTTGAGGGGGGAGTTGAAGGTAAGCGCCATGACAGCATTAAGACGTTAGCATTGGTGTAGCGCGCAGCCGTAGACTGGGAGGAAGTAGGCGCCATTCAATTGAGGTTAGCGATAAGCAAGATAGAATCATTCGGTTGCAGCTTGGAGTGAAGCTTGAGGACATAAGCGATAATTTGAAAGGCTGTTAGGCATTTATGTACATATGTATTTACATACACACAAATCTACTATTGCAGTTTGCAAAGTGGGCTATGAAGATGCATTTTGAAAAGTCGTTTTTTTCTTCTTTTCTGTCATTTCAAGAGTATATTCCTTTGAGCCATACAGATTCAACTTAAAGTTTTAGGAAATTGTCCACTTTTAATATATTAAGAAAAAAATAAATAAATTTATTCTAAAAAGTTAAAGACTAATATTTTACACATTTTTAACAAATATCGGAAAACTTTTGCTTTTTAATTTGTTACCGACTATTATCTATCTCCAACGATAGCTGCACAAACCACTCGCCGGCAGATGATTGCTGGTTTAAATTAACACCGAAATCCCGAAAAGTTTTGGAAGACTCAGAGGAAAATTCGAACAAGTCCCGAAAAAAACCAAGAAAATTAAATTTTCGAACGTAATTTTTGTTTCTTAATGTTTTCGATCATATTATAATCGTTATTTTGAGATTTAATTTTGTAGATCATAAAATATTAAAGAGAGTCATAAAAATATAGTTTACAATATAAATGATCGAGAAGAAATAAAAATCCAAAATAACGAGTTTTTAGAAAGAAAAACAAAAATCACAAAAAAAAGATAAAGTTTGACCGAAAAAATAAAAACCCATAATTTACAATTATTTTTTAACGAAAAAAAACAAGTAATTTTCAATCAAAAAACAAAACCGACTTCGATTCGCATATACAAATTTACATGTACCGTTAGTTTCTTCATGATCCAATTCTATCTAAACGAAATGCGAAGAAAAAGAATTAGCGAAATCGGTTAACGAGGTCCAAAGTTATGAGGTACCATACATAAAAAAAACAAAAAATAAAATATATATATTCCGACGAATTGATAATTTTCTCCTTTTTTGGAAGTCGGTTAAAAATACTAAAGATTTTGCAATGATCTAAAAATAAAACCCTGGGCACGGGTATTTTCGTGGCCTGATTGGTTCTGACAGATATCATATGGGACCAGAATCGCTGCTTCTTTAAGCCAGCAAGTTCAATGTACTAATTTTAGGAGCTGCCGTTTAGCTAGTTGACATTGCCGATGATCTTTGATTAAATACTTTTTTAATTTTATTATAGAAAAGTAGGGGATAAAGGTTTCGACGCTCCAGTAAAAACATCTTTCGACTCGGCACCCTTAGGCGGCCAAATTAATTTAGTTGCAATTCTAGCGATCCATAGTGTTTTTTCTAAGTTTAAATAAGCACTTTTTCATTACTCTATGCACACTTATATTTAGTACTTAAATACTACCGACTGTTGCACACTGTTACCGAAACATTGCTAGGCACCCAAGAGAAGAGCAGCACCGATAATACATACATAAGTACAATTCATTTGACGTTGCAGACAAATGAATTCGGTTGTCGTTGTTGTCTTGTCGTCGTCATGAGTGATGCGTTTGCATTGCTAGTTGCCGCTAGGTCGGTCCTGACTGTGCATTGTGGATCAATGGCTGATTTAATGTGCCACAAGGGGAATACACATTTCGTAAGAAATGCAATGTAACTCTACTTGAACGTATATATACATATATATGTATAGTTGTACATTTGTATTATCAAAATGCATGTTTTAAGCGGAGTGTTTGCCAATGACCATAACACTGCAGACATGGCATCGAGAGAGGGATTGCGGTGGCGCAAGTGAGGTAGTGGAGTGAAAACTACTGAAGCGTTGATGGATATTTGCATCTTGCAAGGCATTAACATGCAAACACTTTCTTGAAAATAACAAAAAAAAAACAAGAAGCGAGTGCTTAGGTACCCGATAGGGAAAGATGTCGATTATGAAGAAATAAAGGATAGGTTTAGTATTAGGGAGCAGTTTAGGGTTAAGGATAAGTATGTATGAAGATGAGAACGAGGACAAGAATCCTGGTTATTGGCTTAGAAAGTGTTTATCCTTTACGAAGACATCCACAATTGACGACTTTGGTAAAGCAATATAAGCAGCTTTAAAAAAAGATGAGGTTATCAATTCGTTGGAATATATTTTTCTTTATTATGTATACAGGGTGATCCAAAACTGCGTACAAATATTTGGCACAGGTATTCTTTGGACCAAGCCAAAAAAAATAAAATAAAATACAAAAATTTGGGGAAATTTTTCTCCACAGCGCTTATTTACTTAGTTATTGCTAGTTGAAGATAAATCGGAACTTATTTATCTATGTGTATGTATGATAAAAGGGCTTATGCTCTATTAAAAATGCAATAAATCCAACAAAAAAATGTATTTTCCATAAAACCGTGGGTTTACTAGCAACACTATACAAATATTTCGAGGAGAGTAACTGGATTTAATTTCGTTCAGCTCCTCTCACCGTTGAGAAAAGTTGAGAATTCATTATTTCTTTACTTGAAAATAAAGAAAAATTCCATATTAAAAATGTGTCTTTCAATATGGATAACGCTATCAACGGTTATTTGAGACGCATTTGAGAAGCAACATTCGAAATTTGAGAAAATGACTGAATTCTCAAATGCAACTCAAATTGAGATGCAGCAAACATGTTTATTGGGCTATTTTCTCCAGTGAATACCCTGCCGGAAATGTATCTAACCATAAGCTAACCTTGAGTTGTTTAGGGAGGAGCTAAAAGTCACTCTTGTATTACTCCTGCATTACTTGTCAACTAGTTTTAAGCTAGCTTATTGTAGCTAAGTACAAGTTATATATTTTATAGAAATCCCGCAAAAAAGTTAACTACAAGTGGGTTATTTTTTTATCAATTGATAATATTTTTCTGCAGGGTATTGTGAGCGTGAATTTGTACCTGTGTATGTTGGCGAACCGCTGCATTGGCCAATGCATTTGTTTTCAATTTCTACTACAGTTGCATTTGTGTACATACATGTTGACTAGTGTTGTTGTCTTTCTTGTCTGTTTGTTGTTATAATGCTGTTGCTGATGAGTGTCTTTGTTTAAAGATGATTAATAGCTAAGGAGTTACAATGCGGTGTCCTGTTGAGCAGCAGCAGCCGCACTTACATACATACATGTGTACATACATACATATGTATGTAACTATCGCTTCAACGCACTCGTATTCAGCGTTGCCGAATTGACGATTTCGTCGTCATTTCGTCGTCATTTTGTCGATTTTTACAAGTTTTTTTATTTTAGTTTTTCCACTAAATTACATATGTATGTATGTATGTAAAAAATTTGTTACAGGAAAACGAAATCCAAAATGTAGTTTTGTTCTACAATCGTACTTTAAGTTATATTAAATTTGTTCTAGAATTATAACCAAATCGTTATTTTGCACTGCTGACACTGATTTGAAAGAGATAGAGAAGTAGGAGTGGGAATTTATTCAGTCAAAATTATCTATCAGTTATTAAATGGCAATGTTACACTACGAGGCCGTTCGCACCAGGCGATTTTGCGTTCAATTCACGCAGGGTTGCACGAAAAATAAATTGAATGACTAAAAATATAAAAAAATATAAAAATATTCGCCATAAAAAGGCGTTTGCATTGTTCAATTTTGCATGCGACTTTTGGTTGAACGGCCTTTCAACTAATCGCTTTCGACAAAGTTCGTCACCAGACAATATTTAGCCATTCAACTTTTTCCCGTGCAACGCTGCGTGAGTTGAACGCGAAATCGCCTCATGCGAACACCTTTTAAGGGTCTTCACATCCATTTTGTTAGTTTTTGTAAATTGCTGGTTTTAAATTGTAATTTTAAATTGTCGTTAACAATAGCAAATGCACTTTTAGTAACTAATATGCAATGTGGGTTCCATTTGGTTTTGTAGTGTGTGGTCATATTTATTGGACCGTATGCACAAAACCTAAGCAAATGCTTTTTTTTTTGAATTTCAGACCTTTTACTCAATTTGTTCATATAAATTTAAGTTAAAGTTACGCAATTTTGAGAAAACGAAATTGCTTAGTTTTTATGCATACGACTCGTTGTGTGTAATTCCTTTGTATTTTTTATTTTGTTAAAAGTCAAAAGTTTTATGATTTTCTGGCTGAAATTACGATTTTTTTTTTTTGGGTAAAGTGGCGATTTTCCAGCGCAAGCTTTCGGCAACGCTGCTCGTATTTGCTGTTACTACAACAACCTGACTACAAGCGGTCAAAATTAATGAACACACACACAGAGCAACAAAAACAATTGCTTCCTAAGTACCTTCATACATGTCCATATGAATGTTAGTGAGTATGTATATGTATGTAACTATTTTACTTGTGTTGGCACATATGTAGTTTTCGTACTCCTTATCGTTCATTAGCATTATCATCAACACCATGTGCATTGTGAAAGTACGTTGTTGCTATGTATTATCGTTGTTGTCACTAGCATCAGTTGCATATCAGCAATATCAGCATCAACAATGAAATCAAAATCATCAACCAGCAACATTAGCTACATATAGTAGATAGTTGTGTTTTCGTATACTCCAGCAAAAAATATCCAGTTACGTGCCAGTAACCAAATTTCGGAGAGTAAGCCAATATTTACGCGCCCAATGAGTGAAATATGCAGAAAGTACGAAAACGCAAAACCACCAAGTAGTTGCTAGTTTTATGAACAGCTGTTTAATTTGTTATTGTCCGATGCAATTTTATTAGAAAACTAGTATTTTCCATCTTATTATCTATATCACAGCCGCACACCAAAATTTGTGTAGTATCCCTGCAGTGAAAAGCCAAACCAGTTAGAAAAAATACTAGTTCATTAACTAGGATGTGCCTACCAGTTCGCCAATTTCGAAGAACTTAGGCGATCAGCGACATCTGCCTTTGAATTGCCAAAGCCAAAAATTAAACGCAATTAATTGCTTTTCTTACAAATGTCGGCTGTGGCGTCACGTGAAGACTACTGGTTCTGGTTCTGAAATCGCAGGTTCGAGGCCGCTTGGAGGTGGTTAAGGATTTTTAAGTTAAATAAATGTAAGTAAAAATAATTTATTCAATTTATAAATAAATAACAAATTTGAAAATCTAATTGCATTGCAAAAAAACATTTAGGAAGAATGCTTGTGCTATAAAAACAAAGAAATTAAACAAAAATATTTTTTTTATTAAATTTAAAAATTACAATAAACAGCCTAAACAAAAAAATAAATTTATAAAAAATAAAAATAAAATAAAAAATAAAAAAATTTTCCCTGCGCCAGGATTTGAACCTGGGTCCTCAGGCTTACCACGCGAGTGCTTTGCTCTGTCGGCCATTGTGACTTCTGGAGCGTCGCGAGCAAAAAGGCCCACTTCTGCTTTTCACGGGGCATGAATTGGCAGACTATCTCATCAACTGGTATGATGCTACTAGTATTTCTACTAGTAGATGCTGATGCATAGCCTGACAATTGACATCTCGTAGGACATCGCAATGTTAAAAATACCAGTCGCTAACATTGAAAAAGGATAGAACGTGAACTAGTTGGGCTGAAAAGCAAACTGGTAGAATTCTAGTTCACAACTAGTAGCTTTCCCTGCAGGGATATCTCAGACTTATTGCTCCAATTATTGCACAGAACCCTTTATATGAATTTATTAAATTTTTTCAAATCGATTTCGAGCTAGAATGGTGAGATCTGGTTTTCGCTGCGCTGGTAGCAAAATAAGATTCCACTCAGGTACCGAACATAACAGTTATTGATGAAATCTGTCATTGGAAAATTCACTATGAAGGATATGTTCTACAACTTAGTGATACATACCAATCGATTTCTTGATTCACCGAGACTCAAATTTGAAATAAATTTTTATTTGTAATTTTTATGCAAAATTAAAAAAATAACAATTATTTTAGATTTTTATATTATAAATCCAAAATAACAATTATTTTTAATTTTAAAAGTATATGTATTTATTACTTTTAAATCATTCGTAAAAAGGTCATTAACAATTTTCGCAGTTAAGAAGGTGGTGCGAAACAAAAGTTTACTACGACTTATATAAACGACTTTTATAAATAATAAAATAAAAAAATAAAAGTGGTAACTGTTACGATCCATGCATTCACGTAATTCGAATCGAAAACGAAACATTTTTCGATTTGTGAAAACGAAAGTAATCAAACAACTCTACTCCTATCAAAATTGGTTTCCCACCGCCTATGAACTAAAGGTTTACGTCCGCAGCTTCACAATAATATTCAGTCCACCTTTGTTCTATGCTTCCATACCTGCTTGCTTGCTACCACAAAAAAAAGTACTGGCTGCGAGTTATTATAATTTAATGGCAAGTACGTGTAAAAATACGCAGAGAAAGGACAATTTAGCGATAAAGTCAAATAGCTAAATGCCAACATAAAGACGCTACAGCTCATTACTCTAACGCCAAACGATGCGCACGAAATATATGTACTCGTACTTATGCATGTAGGTATGTATGTATGAGCTTCGCAAATATATATTCAATAGATACTAGGGTGGGAGCAACTTTAATAATAAGAATGCATAGGGCTTCATCTTGGACCTTATGAACGAAAGAGACCAAGCTTATGGCAAGCATGCTCCCTTACTTGGAATATGGACGAAGCTCTAAAGCACTGAAAGCCTGCGCTCTAATTTTCATTCCGATGATTCTATATTAAATCGAGAAACTTGAACGGTTGATGCGCCTTTGGTTGAGCGGTAAGCATATTTCATATCGTCGGTGAAACTGCAAAAACGTTCTATGTCACCTATTACATCTGGTGCTTAATTCATCTGTTATCTGTATCTGATCGCTTCATCAGCCAAAGGAGGACAGTTTTTTAATTCGTTTATTAGGGTGTAACGATTTTCAAATGCTCTACGGTGCACGTAAGATACCATCTAAGTGGTGATAAAGTTTCTAAAGCTTCCTCTATATTTTATATGTGACCGTACCGGAAAAAACCCTTTTCGGCGGTTCGGTTATCGCTACTCTAGAGCATTCAAACTGCACCGCAGAAACTTTAAAGCTTTCTCTGATCATCATTGCTCTAGGTTAGCAAATGACATCGAATCGCGTGCGGCCAGAGCTTATTTCACTTTCTATACAATTTCTATTGACACCTTTAGAGTTAAAAGCTGTATCTGCCCTGCTATAGGCTCTAAAAGTGAGAGTGCGCTTTTGACCGAAACCAGAGCTTTTTATAGCTTTTGATACTTTTGGTATAGACGAGTGTTGAGTTAAAATTCCATCCGCCTATCGCTGCTCAAAATCAGTGGCGAACAGTGACAGTTTTTACGATGTTTTCTCTAAATAAAATTTATACAAGTTTTAAAACAATTCCCAGAGAGTGTGTTTTCGATGTGACTACTCTAGACGAGTAATATGCAAAGAGAGCTTTTACTCTATTTATGTCCATACCAGTCACGACCACATCGTATCCAGGGAGAAAAGCTTTTTACCGCTTTCAGCACATTTTATATGGAAGCGTACGAGGTTAAAGCTCTGTCTGATAGTTGATGGTCTATATAAAAAATAAGGAACACATTTGGTACAGGCGCTTGTTGAGTAAGAACTCCATCTGCACAGCGCTGCTCTAGATCAGTGACGGACAGTGAGAGTTTCACCATGTGTTTATTTATTTATTTATTTATTTAATTAATTAAGTCAAACACACAACCATAAGTTATTTTTACAATGTTTGACCTTAAAACTAGATTACATAGAAACAACTTAGATTAATTATTATTATAATTAGCAATTAATAATAGTAGTGGTAGAAGTTATGGAGGATGGGACCAAAGTAGGGTTTAAGTAGGAGAATGTAAAAGAGATGGATGATGTGGTATAAATACATCAAATTGAAAGAAAAGAGTACGTTCAACAATATTCTGCAAAATAAAGAAGCAATTCCTGTCTAAAGCGCAAGGTCCCCTTTATGTTTCTAATTTTTAGGGGTAAAGTGTTCCATAAGCGGACAGAGAACACAAAGTATTGACGTTCGGTCACCAAACAACTATATTTCATTGGGACTAAATTGAGCGAACGGGAAGATTTGGAAAACTGAAGTCGATCTTTGAGATATCGGGGCCCCTGAGTAGTAATGATCTTCTGAAGTAACACTAAACATTTAAACTTTAGCAAATCGTCAAAAGATACAGATGCAATTTGCTTTGCAAACACAGAAATGTGGTCATAACGTTTTTTACAGTAGACGTACCTAGCGATGTTATTATACGATACATTAAGTTTACTACGTATGTTCTCTATATAAAATGCATAAAAGCTTTAAAAATGCTTCCCAGAGAATATGTTTTCGTTGTCACTACTCTAGACGAGTAATAGGCAGAGAGAGCTTTTACTCTGTTAACGCTCATACCAGTCACGACCACAACGTATCCAGGGAGAAAAGCTTTTTTAAAGCTTTGAGCACATTTTATATGGAAGCGAATGAGGTTAAAGCTCTGTGTGGTTGTTGCTAGTCTATATAAAATGTAAGGAAAGCTTTAAAAATTTCTGCAAAGCGGTGCTTATCACCACTCAGAGTTCTACTGGCAACCAAATTAGACAAAGGTGTTAACCATGATAGTCATTGTTTCTAAAGCAGGGATCACACGATTTGGTCATTTGTACAGATTTAACTATTTTCTTCCTTACAGAATGGTGTTATTTGGAAAGCTTTTACGAAGCTGCTCTCATTCTCGTGAACCCCGCGTGTGTGTGGAGTACACAAAGAAAAATTAGATTGGATAAAATGAATTGAGATTATATCGAAATGATATCGAAACAAATGGAAGTTTTTACTTTCTTTCCTGCCTCGAATACTATTCCACCCACCCTTGTACAATTAAAGTGTGTTTTATATGCAACATTTCTAAATTTGTGCAATAGTTTTAAAGCAACTGCAACGTGCTCGCTGGCAATACAACATGACGCATAATTTGTGTGCAAGCTGACAAAAAAAAAGCATTTAGAGAAAACGAGTACTTGCACCATTTCACCGCCTCTTTTTTCAGTGGCATTTAGTCGCTTGGCAATTTTTACGCCGGCAATGCGTTGAGTTATTTGCAAGGCGTGTCGATCGTTAAACAGCGCAAAGATGCACTGAAAAAGAAAATCATTTGCAACAACCATGCAAAGCAAAAACAAAAGCAAAGCAAAATATGAAACGGAGTTGCAAAACTACATGAATAAATCCACGCACGGGGGCAAGAAATCTACAAAAGACGCTAAAGACGACGGCTAGCCAACGACGTGTCGCCTTGCCAGCCTACTTTGGAGTCGTTTTCCAATGATTTAGTTGCACGCTGGCGCAACATAAATCATGCAACCATGCAGAAGCACAGCAACAGCAGCAGCAGCGGCTACTAGAGCTGCAACAACAACAACAGGCGAGTCAACCAATGCACCACTGCAACGGTACGTACACTAACGCAATATTGCAATACATATACATATGTATAAAATCGTATTTTCGTTACCCTCTTTTAAGTACCTTTATGAATATACAAGTGCTCTACTGCCTCCATGTTGCAGGCTTTCGCATCGCTTTCGTAGGGAGGAGGCTGTGCTGCCAATTCGGACATGTTTGTCACACACAAGTTGAAAGCAACACTAATGAGTTATATGTTGTTGTTGGTTATGCTGATGCTGCTGTTTATGCCAGCTTTAGCTGCTGTGCTGCTTTTATTGGTCTCTTGTCATATGTTGCTGTTTTTGCAGCACTTGCATTTGCTGTAAAATTATTGCTTTGTTGTTGTTGTTGCCGTTAGTGCCAAGTGCAAGGAAAATAAATAATGCGCATTTAAATGTCACATTTTGAGGCTGAATGCGGCGACATATTTTCAACATGACAGCCAGCTATAAATTTTGATTTGCGGTTTGAGGTGTTTTTTTTTTTTGAGAGAGAGGGGGTCACACAAGCACATTTATATGTACTCCTACATATATGTATAGAAGGTGAAGAACTTTGTTTGTATAAAATTTTTATTTGCAAAAACAAAATTTATGATTTATGCATTAGAATCAAAACGTCAAAAATCAAGGCAAATACAATTTTTAGTTTTAGTATCAGATTTTAAATTCATAATTTGAACGTTAAGATTTTTAAAATTTATCCTTAATTTGCAGTATGAATACTCCTCCGAAACTTAGAGAGGTACAACTGCTCTGAGAATGAAGAAGGTCTACTAGAAAAAATTTAGCCAGTTTTAGCTACTTCATTTAGTTTAAAACATTTTTATAATTTTTTTATGAAATAAAATTCAATATAACATTGCTGAATATATAAGTCTCTACGGCACAAGTAATAGATACTTCCTTAATAGGTAAATGATTATCTGGGTTACTTGGCATATAGTTTGGTTTGACAAAAAAATACAATATAAGTTTATAGTTACTTTCAAGTTGTATTATAACTCATCCAATCTGTATGATTCACTCTGAAATTATATGTTAATTCGATTAACAATATCCAAAATATTTGACAAAAATAAATATTAATATACGATTTATTGTGGTAGTCATTTCAGAATTTAACAAATTGCGATTAAATTCATTATCGAGACTTTATCAAACGCGTGGGCCGATAAATGATCATATGGCTTTCGGTTTGAAAGGTTTATCGGACCCCACAGTTACGCAAAATAGCCATTGCCAGCTAAATACACTTTTCATGCGATATATTATTATTTCTCTTTGTTAAGTATAAACCTTTCTACTCTTCATCAGATTTTTAAATTGTCAATTGTCTCGCAGCTGTCGCCACGTTTTACCTGGCATCCGCCGAATTGATGGCCGAAACTTGCACCGAGCAACGCTGCGTGGTTGGCCCGCAGAATTGTACACCATGTTCGAAGCAAAACCAAAAAAAAAACTTTCGGAGTAACGAACAAGAGTAGCTCTCATATATTTCACTAAAAGCCAATTTTGTCGCCTACGCTTTCAAACGCGGGCGCTTCCTTCACTTTGAGCGCCTCCTCGAACCAGCCACCTACCTCTAGCAAATGCAATGTGTATATGTACTTGCCCTTACACCGTGGTGCAAGTGAGATTTCTCATTTTAATATTTATGAGCTTAAGATGAAGGGAACAACCTGCAGCCAGTCAGCGGTGATGCCAGTGAGGAGAGCAGAGCGGCAACAAAACATTCGCTGGTATCCTTCAATAAACCAGAAGTAAATGGAAAATGGAGATTCAAACGTCAGTTGGCAGTCAACAGCCACCAGCCAGCAGCATCAGAGAGTAAATAACACCAACCAAAGAAAGCAGTTTGGGGGAGGGGAACCGTGCAATTCAATCAGTTGTGGCGCCCTATTAGTCAGCTTTATGCGACCAACTAAAGTCAAGTCGAATTAGTTGCAGGAGTAGCAACAGCAAAGAGAAAACTTTAACCAACGATATAGCATATTTTTTTTATACGGCACTAAATACTGGATTGTATATACGAGGCACAACAAATAAGCGGAGGAAATTGGAGTAGAAGGAGCCATTTAATCGGGACCTCGACGAAAGCGCCAGAAATTTTTTTTTTTTACGAAATTTTCAAAAAGGGAAGATCATTCGCAAAAAAAAAATGCAAGCTCCTTTTTAGGACCAGTGGCTTGGCAATAAGTGAAACTCTCGGACTGATGTTTTTTTTTTGTCATCTATTGCTTCCCAAGACTCTACAAACACAACTACGTACATATGTTGGTCTCATCTTTCACGCTCGGGATCATTCAATCTATTCGATAACGACGATATTTCTAAGTTAAACATTTTTTTTTGCTCAGTGTAACAATGTGGGCGTTAATATTTGTTGTCGTTGTCCGGCGTTACCGTAGCACAGACTTTTATTCAAATTTAGTTGGAAAATTGTTTTTCGACAGCTGCATTGGTAGCTGAAACAACAGGTGCAAACCAAGTAGCAACAATGAAAGCAACAATTTAAAAACAACAAAAATTAACCGCTCTAGCTGTCGCTACGTGAAGCATTAAAACAAAGACAATATTCAAATACACATAAAATAATGAAATTTATGCAGACCAAATATATATGTAGCAAACCTCTTTGGTTCAGCTTTTGCTCCAATTTGGGGCGTGCGCCTTAAAGTTGTTGAAGCGACTTGCGAGAATACTTGCCTGCCGTGGATAGACCGCTCTTAGGAAAGGTTTCTGTTTCTATTTCTAGATCTTAGGCCCTACGGAGTGGTAGTACGCATTTCTAGCCACTAAGCTAGTGCAGCGCGAACGGTGGTTACTCCTAAATAATGTCCAGGGGGCGGTAATTGTGGCAGTCGGATCCGATATCAGGAATACACGAGTAACCATCAAATCCTTAGGTAAGGTTAGGTTAGGATGACGAAAGTAAAATATTCCATACATTCACTCGGATACAGAATTGTCCATTGTGATTATCAGGAGACGACATGTACCTATAATCGAAATAGGTGCTTTAAGTCATTATTCTGCTGAACCAATTACCCTGATGAAGCCGAGGAGATCCAACAGTTCCACCTCAGCTACCTCGCCCAGACTGTTGAAGAAGTGAAGCATTGTGATGACGTCGGTAAGGCCTCTTACTGCAGATATATTGAGTTTCAGTATGTCTCCTGTCTTTTTTTTTACTAAACTGCGGCCATAATAATATTGTAGTCCCAAAGTCTTCCTGTTTTTTCCACAAGTCACTCGTCACGGTGTAGTCATTAATTTTCCAACTATGCTAGTACGGAGCTATCCGCTTCTTTTATTAGCATTTCTGAGCCACATCTGGCCAACTCGTAAGCCGACTCATTCCCTGTAATATTTCTATATCCGGGAACCCAGCATACAATGACGTTGATACGGCTCAGTGACGTCAGCGTGGTGCGGCATTTCCTTACAATTTCCGATTTCACTATTTTAGATCCTATTGCCTTCAGTGCTGACTGATCCTTGGCTGTAGCATTTGCTCCCCCCACGTATACCTGGTGGGGGTGTGAATGGAGATAATACTGCTTATAGTCTCCAAGAAGGTAGATAGACACGTTTGGTACTTCCCCGTCATGACTCATGGGATGCAATTATTATTTAGTTAGTAGGTATTTCTTTCAGTGTATGGGAGCTCAAAGTACCCTGTCCAACTAGCTATCAGCTGTTATCAACACTCACTTACTGCATACTGTCCTTTCTACCTCTACGCTTTGACTGTTGTTGTCCTTTCGTTGGACTCCTGCGCTAGCTGACAACTGGTATTAGCGGATTTTGCATAAAATTTTTCAAATGATTTAATTTTTGTACACATTTATACGAAGCTAGAACACTAAAAATTGAAAAGCTACCAGCAGAGATCTGCGTACACACTCACCTACACCTATTGGAAAATGTAAATAAGTTCAGCTTGCATAGCAAGTTACCGTTATAGTTAGCTTATGGCTGAACATCAGCAGCACTGTTTGCATGCCATGGAGAGTGTTGCAGCTTAATTTGCCATAGGAGAAGGAAGCTGACATTGATGGCTGGTCTACATTGAGCAGCTCGGCGATGGCAGTTGAAGGTGGGGCTATGCTCTCACTTTAGTTGACTTTTAGGTATTTGAAGATGACAGTATTTGGCAAAGGTGTCCAAGTAAGTGTTGTGCAAAAGTCATTTATACAGTTTTAACATAATTATTTGAGACAAAATTGAACGTTGAACTTTTCGACTATTTTAATGCTATTTTCTCGCATTTGAAAGTGTGAATTTTCAGTTGTCGGAAAGTTTTCTGAATATTTAAGTGTTATACCGAACGATTTGTAATGAAGGAGTGAAAATTATTTTACAATTCAATTTTTTAAGGTCAGGTTGATGAAGTCTTTGGAGATGGGTATAATGCAATTGAATGTAAAGGAAATGTTTTCAAGGTATTCAGTTAATTCTTAGAGTATAAAATATATGATTACAACTGCGATGATTGTCGATGCTGTGGTTGAAAGCTGAAATGCCAAGTTATGTTGGTGATAAACTACAAAAATACTATGTACACTAAATTTAGTGATTTGTACTTCAGGAAAGAATTTGAATATTAAGGAAGGACATCGGTATACTTTCTACGGAAAACTATACAAATTAGATCTTTACTTTAAGAAGAAGTTTCATGGAAAGTCAAACTAAAGCTAATGCATTGTTGGACTATTTGAGGAAGGTGGTACAAAATGTTTGACTCAATGTGCTATTTAATTGAAAATTGCAAATACTCTGCCAGCAAAGAAACGTAAATTTTTCCCACAGTGCAGTTTAGTTAATTTTCCAGAAAGTGCCGTTTTCGAGTTCCGTTAGGCGCTTCCTAATTTTATTTTATTTCTTTTAACCAAGAAAAAGTATCCGTGAAGTGCAGAAGGAAAGCGTATTGAACGAAAAATTCAATCAGACAAATTTCAAAAAAAAACAGCCGAAAACGTATCCTTTTCACCACCATTTTCGGTACTTTTCTGTACATACCTACCTACGCACACTTTGGTGGGCAAACGGATCATTGAAAGTATCTGGAAATGGAATCGGTACACGGACAAAAATCCGGTTTTCATCGACTTATTTCCGTTTTCGGATCGGTTTCCGGATTTTTTGCTGGCTGGGTAACTTGTCACCTGTCAAATATATTTTGGTACAGTATATTTTGCTTTGCTGCCTCTATGCTTAAGTGCACATTTAAGATACCTACCCCAAAATGAGCAAAAAAAGCATTATTTTTAACATTTATATGGAAACTGCTCCGATAGATGCATTCAACATACCTGCACATTGGCGATACCTGCCTTAAAAATTGTGCGACTAGTATCAATTATCAATGAAAGTATTACGTTTACCTGCACTGGCCTTGCAATTACCTAATTTTACAACCTTTTATTTATTTTGCTCATCTCGCAGAACAACGAAAATGACTATCAATTTATGTATTTATATAGATAATTAGATAACATTCGGTAAAAATTTCGCTTGCAGTAATTTCTACATGGTAAGTGCTCCGCCAATATTTGGTTTCATAGAGATTCGGATACCTTCCTCATTGAAGTAGTAAAGAAAATTCGCTTAAGTGCCTTTTTCGGTTACGTGCACAAGTTTTTCGTGCAAAGAAGGATGTGCAGCTAAGCAAAATATACTGTATATGAAAGTTAAATAAAAAATGTTATGTCAATTATGTGTGAATACAAGTAATTTTGTGAATAAAGTTGCCTAGTTTACAGGAAATTAGAAATTAATAGTTTATATAAACATTTTATATATCTACATAAGTAAAAATTACATTCAAGAATTAGCGAAAAATATCAGCATTTAACGAAGGGAGTTTTCCAAGGCTCACCCAAAAGATGAAAGTCTTTATGAGCCAATTAGAGTAGAGTTGTCACCTAAAAACTATTAAGCCCTAAAATTTTCAGTAGCCAGTTGTGCCAAAGCAGGCATATCGACACCTTTTCGCAAAATTATCGTATGCTACTTTTTTTTACCAAATTCCCGTTTTGATGCAACTTTCTTTTAAAACTCATAACGCATCACCTGTTCAAATATGTAATACGCCTTAAAACCCAATAGCTACCCCAAAATTTGACTGTAAGTTGTGACGGTGATTTTTTTATTGTGGACGGAAAAAAACCCTGTCCTGTAAAATTTGGTTTTTGTAACATACGATAATTTTCGCGCAAACGGATCGATATAGTACATATTTGAGTCCATTAAGTCTGTATTTTTAATGAAATTCTTGCTCCTTGCCGACCACCTCCGCTCCAGTCACTAACCTCTGGGCGTGATTAATAGACAACATTAAATGCCACACACACATGTCAAGGAGGACGACGACTCAAGCGTGTGCATCATAATCGCCTAAAACTCATACCAATGTCAGTACAATAATTTCCTGCGCGTGTGTGTATGTGCGCTGGCTTAACTTATTGGCAAGGAAAGCTTCGTCTACTAGCAAAAGCGCAGACATGCCAGCACAATTTAACGCATAACAAGCGTTACTAATAACCCGAGAGACCAGCGCGATAACCAGCGATAGCCGAGACAAAGCGAGATGGCATTCATATTCACGCTTATCGAAATACCTGAATGCATACACAACGACACTGCAGCAGAAGAGAGCGGAAGGAAGTGCATAGGGGTGTGATGATTGCTGTTGATGTCCTTACAAAAAACCATTGACCAGTCGACTGACCGACAGACCAGTAATCGCATCGAGCTGAAAATTAGTTTCGCACGTTGTGCATAAGCGCAATTCTGCATATACATACATACGTACACATACAGTGTGGTAACATCGCCAAGACTAATTTTGTTTCAAACCACCCACCATAACTCACTTTCCGGCGTTCGTACTCACATAAATTGGCATTTTAGGAATGGTGCGGTAAGCTATTGCCGTTCGTCGAACGCATTAACTTTATCCCCGGGAATAGCGCTGGGATTGAATGGTGCTAATGCATTTGGCATCTAGGAGTACAACAATAGTGTCACGTATGTTGCATGCAACAGTGCACACGAAGAATGCCTTTGCTTGGTGGTGCTGCTGCAGAATCAAGGCTCAAGAACTTAGTGGGCGAGCATATGCAGACTTAATAACCAGATCGAATCAATGAAATGCCCATTCCATTAAGTGCAAGGCATTTTGCGTATCTTTTTTTACACTTCATACCTTGTCCTCTAAACAACTGCTTCTTAACGCCCAGAATATCCAAGTGTTTATAATCATATGCCAAAATTCGTGAAATACGCGCGATTTTAGTACACTCCGACCCTTTTGCTGGAAAGCTCGCAATGGGCTCAAGACAGGCGAGTTCTGATGGAATCAATGATGAGAAGAGAGTACAGCGACTTAACTGAAAGCAGCTTCCAGAATTTAGTTAGAGGAAGCGAGTTCACATCAATAGCACCTCTTCTATTGCATTGATCGGAATCAGGAACGCTTCAATAGCGTAGACGGATAACTGCGCAAGCATAATCAAAAAGCAGATCACAATTGCATACATCACCACATATATGCAGGAGCATTTCAATGCTTCTATGTGGCTATAAGTGTGTGTATGTATCTGCGTACGAGTGTTCACACTTCCTGCTGCAGCCAGCCAGTAATGCCTCAATTTCCGTTTAGCCTCGAAATTGTGCGATTTGTGCACCCACAACGACTACAATAACGATAACAACAACGACAAATACAAATGAACTCAAGTGCACGATGACACAAAATCAAACGCTCGCCCCAAAGCTCCGCTACCCATATGATGCTTCGCTCCAAATGCAAAGCTTAAGATCAGTGTGCAATCAAAGCCAAAATAAAAGTGAAATGAAATGGACGTGAAAGTCAACTTGAATTTGCCTTAGTCAAACTGCGCGACAGCAATACATTTGAAGGCAACAAAGCAACCAACTGAACGACAAGCAGAAACTGCTCAAAAGTAAGCGAAAACTAGCAAAAAGTAGGTAGTGTGGTACTATGTCGTACCATTATCTCTGCCCACATTGTAGTGTCGCAAATAAATTGAAGATGTGATCGTTGTGCTCTTACCTCTGTTCAACTGAGTGCACACCGATTCCAAGGAGGTACTTTGTGTGGGTATCTGATGTCGCTGCGGCACGTAATGAAATTGCATTCAATTAAGCATTAAACATGCCAGTGCAAGTTGGACAAGACCGCCACCACTATGCACACAGAGCCATCCATGTTTACACGTAGATGTATGCAAGTATTTGCTTGTGTAGTGAAACTACCTAAGAACAGTTGTGGCGGTGGAAGTGGCACAGGGCTGATTGAGTTCAACAGCTTTTGGAGACGATCAAATGTCGCATTGTATGGTACGTATCTGTGGTGGTGGAGGACTTATGGGATTAATTGAGTATAGGTTAGGTCAGGTTAGAGTGGTTGCCACTCGCTGCAGCCATTTGTTACTTTCCCTCCCTTAGTTATTTAAAAAAGTCGAGAACGTTCGCCGAGTTCAGGTCGACTAAACAATATAAAAAGTACTTGCTGAAGAATTAATTGCGCTTGTTGGCGGGAAAATGGCAGAGATTAAGTTCGATGCTTTCCACCTCCGCGTCGTCTCTGCAATTGCGGCAAAAATCGTTGTTAGGGTATCCTTACCTCTTCCGTGTTTGCCCATAAGGTGATTTTACCCCGAGGTAGGAGTGGTCCAACTGAGTGAGAGCTATGGATCGCCTTACATCAATCTTTGGCCAAATTTGCCTGATAGAATGGCGGGTGGTTTCCACAGTCCAAATGCTATTTTTCTCCTCGAAGAGATAAGCCATAAGTCTGTTTTGCAGGAGGTTGGGGTATGCCCGCATTCTGAGCAGAATTCCCTTCGTTGCCAGCTCGTTGGCTAGGAAGTTCCCAGGGACCCATGCAACAATCACGGAGCATTTCGATGCCAGCATGTTGAGAGTCTTACTGCCATCTATGGCTACTTTGGACGTTGTTCCGTTAGATTTGAGAGCAGCCTGTCTGTCGGCATAGATAGCGATAGGCCGTCATGGATGGCCGGCGGTTATGAGTCACCGAGCCGCCTCTATTACGGCCTTTATCTCTGCTTTAAAGACGCTACAATGGTCCGTTATGCGAAAACTGAGATTTAGCGCGAGTTCGTCAGAGTAAATCCCACTACCCACTCGCTTGTTAAGCTTGGAACCATCTGTACATATATATAGCCGTAGACCCTGGTTTTAAGTATGTGGTCCTTCCCATTCATTCCTCTCTGGGGTTCAGTTTCTTATCTAGAATAACACCAAGGTGTTTGACCTAGATTGATAGAGTAAGTGCCACCCCTTTCAGGGCGGGAGGTTTAAATATAGGAGTTTCATACGGTCTTGTAGAAAGTACGAGATCTGTCTTGGTAGGATTGACACTAAGACTACATTCCTTTACCAGACTGAGTGCGTTTTGCAATAACTCACTCAAGAACCGCAGATGTTTGCCCGTTTCCAAGATTGCTATGTTATCAGCGCACACTAGGATTGACAACTGGTGCCCTTTAAGCTTAGATTCCAGAGTAGAGGAAAGAGAACGGCTTCTTAAGGAGTGCCTCTGGTCACATACTTTATAATGGAACCATCCCCCATTTCTAATAGACTAGTTCTATTTTCGGGAAGGAGCCCAACAAAATCCACCAGATCCCGCTGCACCCCCGTCATAAGGATGGGGTTAACACCCGTAGCAAATATATCGATAAGAACGGTTTGATATTTGAAAAATAGATATATGATGTACTCATAAATACACGCAGATAAATGTCTCAATACAATTTTTTACAATTTTGTATAAAATTTTTATCGAAGTACGAAGCAAATTCATCGATTTATATCGATTGAGGGGAGGGAGCCCAGTATGCTAGCATGTATGTATTTAAATATATCAAAAACAAAAATTTATTCGAACAAAAAAGGTATGTAGCAATTATTATCACCTCTGCATGGTTGGAAGCCATAGAAATTGAGAAGTGTATGTCCAAAAATTCCATTAACTTAATGTAGGAAATTTTTGCACATACAGCAG
Source organism: Rhagoletis pomonella (assembly GCF_013731165.1). NCBI lineage: Eukaryota > Metazoa > Arthropoda > Insecta > Diptera > Tephritidae > Rhagoletis > Rhagoletis pomonella. Next base: position 63,809,287 of record NW_023458559.1, on the reverse strand, counting down.
TACATAGCATGCATTTAGGCGCCTAGTATTAGCAGTCGCGCCTAAGAGTCGATAATTACACTTATGATTGCATCGATTGCTTAATATACAAATTCGAATGTGGAAAGAGATCTTTCGTGTCTTGGTCAATGTAGAGAAAATGTTTTGAAAAATGTAGTTGCATACATACATGCTTTTTTTTCCGAATAGTACATGAGAAATTCTACACATCTCAGAATAATCGCCAAACACTTTTAATACGTGCAAACGTCTACATTTATCCGTACCATTTTCCACTGTCACACAAAGACAAATTTCTTGAATATACTCGTACGTACATCCGTACATGCGGAATTTTTCGACCACCTACCACTTTCACAATATTTGTTGTATCACATGTGTATTTTGCAATCGAAAACGACCCTTTTTCGTTTATTCTTCTGTCACTTTCACTTTAGCTTTTTCCCTTTTATCTATGCGTAGTACTAAATATATTTTGTTTGTATGAGTATTCGGTGTGACTACAGCGCTTGTAACTGAGAAGCCATTGTTGTCATAATTAATGAAGATATCAGAAGAGTGTCCGAAAACAATGGTAGGGTGACAGCGGCATATAGTGAAAGTGGAGCTTGTAAAACTAAAAAAACGGTAACGATGCAAAAAAACTGAATGTAGTTAGTGGAACGGGTGATGTACATACATAAGTATGTATAAAGTATGCAAAGTACAAGAGAGGAAATTGATAAGAAATACATAAAAATTTAAAAAAAACGTTAATAGAGGAAATGCCAGAAAGAACGAAAAGTGCGATATACATACCCATTAACATACTTTCTAATATAAAAAACATATTTATTTAGTTTTTTTTAAACGAGCTTTAATTTTTTATTTTTTATAGCCAACTGCAAAAGTTTAATTATTATTTGTTATTCATCTTCATCTTCATCGTCATCCTCATCTTCATCTTCATCTTCATCTTCATCTTCATCTTCATCTTCATCTTCATCTTCATCTTCATCTTCATCTTCATCTTCATCTTCATC
>NW_023458559.1:63739438-63807865 GCF_013731165.1 Rhagoletis pomonella | reverse complement strand
ATCTTCATCTTCATCTTCATCTTCATCTTCATCTTCATCTTCATCTTCATCTTCATCTTCATCTTCATTAGAGATTTTTAGATTATTTCTAGTGAAGTTAGTTCAACGAGAAAGAGATGTGTTGACAAAGTCAGCTCAGCCATTATTAAGAAGTATGTTCCCAGTAAGCCAATGCTCAGGACTGTCAAGAAAAATTTCTTCCATTAAAGTGAAAGACATCCTTACCCCCTTCCCATCGCCCCAAAATCCAGTTAGGTCACTTCGTGTCGTCTTTCATCACCTTCATACTTATACGTAAACGTTAAAACTTAAGTTCTAACGTATGTGACATCGTTAAGTTGGAAATCATTGCACGGTCACGTGGCAATCTTTAATGTTGTGACTTGCTTGCGCTTGGCCATGATGTTGGTGCTGCAATGACAGATGCTTGTATGAAAAGAAAAACACATATGCAGGTACAGTTAAATGCGACACTATCGCCACTTCCAACAGCATCCATGAACAACTAGAACACGTCTGTGGCACGTGGGCAAGCAAGCAATGCTGCAAGTGACGCTTTCAGAAGATGTCAAAGCGCATTTGGTTGAAAGGATAGAAAGATATATTGTTACCTTAATATGTATAGAAAGGCGCTAACTAATTTTCTTTATAAATTCAACTTTGTACAATGGTCGTTAGATGACTCACTATATAATATTCAATTCACTTTATTGAGTAGAGCACTTAGTACGTATACAATTGAAAACGTGGTACCCCCTTAGTTATCTCCTTTTGATATTTGTAATATCTATAACAACTTTCAATTTTCTAATACAACCAATACGGGGTGCTCAATGAAACTTGCTCCAGCTTTTGGTGAAAGTAAATAAAAGCTCTGTGTACGTTTTTAGTTTATAATTTCAAAAAATGCAAAATTTTAAGTTGTGCCACTTTTGAAGATCGCGTGTGATATGTACACTCTACTTCCAGAGTAAAATATGAGAATCATGCACATCCTCTAATTTTATACATATAAATGTAAAGTTTGGTACCAGCACCTCTTTCGGCAAGAGGAGACAATTTGGAAAGTGCCCCAAACCCTATCGGAAAAAATTTTTTTGGGACCACTCTAATGTACATTAGGGTGGCTTTAGGCGCAATTTTCGACAAAAAAGTGTTTTTGTGGCACACTTATCTTATATAACGCATGATAAACGCAATAAACACTTAAAAGAGATATAGTAAAAAAAATTAAATAACAACTCGTTCTATACGCCCGTAGTCGTAAATGTAACGTATACGTCCCGTTTACTCGCACGCCTTAACTTATAAGTCATACTGCATTCTTCTCCGATTTGTGGCGTGCGCTTTGGTGTTATCACATAAAGGGGAGGGAGCTACAGTTTTACGCCTACTCCGAACGGTGATTGTATTTTTATGAGAATCTGTTTTTCATAGCAGAAATACACTCGGAGGTTTGCCATTGTCTGCCGAGGGGCGACGGCTATTAGAAAAAAACTGTTTTTGTTTTGTTTTTTATTTTTTGATGTTGGACCTGCGGAGTGGTAGCGCTAACTGCTAACCACTACACCACAGCGGCTGCCAAAATATCTTAATTAAAAAAAAAAAAAATTTTCAAAAATTGCAAAACAATTGCGAAGGATATTCTGCATGCTGCAATTATTTTAAATAGCAAAGGGCCAATAGGGAATTTTTAGTTAAGCAATGCCTATTTCCATGGAACGGTATAATCGGTTAGCCTACATTAAGAACTCTCAAACTCTTTAAGGAATCTTGAGTAAGTTCAAACAAACAGAGTTTCAGCCACCCTCTCCTCAAAGACCTTTCTATCTCTATGAATTAGTGGAAGTTGGTCGTAATAGATTCGGGTCTCTAAGCGGATTAGAAGTATTTCGCCACTTCACCGGTTATTGAGGACACCACAAAGCATGAAAGTCTTGCCAAATTGTCGACCCATTACGTCAAGTGGTCGTTCCGTACGTATTGAGAAGTAAACGCTTCAGCGGGACGCCTGCCATGGTAGAAGTGCTCAGAGACGCTTTATAAAAAAGTAGCACATAAAGGACAAGGTTCGCGGGATGATTCAGGATATCTATGATTAAGAAAGAGTCGAGTATAGGTTTGCGAAAATTGTCCTTTGGTACAGGCGATTTCTTGTTGATTTAGGAAGTGCAGGTGAAATTAAATTTTAGTTTGTCGGAAAGCCAAGCGATGGAGACCTTTATGAGATATACATACATGGATAACGTTTTGATTACTATATGGGTAGAAAGGTTACGTAAACAACGATAAATGAATAAATAGAGCAAGAAGGCCTCAACCTTATCCCTTATCCCAAACCAGCAAATGCATACATTCACCTATGAGTACATCCACATGTCTGTTAGTGTCAACGTCACGGTCATTGTCACGTAGCGCGAAAAACTGCCATCGAGCCATCGAGCCGGCATTGGCAATAACGTTGTCATTTGTGTACATACAGTTTGCACACACTCGCACACTTCACATATACGTACGTACGTACGTCAACCAACCGGTACAATTTAAATTGCACGCGCGCATCAAAATCACTCAAGCCTTAAATTGCCAGCGTAATGTCAACGCTGAAGTGTGTCCCCAATGAGATTCGAAAAGTGCTGCAGCCGCAGCCGCAGCCGCAGCCACAGCCACAGCAGCAACAACGATTTCACCGTTTTACCCTTTCACCTTGCCAAAAAAAAAAAAAAAATGATTGCAAAGGGGCAAGGATATTAGCTTAACTTCATATTTTCGTATGAGTATACTCATACGTACATACATCCATCATGTATGTATGTATGTGTATGTGTGATTGAAAGCATTTGAGTATGTGTTCGTGCCCGTTTGCCTTTTTGCCATTTGTGCACCATAATTGGAGTATGACTAACGGTTGCTGCGTGCGCGCGCGCTCTATTCACCGTTCGCCATCAGTCAGCTATGATAGTTGTTATTGTGTTGTTATTGCCGTTGTTGATTCTGTTCCTAATAACCCGCTCGTCCGTAATGTTGTCATGGTCGTGACGCATACGTGCAATACATTTTGTAGCCCTTTTTTGTTTCTTCCTTTGTGTGAATGCAGTCAAACACACACACACACACACACTCATCGCCATCATTTCATTCTCTAACTAAATTGATAGCGATATAAAAGTTTATTTTCATTCCATCTGTAGTGTGTGTGTGCATTAGGGTGGTCCAATACATACACGTGGAAAAGTAAAGTCGGATACCGATATTTTTTCGGTGGTTAAACAAATAATTGGGTAGTCTCCTGAAGAGAACCAGAGTTTTCCGATTGAAAATTATTGATTTTCAAGAATTCTATACCATTTTTATGAAAAGTTGTTTTTTTTCATATAAAAATGCATAGAAAACTTTGAGCGCGTTGAGCTACCCCTAAATATTTTCTTTGATTTCAAAATAAAAAAATTAGGGTATATTTTTTCGATATAGAACTTTCCTAGGGGGTGAGAGCATTACAATACCGACTTAACTGTTTTTGGACCACCCTAGTGTGCATTCACTGTTGCACGTTTGTGTAATTTGTTTCATCGTTTTTTTTATTTTTATTATTTTTAACTTTATGTTGCGTTGGCGAAAATTTCGCTTCACTGATTTACCGTTTTGGTGCGCAAATTAATGTTTAACAAGTTCTTTGAACTCCACATATGTATGTATGTATATGATGCTGCTGAATTTTGAATTTATCTTGTGTTTGATGAAAACATTTTAAAGTTTTAGACCTTTCTTGTTGAAGCTTTAAGGGGTAATTTTTTTGTTTAGCAAAATTATTGGATTACTGCTTAAACGAGTTTCATTATTTTTTTTTAGCATAGTACATAGCATAGGAATTATCAACAGGCTTATAGAATAACTTGCTTAGGAAACATTTCTCTCCACTTCGCCATGACGTTTCTCTCAAGTAGACATACGCTGACAGAGTTGGCGTAAAAAGCATAGTCGGATATCCGCCAGTATAGACGATAAGAACTCGGAGTCCACAGAGAGAGTAGGAGCTGAAAACATAGACGGATACGTAAAGAGTTCGGACTTCATCAAGCCTTTTACATTCCAAAGCTTGGAAGGTAGTCAGTGTTGCCTGTATGCCGAAGACCGGAAAGGGCTCTCATGTTTCCCCCCAGGGATTTTAATCTGTTCGTTTTTGCTAAACACGCTTTTACCAAAAACGCTGGAGAGACTGATAGACCTGTACATAAGAAACGCGATTCCTCGTGAATGCCTATCAAGAGCTCAATATGCTTATTGCATGAAAAGGACGGTAAATACCACCCAGCACACATTGGTAAAATGGTCAGAGGAAACCTTCACGCATAAAGATTATGCAGTAGAGGCCTTCTTCGATATCGAGGGGGTCTTCAACAATGTCATAACAGAGGCAATAGTCAAGTATATTCATAATCGTGGGGTGGAAACTAACCTAATAAGGCTTATATACAGCTTACTTGGTGACAGAACTGTCCCGGCGGAGTGGGGGAGCGTCTGCACTCAGTACAGAGTCAATAGGAGCACTCCACAAGGTGGTGTTCTCTCTCCCTTGCTCTGCGGTTGCAAACGATTTTCTAGAGGAACTGAAAAAAGTGGGCTGTCGGGTGATCGCCTATGTAGATGATGTGGAACTTTTGGTTAAGGAACGATTTCTATACACCATTTTTGATCAGGACCAGGTTACCTGAACCAAGTAACTAGGTATGTGATTAACGCCGGCTATTGTGGAAGTCGTGAGGAATGGGTAGGAAAGATGTCGGTTGCCTTGTACTGCTGTAGGGGAGCTATCGGTAAAAGGTGGAGTTTCTCGTCCAATTTATTCATAAGCTCTGCGAAAACAGATTTAAGCCTATATTGTTTCAAGGAGCCCTTGTCTGGTGGAACTCACTAGAGAAGGCTTCAATTGTAAAACAGGAATTAGTGGAGCATTATTAACCACACCTACACTGATGCTTAAAATACATATGTTGAACCGGCACCTGCGGATATTGCAGACAGAATTGTCGCAGCTCGAACTGCTGTTCATGAGCTCATGCAAGACTGAGTAGATCTTACCATGTATAACGTAAATATTTGTCTTTATTAAACTCTTACCTAAAAACTGAGCATATGACTTTGACATTTTTAGCCTGGCTTCAATCCACAAAGTATATTTAGTAACAAATGGCAAAGCCAAAAGATATTTAAAAGTTGCTAAATAAATAGACGACTGAGTGGGATTGAAATTAAAAGCCAGTGTGAGGTATGCAAATATACGAGTGAAAAGCAAAACATACTCTAGGGAGGTAACGTACGTTGAGCTGGAGTACTGTGAGCGCGATTACCTTTGCATCTAGCCCACACTAAGCGCTCTTCAAATGAGTTCGTAACAACAAAATCACCAAATAGTCTCTTACTCTGCACCAACTAATCCTCTGTTTCGGTAAGTAAATACTGCGTAGACTAGGTTATAATATGCCGTGGAAAGTAATAAAGAGGAGCAAACTGCAAAGCGAAACTTAAAAAAAAAGAGAAAATCGCAACTTGATGTAGCAACGAATTAAACGGTTGCATTATTTTCATTTCCGTTATTACAATTTCTTGTTTTATTTATTTTCATTTCCTTCTTTATTGCTCTTGTTCTAGACGCACGAGTATTGCTATTCTAAAAGTCAACTAATAATAAGTATTGCTTTCGGTAGAAAAACGTAGCAAATTGCGAAACGATGCAATAAAGACATTCCACGTTATTGAGCGAGGCGAGGCGGTGAGGCCAATAACAGTTATTAAGCGGTTGGTAGAATTAAATACAGATAGCTTTTCCTCGACCGTGAGAACTCTGAGCGGCTTACAGTGGCTTGTTGTCATCGTCGACCTTGTTGCCGCCATGCAACGGAGCAGCATTGAATGCAGCAGTTAGTGGGCAACATTTAAGCTAAAAAAAAAATAAAAATAAATAGGCAGAAGGGTAGCCTTTTACTAGGCAACAAGCGCTGCGTTCAGCATAGCATTTGTAAAAGTAGGTGACCAGCGAGATGTGAGCGGGGTAGTAGGCATTACTAAAACAGCAACACTAAAAAGGAGACGAGGCTTTGGTTTTTTAAGCTATACCCAGAATTGCAGCGGACGACGGTAAGGCGGCCATCGGTTAACCAAAATTCGGTCAAAATTGAAACTGACAAAGGCATATGGAATGGCTCATTATTGTGGCGGCATCGTTTTTAACGCCGACGTTTTTATTTTAATTTATTTATATTTTTACGCGCACTGGGAACGACACAATGTTGATTGAGTGTTAAATGTAGTAATTTTCATTACTTTCATACGCACGCACCGAAAAACTATTTAATTTTAATGATAACTTTACAGTTGTTCACTTACCGTTGACCGCTTTGCCGTCGTCCGCTGTGGGTAGAGCCTTAGTGCGCAACATTGGTGTCTGCTCGGAGTTTATCGAGGGCGCATTATTAAAAAGCATCTGTTCCAACATTATTGAATTTAGAATTAAACCGGATGGAAGGGAAGGAAATTTTGGGTCTCAAGATAAGGTTCGAAATTTACACTTATTATTGACAGTTTTTCTAAATATATCGATATTTATTGATACCTAAGCACAGCGAAGTCAAAAAACTAATCGATCTTTCCAAACAATAGATATCGAGGTCGATTTAAAATAAGAAACTTTACCGTTATTTCCCCTTATTTGACGATATAATTTAGCACAGGCTTGTTATACTTAATGAAAATATGTATCGATAAAATACCGATAACGGTAATGTATCGATAACTCCATAAGTTTCACCATAAGTTATGTCCTTTCAAAAAGTACGTATCTACGTATGATATCTAAAGTCTACACATTTATCGATCTTCCCGAATAGTATCGTTATCGATTTTAAATTAGAAACTTTATCGTAAATCGAACTTGGTTGTCGGTATCATTTAGCAACTAACTACCAATATGGGCCGCTTTCCACTTACTAAGGCCGTTTATTTCCCTATTGTCTTTCCCTTCGAGCTCTCATTTGGCGTATGTGCATATTCTCAAGCAACTAATACGCTCACAAGTAGCAGTTGTATAGTAGTTTTGTATGTAAGCTCTACGAGCAATACAGCAATTGTGCGTGTTTATTGCAAGTGGGTATTCTTGTTTTAATTGCCTTGCGCTTTTGCTGCGATTATCGATAGTTATTTGCTAGGTTTGCTTGCAACCGCGCAGAAATTTGGCACAATTTTTGTGCTGATTGCGGCGCACAGTGGGCATAAAATTACATATTGCGTTCTTTTTTTTAGTTTTCTATAAGAAATCTGTGTAATAATTGATAGAAGAGGGGAAAACGGAAAGTTATAACTTACTTATATAACTACATATACCTTTGGACATGAACAATTCCGAAAAATTCCAAAAAGTCCAGCAGATAACACGAAAAGTTACAAAACTTCTTAAAACGCTGGTAGAAACTCCTTAGTACCAAAATAAAAAAATTGGAAAAATTCCGAAATCGCAACGAAAGATCTAAAAAAAATCCATAAAATCAAGATATGCACACCTCGAAATTTCACGAATGAAGTTTTTGCTTTGGTATTGACTGGAAGAGTCCGGCAGAAAACACGAAAAGCTACGACAAAACCCCGAGAGTTAAAAAAAAAAATCTCTAACGGTCTCGAAAATACCGAAAACTTGTTGAAAAGTTGCAGTAAAATCATAATTGTTACCGAAAAAATCAAAAAAAAATCATGGCGAATCCGAAAATATTTGAATAAAATATGAAGGGAAAATTTGCAGAAAGTCCAAAGAATTAAGAAATTCTCGAAAATATCGAAATCTTTGAAAACACTAAAACGGCCTCAGAAAATTCCGAGGAATCCTGAGAAAATCTCAATGAGTGCGAGAACCCGATTCAATGCGCAGAAATTCCAAACTTTCTAGAAGAAGCACAAAAGCTGCAAAATTATTTGAGAAAGTCGTGAAAAGAACGGAAATTCGGGAAAAATCCCGAATTAACCGAAGGGCTTCCAAAAGGAGCCCACTCCATGACTCCAGCCACAATACTTAGCAAAAAAGGGCAACCAATTAGCTGTCAGGCAATAACGGTCTCTCTTCGCCGCGAAAAGGAAAAAAATTGCAACAAGGCTCACAAAAGGGCTCGGAAAATCGCTTAACTACACTTTGGAAAATAATAAACACAGCTTAGTTGGCAATGAAAAGCTGTAAATACGGCAAAAGCGTAGCGAAAGCAATACACTGCAGCGGAAAAAAGTATAAAAGCAACTACTAAATATGTATGTAGCTATTTTTTTTTGTAAGTTAATCGCTGCTGCCGTAGATTTCGCATTGCGGTGCTTTCATTAGCAAACACTACTAATACATACATGCTAACATGCCATACACATCTACATTCAAATCTACAAAAGAGCACACATATGTATGAGCTTGCATATATTAATTTTGCCGACATTTTTGCATAAGCAGTCAGATAAGCAGCTTGCGTTTTTACGTGTACATATATGTATGAATATGCACATGTGTGTATGTATGCATTTATGTAACCTAGGATATGCAAAGAAAAATATCTACATCCAGCTTTGCTTTTAATTTTTCGCCTTGACGCGCTGCTGTGCAATTTTTGCGGATTATCTCTGCGCTTTACTGTACATTTTCATTTTGTGGCGCATAATTAAAACAATATTAGCAGCTTTGGCGACGCGACCCCTTTCCCCTAGCAGCATTACATCTACTGTGCTTTTACAAGGCATTGGATACCAGTAAATTGAGCGGCTTTTATTGCTGTTGTTGCAAGTTGCAACTGTAACCACTTGCCACTGATAAGCAACGGCCACTCAACGGACTAATTTGTATTTGAATCCGTTTTAAGCGCTTTGCGGATATTATTTATATTTTGGCCTTCCACTTTTTAAGCTGAGCGTATTTTTTTTTTTTAACAATTAAATTAAACTTTAAACAAAATTTGCTGTTCTCGTAATATTTCTGCAAGCTTAGGTTATGTCTTTATAAAGATTTAGGCCGTAGTGTCACTCAGTCAGTTTCGCTTAAATTTAAGTGCTTACATTCTACTCAATAAATTTTCTTAACAATCAGTTTATTTAAAATGCTCGAATGCTGCGATTTTCCTATAGCACACAGCTTTTCATATACATAAGTGCATACATACATATTTCCTTCACATAATCGCCTTTCCATATACACATACATATATGTACATACATATGTATGCTTGTTTGTGTGCGCCTAATACAAATTACATTCCACTGTCGCATAATAGCGCCGGAAGTCCTGCGCATTTCCGTCGTCGGCGCACAATATGTCGTTGCTTGAGCGGATGATTTGCTGATGCGCTTGCTGAGTCATCGATGAAATTGAGCAGTTGTTCGTTGCGCTCGTACGCCGGGTGTGATTGCCATTGAACAGAGTTAATATTTTTGATGACAAGAAATATGTCAATGACAGGAGTATACAAATTACATTTTGTAAGTAGAAAATAAATCATCAATCTACAAAGACAATATAAAAAGTAATATGTGAGAGCAAAGATGAACAAAATTGTGTAGAATAAGAACTGTTTATTTCTTGCTCAGAAAAGATGTAGAAGGGAAAGCTTTCTGCAAAAAGTAAATTTCTGTGCGTCCTTTATTTAAAGATTTTTTTAAGAGGCGGGTAATGGAACACTATAAACTGTCAGATATTTCTGCCATTTGCAGCCGTTCTTCTGGCAGAACGGAGGATACCCACATACTCTGTAAGCGTACACGCCGTAGTGACCGAACTTAAACTCTCCCCCTCCTGCCTTCACCTAAGGATACACACGGGTTGGTCACCGAATTCCACACACGTGATACTCCCGTTGCCCAGGGTCCGCATATGCAAGCTTAGAAACCGAGTACAGACGAACTACTGTGCGTACATACCCAGAAGCGCTACACTACCCTATTACGAATATAAATTCTGAAAAACAACAAAGCTGTTGGAATTAATGACCTAACAGCTGAGCAATTGAAATAAGATGACGAGGACCTCGTTAGGTGTATCCCAACTTCTATACAAATAGCCCAGCCAGCCTGGCTCTTTTTTCTATGTGCACAAGATAGTGAATAAGGTGTCATGCTGTTCAGGAAAATAGTTTAATCAAAATGAGAACTAAGTTCCAGCGTCAGCTCACCAGTAGGAGTATGCAGTTGCGAAATCACCCTCGTCCCACGTAAAAACCACTTCCAATAAAAAAGAACAGCAATGTCTGCGCTTTTAAATCACTCAGCGCGAGTGTGATCGCCGTGGACTAGTAGGATGCAGTGGAGGAAGCTACAGACGACACAAAACACTGCACTTAGGACAGCGACTGGATGCCTTCTGATGTCGCCACAATTCCACCTGCAAGACGAGGCGAAAGTCCTCCCTGTTGCAGAAGAGCCCTTGCCCAGGCACTTAGGAGGCATCTCTAGGAACTGACGGACGAAGTTCAGAGGTTCATTAAGGCTGCCTCTGGACCCGTCAGCATATCGACATACCGTAAGCGGCATTCAGAGGCAGTCTGCCTCGAGTTATGTAGACTCCGGACCTGTGGATGACGTTCTATGCACACAACAACAAAGAAGACCTCTCGATTGACCCTCCCTCCCTTCATACTTCGAACCATCTGTGTAATATTCACCAGCGCATTATACTACTACAGCTCCTCGTTCTGAATGCTCCACTGATTCCAATGAGAGCGACTCGTTGTAGCCGCTCCGGCTTTCTGATTAGTGTATTTCATCAGCTTTGATGCAATGGCTAAGCAATAGGGTGGTCAAAAAATAAATAAAATTAAAATATTTAGCTCTCACTCCACTGGTTTTTCTAAATGGAATAAAAAATACCCATTGCTTTTTTTTAAGTTTTTTGGGGACCTATTAAAAGTAGTTAATATCAAAAAAAAAATTTAAATAAGCAATTCGGTATTGTTGTTGGAATTCTTTTAAAGAGGAACAGGAAAAATAATTTTCAAGAATTCTATACCATTTCTGCGAAAATGTGCTTTTCCCCCAGATAAAATACACGGAAGACTTCATGGGCTTTGAGGCAGTTCTAGGTATCATTTTTTTTTACAAAAAATACGGGTTTTCTTTTTTGCCATTTAGAAAAATCCTAGTGGCTGAGAGCTTATTATTTTAGACTTTTTTACCCCGCATGTATTTCTGGACCGCCCAACTGAACAATCGTTTTTGTTATGGTTTTTGAAAATTTTAAATAAAACAAAACTCGGCTACCTGTCTCTTCTTTGTTATTTGTTAAAAAAAAAAAAAAAAAATTTTCCAACATTTTTTTTTAGTCGTTAAGGAATCTTTATTTCTAGCTTTATTAAGTATGTGGTTAAATTTCACTTTTTCTTAAAACGTTTTTATCCTTCACATAAATATCAGTTTCTCCCTTTTTCACCTTTTTTCCCTGACTATATTTGTAGTTTTTTTTTAAATAAATTACCAAGGATATTTTCCTAACATTAACACCTCATTGCTTGTTCTCGTTTTACCTGTACTTCAAAAGCACTTATTGTTGCTGTTATTGCATTTAATTAAAAACTTTAATCGTTTACAGAAAAAACTTTTTCAATAATTTATGCCGAATGACTGTGTGACAATTACTCGCACATATTTGCTTTCCTACATACTGCCCACCAAACAATTTTTGTTGCCGGCAATAGGAAAACGTTTTGCCATCGTATCGATTTCCTATTACCAGTCGCTCTAAACGTTTTCTTATTACCTGAATGAGTCGTTTTCTTATCGCTTCAGGCGATATTTGGACTAATTTTAATCTTTTTAATACTTCAATTAATTTTTGTATACAAAATTGGAATCCTGTCCTCAGTGAAAATTAGACGATTTTGGATAATACTGTTGACGCGAAATTTTTAAGTTTGGAAATTTTTGACAACTTATTTATTCCAAAGTTGACATGAAAGCAATGATGTTGCCCCTTTTTGTCACCACAGCAATAAATCGGTGAGTCGCCAATTTGTTGCCATTGACGATTGTTGCCTATTTCTCATGTTTTGCATGGTGGGTATTTTTATATCAAGTTACATATCTATGTATATGCGAAAGTCGACAACAACAACAATAACCAAATTATACGAATGTGAATAGAAGCAACACAAACATGAATGAATGTAACAAAACTAACAACAGTAATAATAAAAGTGAATAGTATGAAAATAAATTAAAACAGCCAACAACAGCAATTAAATGCAAACTACAGAATACAAACGGGGCAAAGCGGTGTACAACCAGCAAGAAGTGATGGTAAAGTGATCTGAAATGGAGAAAATAGTCTACCCGTTAAGTGTATGTACGTGTGCGTACGCAAGCGAGAGAAAGTGGAAAGGAACCAAACTCGGCGCTGCCTTGCTAATGCGCCTTTAGGTATGCTAACAACCTGACAGCCAGCCAACCAGCCCCGGTGGCAAATAGTAATTACAAACAGAACGAATGCCAAATGGCGGAATAAAGAAAAGTTGCATACAGAATAATAGCAAATGAAATAGAGGCAAACATTGGCAATAACAATAAAGAATGTGAGTGTTAAATTAGAAATGGAGAGGGAGTAAGTTATGTTGGCAATGTGAGAAGCGAAAATCGCTAAAAAACAACAGGTAGGGCAAAAATTGTAAAACGGGGTTTAAAAGGTTTGCTGGCAAGGTGAAAAAACTCAGAACCACTTATTTAACTTGTTCCACTCGCCATACCACCACCAGCTAAGTGCAATTTCTTGTGAAATTCGCGTCAATTAAGCAAACAGCGAAACGTTGCGGTAGAAAAGCAGCAACAATAAATACAGAATGTTCAAATGCAATGACATCTGCAACACTTAATTTGCTAACTGTTGACTGCTGACTGTAGTTAACAGACATACTACCGCCAACACCACCACCACCACCACCACCACAGCAACAACGAACGCTTAAATGAACAAATATTGACGACAGCGTTCGCAATGTCCGCAACAGCAAAACGGATAACAATTAATTAAATGACTTTTTAAACTATTTGCAATATATGTATACAGCCAACGCTTGGTCAACGTGCCACAAAATGTGGAAAGCAAACAGCAGAAATCATATTTATTTGCATAACAAGAGCGGGTAGGCAGAGAGGGGGTGAGTGATGGAGGGCGTGTATGAAGCACATGACGGCTTGTTGTTGACTGATGTGGCAGTAGACTGCAGACTGATTTGTGTTCGTTGTTTTATTGGCAATAACGAATAGGTATCGCAGCCAGCCTTTTACTGAATGTGGGTAGATTAGCGTTTACAAGGCGGAGATTTTGTAAAACAATTATGCGACCAATTTTTCAATTAAATTAAATACTTGCCCAGCCATTATTGCCTCCTTATTGCTATTGTTGTCGCAATTATGCTTTATTATTGCAATAACTAGTGAGCGATGATTGGGAAATATATGTAGATTATGCACATTGTTGGTTGTGTGAATATGGCTAAGATTGTGTTTAGCTACATATGAACGTATGAGCGAGTCGGGATAGATAGAATTTAAGACGCCTTAGTAAGCGCTTTCTGTAAATTTGAAGCAAAATTGTATCAAAGCACTTAAATAACTGTAACTGCTTACTTGGTGAACTGCAATGCGCCATTTACATCAACTATTTACATTCCTCTGAGCCACCTACTCGCTAATCCTTGTCAGCTAAGTAAACTTTAGTACCAGAACTTAATTTTGTGCAAATACTTACTTTGAAAGATATTTGCTTTATTTGGCAAAAAGTGGAGTTGGTGTAAGCAAAATCGCATTTTTCTCGCTCAACAATAACAAACGCACCCAAAAGTGAATGAAATAATGAAAATTTTGTAAGAAATCCTGCCAATAGTATAAGTAGAAAAAGCAAAAAACAAACAACAAGTGCAATAACAACAAATAAAAAAAAATGCTGGAAAACCTGCAAACATATTACATACATTTTTCGACAGAAAATGGAGGGAAAGAGAGATAGAGAACTGATGATCGAACTCACTGAAGAAGCAAAAGTTTGATGAAACCCAACAAAAGGAATGCGCTCGCAAGCAATATATGATTGTAGTATATGTGGGTGCATATACACTAATACTTATACAAATAGTAGACACACACACACACATTTAAGTAAATACTTCAACAGTCAGTATGTCGTTGCGTCGCTCATTGTGAACTGAGCTGGTATCTTTGAGCTACTTTATTTCCCTCTCAACAGCATTTGTTCTCATCTAAAGGTTTCACAATGTGGCTGCAGCAGGGAATTTTCATTTTCTTTCTGCTTTAAAAGGCAAAAATTAAGCTAGCGGAGAAAAAAAAAAATTGTCTGCAATAAGAAAATGGGGAAAGTGCGCTTGGGTACTTAACATTAAACTTACTCATCAGTTGTGAAGCGTGCACCACCACCAAAATCAGCTCAAGTGTAAAATTAAAACTGAGCAGTGAAAAATCACAATCAACGATTGCAACAACGGCATCAACATCATCGGCACTATTGTCGAACCCATCAGTACAAGCTGTAGGCGAGTAGTAAAAGGCGAGCACACTTTGTAATGGTTCCAAAGGATCTCTTGACGTTTCTATACCCGAGCGCACATGTGCACAAGAGTATTATAATTTTGTTCACATATAGGTTGCTTGTAACAGCCAAACCGTATCGTGATAGATATAGACAAATGTATACGTAAATGATCAGAATAAAAATAGAAGTCCATTAAGCCATATCTGTCTGTCCGACCGTCGAGCAAAAATTGAGATATCTCAACGAAATTTGGTACGTAGGTTGCCTTTTACCCAAGGTAGGCTGGTATCAGGTTTGCCACTTTGGTGAATTATTACCAAAATTGGTAGAAAAAATGAGGGTTGGTAAAAAGGTAAATTTTTCCTAATTTTGGTAGATTTCTTTTGAACTTACATGCATACGTATAAATATATAACGATATAAGGCTAACAATTTACTGAAATTCCGAGGAGCTTTTGATTGCCTAAATATAAATGATTGTTCGGAAAAAGTATTAAATCAATGCCATTTTTTATCAATGGAAATTTTTAAATAAAAAAACCACAAAAGACAGGCGGCAAAAGAATTAAAAAAAATCAACGGGAACTTTTAGCTGCACAGTGTTGGCTATACTCAAATATTATGGGCTATAAAACTCCATACCTTAAATTGTTTTACAAATTCCGAGTAAAGAATTCTAAATTTAGTCCAAATATTTTTTAATTTTTCTAAATGTTGGAGTTGGTTAAAACGCAAAAAAATAACAAATATTTTTTACTTGAAAAACATTGTGAATATTAACAAGAAAATCGCCAAGCGCTTTTTAAAGTCACTGTATTTGTCTATAATAACTCGAGATGAAGTTTTTTCAAATGATGAAGTTTCATTGTTGCCTTTAGCTTCATCATTTTCACTTTTGGTCGAATACCGTATAATTAGTTAAATAAAAAATTCCTTAAAAACAATTTAATTCTTATTGAAATAACTAAAAAAATAACAAAACTAAAGGTTTTGGTAGATTTTTTTCAAGCGGATGGTAAGTATCTTTTGTCGTCAGTGGCAACCCTGGTTGGTATTGAGAATCGGGGCGAAATCGGCCCACGATATTTCTGTAAATATTCAATTTGACTTGTTGGAAATTAGTATGGGAATAAGAATTATAGCAAAAAAATAATATTATTATGAAATTTTTGGAAAATGGTCTAGACCCCGCCCACTTGTGACGAAATGCTGTATCTCACAGCTAAGAAACTTGTTCAAAATCTTTGAAACCGGACAATAAACAACCCCACCCCAAATCGATGATTCCATTAATCACTTAGCAGAAAATTTAATTAACTATTATACATTTTTGAATAATAGGCGTGGTGCCGCCCACTTATGGCCACAAATGTGTATCTCGGTAACCGATTCATCAAATTCAACCAAAAGTGGTGTACCTTTTCAAATTATTTAATAAGTTAAATGAATTATTACAATATGAGCATCTATATAAAAGGTTTGTAGTGCGGCGTTGCCACCTCTTTAAAAAGCCAAACTCAAATTGAATTACGGGAGTTAGGCAATTGAACTGTGTACCATAATATGGGTGCCAGACGCAGAAGGTTTAAGAAAGTTTTATTAGAAAAAATTACAGAAACTTCATACCCTCAGCGAAGCGGGTGGGGCAAGCTGGTATTATATAAATACAGGTAATTTTTATTATTAAATAATATTCTGGTTTACAGTGTTGTGGGCTTCAAGAGTCAAATCAACTACTTTTTTATTGGTTGGCAATTCTCAAATGACTTATCGGCCAAGGGCAGTCCAGCTGAAACATAATTTTTTTTTATCAATATCACATATGAAATATGTGTATGTTTGTGTATGCTCACCCCAGCGCTGTCCTCCTTTGCCTGCAGGCACAAAGTCACACAAAAATATGTTTTATTTTGGTGCATATTTTAATGTTTGCTGCCCTGTGCGCAACACCAGCCGGAAAATGCAAGCCTCACACCCACCAATCGCCCGTGTCCCCAACCACCAGTCACTCCCACTCATTCTCCGTCTTTCTTTCACCAAACTTTCCGCATCTCTTATACTTTATTGTCCAATATTTCGTCAGCATTATAACCGCCTAGCCTCCCCAGTCTATTTGTCTGTCAGTATCCGTCGATCAAAGACACTTCACGAAAAATGACATTGAAACCGGAAAATTGCTGCGGGTATTTTTATTTTTCTTCCCTCATCTATTTACAATAACAAATACACAAACATACTTGTGCTCAGGGTAATATAAAAGCTGCCCTTACCTCCCCTCAGCTGACTTGGTATGATTTATTGATGAATTTCCGTAGGCATCCATGCCTAATTGATGATAAAGCAAAAATAAGTAAATGTAGTGTGTGTGTGCGGAGGGGGGTTGGGGGTCAGGAAAAAAGTAAGTAAATAGAAGAAAATCAAACAGAGGCTGGGCGTTGGGGTTGGAAAATTTGTTACGTTTCGGGAATTTCATTGATTCTCTTCGATTGAGTTGCAATGCAGTGCCAATGTTTCTCATTTTGAAGGCGGTTGGTTTTCACATCACAGAAAAGCCCGTATTGTGCCAAGCTGCAGGTCATATGTGGGTAGCAATTAAATGCCTGTTATTTTTGCTAGTTGAGTCATCAAAGTTAGGAACATTTATCACAGAATGTATATTTATGTGTTTATTTGCTAGTTCTTTATTTGCTTAACAGATTACAACGAAAATTCCAATTGATCGAATTAAGTAGTGTAAATAAAGAAACAAAAATATAGTGGGAGGGTGGAAAATTATTTATAAATTTTTACTTCAAATGTGTGCTTTTCCACTTCGAGCATCACGAGGAAGTACGTGTAATTTTTTTTTAGAAATAGCAGAAATCTTTCGGAGGGACTACTAAAGGTTTCCAATATTTAAACAAAGTTTTAGTGCTTTTCATAAATTTTTTTTCTTTTTATTTATCTCTATTTATTTACACGCTGATTTCTAGCTCATTCAGAAAATATCGTTGCCAAACTTAAGCCAAATTTTGTTAAATTCTACAAAAAATTTTGCCTCTCAAGTGTCTGTCCACGAACTTAGTGAAGTAGGGCGCAAGAATTAGCGAGCGAGAAAAGCTCCAAGCGCGGTAAGGCAATTGAAACACGCACGCACGCGTGAATTGCACAGTGCACACACATTCATACACAATTGTATTCGAACACTGGATAAGCTTAAGTGCCAAAGCAAATATTTATCAACTGCTTCGAAATGAATTAAAAACACTCGGCGCTTATGTAACATCACTACATACATACATACATATATACAAGTGTTGCAACAACAAAAACAGCAATTTTCACAAAATACTACAAGAACAATGCAATTTTCAGCTGCCATTATTACACATTACATCGACTTGCTGGTTGGCTGACTGGCTGACTATGGCCAGCTGCAATTTATTGCAAGTGAATGCAGGTACGTAGCCAGCAGGAAATTTAGCGAGAAATAGTTTATAAACTTTCCTTCTTCAAAGAATTATCGTAAGAACAAATCTCTTTTCTTTACTGTCCTCACTCTTTGGGAGTTTTACATTTTTAAGTAGGAAAATATGATTCGCGAGTTTACCTTTTTAAATAGTTTTTGTGAGTGTACTTGTATGACTCGCGAATATATTTTACTGAGTCGTTAGTATTTTTTTTTTACGCACGAGAGTTTATTGGACTCTTGGTTAAACTATTCTTTTTGACTAGCGTGCAATTTTCTTTGACACAATTTTTTTTTATGTGCCTTCAAAGTCATTGAATGTGTTAATATTTCTTGTTATGAGTCAACTTTTATGACTCGTGACTACTTTTTTTTGACTCGCGAGTGCTTTTTGGAGAGTTATATATTTTTTTACATAGTTTTTTAATGCGCCTTCGAAGTCATTCAATATTGTGAGTAAACTCTTATAACTCGCGAATACTTTTTTTTTTACTCACGAGCATATTTTTATGACTCGAGAGCGTTATATTTGTATTCATGCGCCAGTTTAACTCTACAAGAGTTTCCAAATTGCCTTA
This sequence comes from Rhagoletis pomonella, assembly GCF_013731165.1. Lineage (NCBI taxonomy): Eukaryota > Metazoa > Arthropoda > Insecta > Diptera > Tephritidae > Rhagoletis > Rhagoletis pomonella. The sequence continues at coordinate 63,789,294 of NW_023458559.1, read as the reverse complement.
AGATTCATCGAAGACGTTCACATTTTCTTCAACTGTCCGTTTTTTGTCACTTTGCCAGCGTTACCCAACTGCTGGCCAGCAGGTCTTCTATGCTCCTCTTGTACCGCCATCCACCCACCTGCCCCACACATTTTGTGCTCTATTGTCCAGTGAACATTTGCTAAAATTGCGCTTAAGCAATAATGGTGCAGATTACGTGCTGAAATTACTTAAAAAGATTTTCAATTGTCCTTGAGTGCAGCCCTTGCCATCTCCGCTCACTTCACTACTCACGAGCGCAGCTATTGTTTTAATAAACCAAGGCGCAAGCCTGTCAGCGTGTGCATTTGGCCAACACGTTTCGCGCTGTTTTTGTGAATTTTTTTTTTCTACTTCACTCTTGCCATGCAACACTTTATTCTCATTTTGTGTGCTGAAAGTTGCTCGATCTCGCTTACAGTTCGTATTGTAGATGTTGTTGTTGTATTTATTATCCCGAACTGCACTGAAATAATGAACTTTTGTTAAGACAACAATAAATTTATTGCTGCGACAATGGTTTTCAATTTTTCGCTTCAACCGAAAAAGAACACAGCCAACCTCCTCCTGTGACCCCCGTGATGCAAGAATCCTTTGCTCCTGTTTCCCCCCGATATCCCTTTCTTGAATTGTTCGTAATTTTTTGTGTGTGCATTTTTCATTTTGCCATTCATCTGTTTATTGTTTTCTTTGCTGTTGACTTATTTGTCCGCTTTTTGGTCATAAGTTGTTCACTGCGAATTTCTAGTAGACATTATTTATTTTGTGTTTGTTTATGCGTTTTGTTTTGTTCCTTGTCTGCAGTTAATGTTTATTGTTGTATTTAATATTAAACAGCTGACCTGCTTATACTTCTGCCTTACAGTGCTTAGAGTAGTTGTTGGTGGACCTACTGGTTGTTGCAATCAAATGCATTGGACAATTTGAAATTTATTTGCTATGAATAGACAATGCAAACGCATTTTTGTGCTGCACCTTTCATCGCACCCCCTTTTACTGGTTTTTCAGCAGTTTACCGTTTCGATTTAATGCTTTTGTTAGTTTTGTGCCATTGAATAGATTTTGATTTGGTGTGCAATTTGTTTGATTTAGATTTTGTGATTGGCGAAGGAAAAATGTGGATTTTAAATGTCTTCAGTTTATTGCTTTTCTGAAAAACCAATCGAAGAAAATTAATAATGAGAGACTATTGCATTGGTTTCAAGCGGTAGGAAATCGTAATGCCAACGGGAACAATAAAAAATTTGAAAGCTGGTCAAATGTTACGCTGAGGTTACCATATGCACATATGTAGGTTATGATTAGAAAAACTTTTACGCTAAAGTAGCAGCTAACTGCCATTTTGATACCATAAACCTCGAATGAATAGTTTAGAACCAACTCGCATGGTTGATAAAGTTGAGTATGTTGTGGAGGCTTATATCAGTGAGTTTTTCTAACGAAGTGAGCTCATATCGACGGCTGAGTGGAACATCGACCTATCTCGGCAGCCAGTTCAAAAACTACCTATCTCAAAAAACTTTTCAAAAACGTCCTATTTCAGAATTTTGTTGAAGAACGCCCTATTTCAGAATTCGTTTCAAACAAGCTCGTGAATCGTATTCTGAAATAGGGCGTTCTTGAGACCTTTTTTAAAAACGTCCTATTTCGAACCGGCTACCGAGATAGGTCGATCTTCCACTCAGCAGTCGATAAGTTCCTTGTATGATATTCCTGCTCTACCATTTTCTGTTCGTCTACATTCCTAGAGCTTCAACAGATATGGGGTTGCAGGCGATGCTCAGGCTTTAGGCCAGAGGGTCAGACCGGCCAACGGCCAGTAAAGATCGCTGCTAGCCTCGCAAAGTCAGATCTGGATTTTCTTAATAATTTCCAAGTTCTCTTACGGTTGTACATGGATTAAATGAGTTTGGCAACCCTTTAACTCGTCTGCAGCCTCATTTCCAGGTATGCAGTGATGGGTTGGGGCCCAAAATAAATCTGGGTCCAGCTGACTACTAACTTCGCTTAAAAAAGTTCTAGAACCCTTCTTCAGTTTCGACTTTTTTGTAAAAGATGCCAAGTCATTACTGGCCGCCTGGATATCCAAAAAAATAGCAACACCCATGCCCTGACCTAAACTACTACGTTCTAAAAGACGCCAGCCTTTAGTTATAGCAAAGACTTCTGCCTGGAAAACGTTTGCTGAATCGGACAGATGGGGTGATCTTCTCAATACCAGCGATTTGCAAAAAAGTGTCCGCTTCAACTCCGCGTTCCATTTTGGAGCCATCGGCATATAGAAAATGAATCTAGGCGAAGATATGAGGTTTCGCGTCCGAGTGGGCACCCCAAAACGCCTGTGAAATTCCACTTCAGGTTGTATGTCTCTTATAGGTGGTCCCTCTTATCGTGGTTGGTACTAGTTCCCGCTCCCCTAGAGTAATAGTATATGCATATATGCATGTATGTCGATATGCGTTTTTTGCTCTTTGTATTTTTACTTTGTTTTCTATTTGGTATTTTATATTTCGTACTTTGTATTTGGTTTTCTGTTTCTTACGCTTATTATTTTTAATTTTTTACTTTTAATTTTGTGTTTTTTTTTTAACTTCCGTTTGTGGTTTGTGTTTTAATTTGTATTTTATATTTTTTTCTTTTTTGGTTTTGCTTTGTACTTTGTTTTTTATATTTTATGTTAATCGTTTTATGTTTGATATTTTGTTTTTTTGTTTTCCGTTTTTTTTTGTACTTTTTTAAATTATATATATCATGTTTTATATTTTGCATTTTGCTTTTTTAATTCGAAATTAGTTTTTAGCCTCTTTCCTTTTTTATATTTTTTATTTTGTATTTTGAATTTTTGCGTTTTATGTTTTTTATTTAAGTTTGTTTACTTTGCATTTTCTTAGTTCTTATTTTGTGTTTGGTATCGATGTTAGCATCTCTACTTCATTCTCCATCTGTATTTACCTCTCTAAATATCATTTCATAAATTTCTTGGCAACCAAATCGTGCCTTCCTCAGCTCATTTATTTGCTAAAGTGTTGGCCAACTGTTAGCGGGTTCATTTGTGGGTTTATTACAGCTCAGTTGGACAGACGTGTCTGTGTACATAATCTGTGCAGATACACACACACACACACACACACACACAAAATGTTAATGCTGTTATTCCAAATCCGACTGCCGCATTTGAAATATGCCAAATGTGATTCTTCTTGGCACCATTTTTCTTCTCTACTCGTTTGCTTTACCTCTCCTCTTACAGCTGCAGTCTTCTGTTTCTTTACGCTTTTTTTGCCAACATTGCTGCCTTTATTTCTTAAGATGCAGCAACCTTATAATTTCATTTTTCCTAAGTTCTTGCGGAATTAAGATAAACTTTTGCTTCATCTCGTCCAGTGTCTCAACTACCCCCCCTTCATATCCCTTTCGATTCCTTCTCCAAAGCACACATCTATGCCAAATGGCACACCAAAAATGTTGAATTGTTGTTGCCAGCGCATCATACTTTTTCTTTGCTTTTCTCCTGCAACGTACTGTACTACATATTGTTGTTGTGCTTCAGCCAAACCGGAAGCGACGGTAGCTGCTGGCTGCTGCGACTCCATTGTATGGTCTTTAGAAAATTTGCTGCCACCAGCCAAAGCAGCAACGACACAATCAGCATTCAGCATTCAGTACGCTGCACAGTGGGCCGCATAAGTGGGCAAATATCTAAAAATTCGTTGTGTGCAATGTGTTTGGTATTTTGTTAAAGGCAATTTAGCCACTTAAAAGAATTTAACAGAAATTTCCCTATAAAATAAATTATATGCCGGAAGGACGCCACTAAAGTGGACAAATTTTAGTTTAAGAATTTTTATAAGAGCATAGCCATGCGTAAGCTCTTCACGGAAACAGATTTCAAAATATATTCTTTGAAATAAAACGTTGGTTTGCCATGTTTATTTCTATACAGATAGTAGAGAACTCCAGGAATAAAAATTTTGGAACTAAGAATTAAACACGGGGTGTTCCTGCGGTATTCCAGAAAATTTTTGTTTTTTATAAAAATTTAAAAAATGGTAAATTTTAATGGAATGAATAAAAAATACTTGTAAACATATGTTATTTTTTTATTATTTTGTTAAGGAATGCGGGTTTTTAGCTTTCGAAAGAGGAAATAAAAACCCGATCATTTTATGCACTTTTTGAAGTAAAGCGTTTTTTGTTAATGCATAAAACCATTTTTTCATTTTTTGTCCGCCCGAACTTAGACTTTATTACTTGTTTAAACATTTGGCAACCCTTCTACGTATCGAATTCAACGGTTGACCATATTAACTAATTTTATTAAATAATTTTAATATTTTTTTATTAAATGATTTTAATAAAATTTGAAACAGGCCCAGCCCCGTCATTTAACACTTCACTTTTGAAAATAGAACGAAATACATATATATAATGCCACAAGAACCCAAATTGTCAACTTCAAATTGGATTTACAGTGAAAGTATGAAAGTTATCAAACAAAATTGCATTTTTTGCATTTAACGTCCTCAATTTTACTAAGCAGGGAATTTTCATTTAAATCCGGCCATAACATCAATTTTAGTCCACATTTTATATGAAAGAGAAGCACTGTGCGCTATCGCGCTGCTGACACGCCTGGCGACGTTTGTTGAAACTTGATTTCAGTTCGTTTGGTTTCGTTCGTTTAGCGAGCAGCACACAATCAGCCAAGCAGTCGGCGGTGGTTGAGAAAGAGGTGTGTGGTGCTTGTGGCCAAAATGGAAATGGTCGCGGGCATTATGCCGCACTGCTGCACTTTATGGTCATCACGTTTCGGCATTAATATTCCTTGCTGGTACTATTCCAACATAAAGTTCTTTGAATGAAGTTTTTCCAGCTTCTTCTTTTACCCGCAACTACTCTTTTGTACATACATACATACCTCTTTGTAAATATGTATGCGCATACTTTCAAAATTTCCAACATCAACGTGCGCTAAGAGAGCGCCAAGCTGGCGTGCGAATGGCCACAGCAGCAGCAAAAGAAGCATAGTTTCAGGCGTGGAAGCGCACGCGACACACGGCAACCGAGCGCGTTGGAACTTTGACAATTTCTTACTTTTTCTCGGGTAGACAGCGAGCAAGGATAATTGCTACAACAACAAAATAAAAATAAAGGTAAAAAAAACTGGAAGAAATTGACATGAAAAATCTTGCGAAAAAATCTAAAAACTTTCAGCTCGGCACTAAATAAACCGTCTTTTTGTTTGTTCTCGCCGCTGCTGCCGCTGTTGTTGTACGAAGGATTTCTCTCATCGCGAGTTCATTTTGGTCTTCACTTGTCTACTACGGTAACTATAATTTTTTCTTTACGACTTTATTTTTCCACTAACTTGTACATAGTATTTTGTTTTGCCTTCGGTATGTCATAAAAAAGTTTTGGCAGAGCGTGTCCTGCCAGTTTGTCTACGATTTCCGGACTTGCTCACCCCAAATGCGAACGCGCTTGCTGCCTGGCCAAGCGCGCATATTAACTCTTAGCGCAGCGTCTTAGCTGCCTTCTTTTGACTCGCTGCTCACTTCGTACTCGCATTGCCCCGCTGGCACCTTCCTTCTACTGCTTCCTCTTCATTTACTTCTATCTTCTACTTCAATTACGTTTATTTTCTTTGGTTGCTTCCTTTTTCTTAGTTTTCCTCTTCTCATTGCCGTAAAGTTTTTAGCATAACCTTAGGCGTTTTGTGTTTTCATAATGTAAACTTTATACTCTCTCTCCTCGGCCTATTCTATTCGATCTGGCAGACTTTTGTTTATTTTTGAAATTAAATTTTCAACACACATACACACACTCAACGACTCATTCAGCTGTGTAGAGCTGAATGCTGGCATACAAATATGATTGCTTTGACCGCATAAACTCTTTCCTCCAGCTGCAACGTTTTGTATGTCCATTGCATAGTAATAGGCGTATTATATAGCTGCCGGTTAAAAGTACAGGAATTATTGAAGTGCAAAAGAAAAAAAAAAGAAAAAATTTAAATAAACAAACGCATGCATAGTTGAAATAGTAAATATTTGCTAGTATCTATAATTGTGTTCGGCGGAGTGTGCGGAGGATTGAAGTCTTAAATTTCTTAAAATATGTTTTAATATAAGACTCAAAGTGCTGCGCCTTGGAGCATGGCGGATTTTATATGCGAAAATTGATGGTCTTAAAAAAAAGCGTTTTGGCGAAAGACCAATGGTACCTTAAGTTTCAAAATCTTTTATTTTTTGAGTAGGGTTGCCCTGTATTTAAAAATTACCATTTTACACTTCGTAGTATAAAGCAAAGTCGAGATTTTTTGACCACGCTCATCTCGAAAATTATTGAACCGATTTGGACGAAATCGTTTTAAATATAATCTGTATTGTTACGGCTGGTATTTTTGCTACTTAGAATTTCTATAGGGTTGCCACCTGCCTAAAAAATTATAAGAACCGTCGTATAAATGGCAAAAGACAGATGCCAAATGAAAGGGCTTGCCCTCTAGATGGTTAATAATTTAATATTTTTTGAATAGGGTTACCATCTTTTTTTAAATTATTAAGTCTTCTCTTTCTTTTGGAATACAAAATTGGGTACTGACTGAAGGTATATGGTCTCCGGATTTGCAATAAGATTTTATTTTCTTAGTTGGGTTGCCACCTTCTTGAAAATTTCTATCTTACATATAATACATGATGGCATTTCTTGTTAATGAAATCATATTTGCACAGTTCATTCAATTATATAAAATGAGAGGTCCAATGACAGAGCCAGGCCTTTAGATGTTCAGTAAGGTTTTATTTTTTCGAAGGGGGTTGCCACCTGGTTTTTCTCCAAATGCGTATATGTGCATACTTATGTACACATTCAGCGCATGGCAATGCCTCGCGCATACGAGACCGGCTAGTTATTTATATAATAAGAATATGAAATACACAGCATACAGATGTGGTAGAAAATTAGTGAACAGAAATTATAAAAAATTAACACAAACTCTTTGCACTTTATTATATTAAAATTTAATGATCTATAAAACTGAATACACAAACATTTTTCTAAAAATTAAAAAAAATTAAAATATAATAATCGCTTAAAATTTTTCAAGTGATTTTTTTTTCATTTTGGGGAATCCTACAATTATTACAAACTAGTTTCGTGTGCTGTATGTATTCTATTTTTCATACTCGGCTTTGAAATTTTGTATACAATTTTGCCTGTTCAATTGATATAACTTTTACACAGGTGGCAACTCTACATAAGAATTTAAACCTACAGACTTGCAATGTAGATTATAAATCCCACGGAGTTCAGCGCAGTTTGAGGATCTGAGCTATTTCTCCTTCTAGCTGACTGAGGCGTCTACTTGTGTGGCGTGGCGATGTGGCACTGTTCGTTAAATTTTAATGGGAATGCTTTCTCATATGACATCTGAACAGAAACTGTTTCGGCAACAGCATGATGTGCTCTCGCAACAGGAGAATTGTGGCCTCGTTGTTAAATACGGCCTTGAAATACACCATAGAATAATATTTTTTAACCAGATAACCATGCAAGTGTGAACATTAGGGTGGTCAAAAAAGAGCTAAGTCGGAATTAAATGCTCTCACTCTCTCTATATACTGTTTTTTTTTTGTTCCTATAGTTGGTATAAAATTCTTGAAATTTAATATTTTTTCTCCAGGATATATCCTATTATTATTACGCAATTGTTTATTCAGCAAATTCTTATTATTAACTATTTTTAAAAGTCCCCAAAAGCTCAAAAATGATGAAGTAAACAATTGGGTGTTATGATTACTGGAAGTCTCCTGAAGAGAAACAGAATCTTACGATCGGAAAATATAGATTTTAAGAATTCTATAACATTTCCTCTAAAAATTGTTTTTTTTTTCATATGAAATACATGGAAAACTTTGAGCGACCTCTTGAATATTTTTTTACTTCAAAATAAAAAATCAGGTGTAAACTTTTTCGATATAAAACAATCCCAGTGGTGAGAGCATTCAAATTCGGACTTCCCTTTTACATGCATCCTAATGATTCTTCTACTTATTAGGCACTACCATAATTCAATAATACAAGGTTCGATAAACTGACAGTTGTCTCTCTCGCAACGCTCCCTTAGCAGCGGCACGGTGTTGCTTCTTTGCAAATTTGCTTGGAAAAAGTGTAGCTTTGGTGTGAAGTAGAAGTATACGCTTTTGTGCAATATTCTTATTTGTATATGCATATGAAGCACATTTAACTGATAAAAACATAAATTGTTTTTAAATTGGATTTTTACATCAATCTTATAGTAGTTTTATTTTAATTTTGAGTCTTAATGCAGTTTTTATACAGCTAAATAGCACATAAATTACGTAATTCACGTAGATATATCAATATTACGTTCAATATTTCGTTAAAATGCCAGATTTCCTGCAAATACATTAGAATTTACAAAAGGAATTTCACTACTAATTGCGTACTTTTCTACTACCATTTTCACACCAAGAGATTTCAATCTTCCCCTTTCTCCGTCCTTCGTAAATGCAACCTTTTGTAAGGGAGTGTCAAACCACAGCTGTCAATAATTATCTAACCTTGTATTATTGAATCATGAGGCACTACAACCGTTTGTCGGTTTGGGCTGAGAACAAACAAAAACCTTAGCGAGTTGCCTCTCTCCTTTACGGTGATAGCAATATTTCCGAAAATCTCTCATCCTCACATCAGCCAAAAGTAAGTTCAGTAAACACACAGATATGTATTTTTTGTATTCATCGCCTCCTACAAAGAAAAGCATAAATTAATATTTAATACATTCATTTTACGCCTTGGTAATTATCGCTAACTATCTGCTTGTGCGATGAGAATGAATTAAAAATTACGCACAGCGGTGACAAAGCCTGCACAGGTAATCGACATGGAAACAATAGAAGAAGAAGAAGAAGAAGAAGCAGGGTAATGGTAGAGGCAGCAATGAATTCGGCTTCTGAAATTGGATTACCAAGGGCGTAATGGTCATTCCATACAAAGCTCATTCGGGCAAGTGAAGGGTGCTACTACTAAGAGAGCGAGAGGTGTTGGAATACATACAAAGCTCTATTGGCATATATGTATGTACATACATTTATCTTGAAGGCGAAATGCACACGGGTGCGACGGCATATTAGCCGAGATTGGCGCCTACAAAATCACACTTTCAAGGGCAGCATTGAAGCACACAGAGGCAGGCCATACGCTTAATGGGTAGCTTTGCTCTTGACTTCTTGACTTTTGCTTCCGACTTAGGCTGCTTTTACACAGTTCAAGTATTGAATTCAATTCTGCTCGCATGTGGGAGAGAGGGGATGAGAAGAAGAGGGACGTCTACACACGCGTCTGTACGCATCTGTAAGTCGTGTAAAAGCAAATAGAAAACTCGAAAAGAGAATGAGCAAGAATTGCTTTCAAGTACTTGAATCATGTAAATCGGGTGTTACTGGCTTTGTTGTTGTTTCACTTTTCTCCCGCTTAAACTAGTAGTAGTACGTTGAAACTTTCGTAGGGAAACTGAAACTGATGCCTGCAGCTGTGGAATTGTCGGTAATCGTAGGTGTTGCTGCTGCAACTGCAGAGCATCAACAGGCTGGCTAACTGGCTTTTTGGCTAGCCTGACTGAGTTTATCTTTCACTCAGTGTGTGTGTGCGGCGCTTGTGTTCGTATGCGTGCAATGCATGTCTTTGCAACTGTTGCCTGCTTTCTAGCATTCCCAAAGGCCGCTAAATTTTTTAAATGTGCGCTCAGACATCTATGTAACTCAACAGCAGGGGCGGCACTAGCTCGTCGCTCACCTGTGTGTAGCCAGCCAAAGCGAGTGCAAAAAGTAGATGCAGCAAAAGATTTCTACCAGCTATAGATACATAGCTACCGCCGTAGTCACTTACGTACCAGTAGCAACATCTTGCCATAGTTTTAATATCCCTGCAACTGTTTGCCTGCGTGTGCTGGTGCTGCTTGTAATTTGTCTCCCAAGTAATTAGTAAGATTTAAATTGGATTTTTCTCTTGCCAACAGCGAGCGGCCAACATACAAGCACGCGCTTTTTCTTTCAGCTACACAGTTGCCATTTTTTATTTTGCGTTAACTTTTTCCGTCTGCGTCTATTAATGTCACCTTAATTGCGCACGAGTGAGTATAGTATATCACGACACCTATGTACATTAGGCTGGTATAAAAATGCATGGGAAAAAATGCAAGTCGGATGTCTAATGCTCTCCTCCAAGGATTGTTCTATATTGAGAAAAAAAAAATTAAAATTAATAAATATTCAGAGGTCGCTCAAACTTCCCCATGTATTTTATATAGCGACACAACAATTTTAATGGTATATAATGCATCTAAATTAATATTTTTCAATAGCCCAAGTCTATTTATTTTCAAGAAATTTTAATTTTTTAATATTAGCGATTGGTTACGGATGCCCCATTGCACTTTTTGTGGTTTTTGCGGGACCCAAAAAATAGTTGTATTAAAAGATGGTTAAAAAAAAATTGGGGATTATTTCTTGAAGTCTTATGGTGAGAAACAGAGTTTGCCGATTGAAAAATATAGATTTTCAAGGATTCTATATCATTTCCACGAAAAAAAAAAATTCCCGTGGGAAATTGGGTTTTTTGATAAAAGAAAACCCTATGCACATTTTTCGATATAGAGCAATCCTAGGGGGAGGGAGCATTAAAATTCCAACTTTACTTTCATTGAACCACTCTAATGTATATAGACACCTACCCGCACCTAAACAGGTGAGTATCTGCGTTCTGAAGTTTCTTTCTGGCGTTGAGTTTCATTTCTTGCAACACACTTTAGCGCTGTCGCCCACATCGCTTCACTTCACTCTGCCTTGCCTGATGTTAAATGTGCATTAAGTACTTGTCTAACTTTTGTCTAAGCGTTTCAATTAATTTTCATATACTCATATAGCACACACTAACAAAAATGCGTGCACATCTATGAGTATGTAGACACATACGGTACGGATGCGGCACATTCATTGTCATTGCCATCATTTGTTTTCCATTTAAGACCAGTCGTTTCTGCTTGGCTTTCTCGCGTTTCCTATCATTGCGTGTCGTTTTTGTTTTCTATTTCTTCTACAACTTGGCCTTAATTACAACAAGTTAGTGCTCAGTAACTGTTGCCGCTCTTAAATTGGCATCATTACCGTTATTACGTTGATGTAGGTATCTACTCTCCTTTGGTATTCAAGTACCTTTAATGGCTATGCTGCTATGCGAATGATATGCATGAATGCTTTATAGGTACAATACATACCTAAAAGTAAACGAAAAAGTAACTGATATACATATAAGCTTAAGCTTTTAGGACTAGTATAGTCATATTTAGCAAGTTTAGGAATAGAGACAATCCAAACTGATCCCTATAATTTTGGTATATAAGAAAATTTAAGAGTTCACAGGAAAAATTTTTTCAAGGTCGCCAAAGAAAGCTGAGGACAACCCTTGAGTACTCGAAAGCTGTCCAAATATCAAATAGCATATGCTATGTCATTTTTATTCGCCGCAGTTCGGTCAACAATTAGTTTCTAGCTTGAAATTGGTTTTCAAAAGAAATGAAAAGTCTTTGGTCCACAAATCATTGCAGTGATAGCGTTATCCAAACTTTCACGCAAATCAGCCATTACTTTACCGTTACTAACTTAGTTTCCACTAATCGGGTCATTCTCAACAACCACGGGTTGTTAGGAGACACATCGGAGCAACTTGTATGTTATGAGAGGAGTTATATACCAATCTAAATGAATCGTGGCTGACTACTCAGTTTATCCTGGGTACCAATTCGCTTCAAATACGTTCAGTCCCCTTTCATGACCCTCAACCTTCCTAATCTTTTTCCTAAGTCAGCTGAAATAATATCAATATTTAAATCGGCCGCCATGGCTGAGTGGTTACAAGTACGTACTAGCACTCAGTAGGACCTGGATTCGATCCCTGATCCGGGCAACATCTAAATTAGAAAATATTTTCTAACCGCAGTCGCCTCTCGGCCGGCAATGGCAAGCCTCCGAGTGTACTTCTGAAAAAGTTTCTTGTGAAATCCATTAGCATTAATATTTCATCCATCAAATGTAGGTTATCAACTCCAATTTGAATTAAGCTACAATAACGCCTCACCGAAAATAAATCGACCCCACCACGAAAGGTTCTAGCGCTGGTCACAACTCATCCCTCGTTAAAATCATCGAGCCTTTCTTAAAACGCATTAATCAATATACCAGACACTTTGTCGTCGACACTAACCTTCCACGTTGACATGTTGCCTGGTCTTGCGACTCCGTCCGCTCAACAACCATCTTGACTAATCGGGCTGCACATTCCATCGGTGACTGTCTCCTGCCGGTTGGCCTTAAGCTATTCTCCGCATCGTTACCAGATCCTCGTTAATCACTACTCAAGTTTAGTCATTGGCTTGGCCAGGGCCGATGGCTTCGCGTCTTCCGCGATTTCTCCCATCAACACGTCGATCTCTTCCTCCGTTGATTCAATCACGGCTTGGTCTACCTCAAAGCTAAACCAGTAACATATTCTGTACTGTATTCAGCATTCGAACATCGACTGCCTGTAATTCCTTAACGGCTCATGCGATCTCACAGTTGAAGAGAGCACTTCAAAGTGTTGCAGCGTATCTCGCGTGAGTAGGTACTTCATTAACTATGCATTGTCTTCCACAATTTAATACTAATTGGTACTGCTGCCGTTGCCAGCATCGGTCAAACTCACATCTATCTCATTCGTGTTGCGTAGACAAACATCGAAAAGACTCACCTCAAAAATTTAAAATTTTTAAAGTTAGAAAAAATCTGTAGCTATGCGTTCGGTTTCCTTAACGCTCCATACAAGAACAGTACAAGTTCCATATCAAAATTTTATACACGTACTTTAAGCAGCAGAAAAAAATACACAAATACCTACACAGAAAAGCGATGCCAAGAGAAAGGATAAAAATGGAAGAAAAATATATATAAATGGAGGGTGCGCAATCGGTGGCAGCTTGCAAAAAAAGTAGCGAAATAAATATTATTAGAAACAAAGGGGGAAAACGAAAAGAAAAAAGGCAACAACTGCCGAAAACTATGTGAAGGAACTCGAGGAAGCGCACACAACAAAAGGTATACAAATTAGTTGAAACTTAGACCAGTAAACCCTTTAGCAGCAATGCGTAACCCTGTCTCAGAGGGGAGTCACCCAAAAAAAGTTGTCCAAAGAAAGAATAAGATAAAAATATTAGGGAAACATATGCTTGTGTGGTGTTTTTTTTAAATTTTTTTTTGTAATTTTTTTTTTATACTAAAGTGAGCGAAACGAAATCGGCAGGTCTCTAGGGAACACAAAAAACTGTCCCATATCGGCAAAATGTCAGCTTTGCTGAGTGCGCCATAACTGAGTTGCCTTGTCGCTACCCCAATAGTAATGCTCTGTTTTGAATATTTTTGTTGTTGTTTGTTGCAAAACCATTATGCGCGCACAAACAAATTGACAACACGTACGAATGCATTCACTCAAACATAAACGGGTGATAACCATTTTTCGTAATAATTTTAAGTCAAAACAAAATCTAGGTTATGCAACCAAATATACATAAAAAAACAAAGACAAACGTGTTGCCTGCTTTTCCTACCTCTCACGCACTTACAATCAGCTCTTACGACAGTAGTCACATTGTTCACATATAGCAAGCGTTAAGACAGTAAAGCAGTGTATGGAAAATTAGTGGAAATATTCGCAAGAGCGCAGCTTGAAAATGACAGTGAAAAATTTGTGAATACGCAAGGTGTGGGTGTGTGTGTGTGAAAGGGGAAAGGTCTTAATAGCCCAGTTATGCATACTTAGCTTTGCATGAGAGTTGTCACATAAGAATCTGTTAAACGGGCTTTGCGTGTAAGCGGATACGTAAATCATACATAACTGGGCTATAAGGCCCGTCCACATATAACTCTGGCGTTGTGTTGGCGCTGGCGTCGCCCAACTTGACAGCAGCGCGAGTAACGCCCGTGTTTGCTACAATGAACGCTTAGCAGAGTATACTTTGATCACTAAATTAAAATACCAGCGGCAGATAAATCAAAATTTTATATCAATAATTGCATTAAAAACTACTATATTTCTTGCTCGCATTTGATTAAAAATAAAAAATTGAGAGTTGGCCATCTTTCTGCGTTGTATTGGCGTTGCCGTTGCCCAACATTGGTTATGTGGAGACTTTCATATAAATACATGTATTCATAGTCAGCTGTCGAAGCGACGCCGACGCCAACGCCAACGCAAAATGGTAAAATGAAAGTCGAAGAAATAAGTAAAGGAAAATACAAAAAAAAAAAGAAAATATTAACAGCAAAGCTCATAGAAGGAGAGAGAAAGAGGAAAAACGCGTACCAAACGCTTTTTACTTTGTATTTGAAAAATATTAGCTTTCGTCCAGTTATGCCACATAACTATTTTGATGGTGTAACTTTCGACATAAACTAAAGTCGTCACGTAAGCGTCGTTTATGGGGTGCAACACAGCACGTGGACACACGTGACCACATGCAATCAGTCGTATACATACATATGTACATATACAGAGTTGATGATATAACGGTTTAACTTACGAAGCAAAGGCAAAGAAGTTTAAAATCATATGACCAAATTTACGAAATAATAAAATAAGTCTAATTCAACAGAGTGATACTAGTTAGAAGTAGCAACGCATCATAGTCTTAGAAGCTTCATTGAGGACTGAAATTAATTTCGTATCTGAATTTACCATTTTGAATTGCAAATCATGTTTGTTGACTCTGAGGTGAGCGTAAATTCAAGAAATCTTACTTTTTTGAAAGCAGTGGTGCAAGTACTAGATTGAACATACTTCCGATCCCCCATTTTTAGTTATTTTCTGAGAAAAAAATTTGTATTAGAGTAAAAATTATTTCATTATCACATTCACAGAATTAATAATTTTAAGAGCTTGAAAAATATGATTTGAATGGTATATGAAGTGAAGCAAAAATAACTTCAATTAGCGCGAAGGATCACACTTTCTTATCTTTAGATTCCTTATCTGGGAAATTACAACTACGGAAACTCTCTCTCTCTCTCTATATGAAAACAAAAGTAAATCTAGCATGTGCAGTTTAGTCCAAGGGCAGACAATTTCAAGGAGCAAGACAACACCCTTCTTGCCGCATCTTGATGCGAACTATACCATGGAGCCTTTAATAAATAAGTGATAGGCCTTACTGGGATAATTGTAATCGGCTAGGGCTAAGTGAGTTTTGTAGATGTAGATTTTGTTGCTGATGTTTCGAGGCCCACTCCCGGACACTGTAAGTGCAAGGTCTTAAGAGCCGGCAATGAAGTGGAGAATGAACGAAAGTATCACACGACAAGCGGAACATGGCGGGCATTTTTCTTTAACTAAAGATTACTTACCACTCTTTTGTTTGACATATTTTAATATTTCATTGTACATAAATTAACTAAATTCGAATTTTTAAACAGGTGTGTAGCCTCATAAAAATAATTAAAAAAAAAACCCACTTCCTTCTAAAACTTTTTTGTCTGACGATAATATGGTGAAACAAATTTATATTACCTAATTCGTTTAAATAAAATTGCAATTTAATATTTCAAACAGGTGGCAACCTCCCTACTATTAAATTGACAAACAGAGCTTTTCAAACCCATTTCGATTGATACCCATTTTGCTACAATTGGTTTAACTTTTTAAATAATTTGAACATATTTTTTTGAAAGGTGGCAACTATTTTCGAAAAACTAAAACCATAATGCACATCTACAGCCCAAGTCCTTTAATTTGCAGATCTGACGACTTTGCTTATTAAATAATAATAATAATAATATATATGTAAGACTTTAACCTTTAAAGCAGACCCGGGCACATTATGCCCATCGCTACTCCACGCTTCCAAGCAGATAATTTTTTCGCGGTATTTAACCATTTCTTCGCACTTATGTTTCTTCAAGCTTCATATATCTTTCCTTGCTAATCAGTCGTCTTTTCAGTTACGTTATCGTAGTGCCCCAAATTTCTGTAATATTTGCTGTAATTGACACTTCAAATAATAGGAACAAAGGGAAAAATGTGTCATCGAAAGTCTTAAAAAGATGTTACTACTGGCAGAGAATAACAAGAAAATGGAATTTTAACATTAAAATAAGTTAACATCTAGGTTTTTGTTTATTAGCGAATGTGGTTTCTAGGCACTAAAGACTCTCGAAGGCGGTATCGTAAAATTTACAAGTGTCACTTTGTCGTTACAAATATGCCTACATTTTTTTTTGGTTTCTTTAGCTTGGCACTACAACCGATTGCCTTCCGTCGTCCAGCAGCTGCATAGGTTTTTATTTTCCTCTAAAGATTGAGATTTCGATTGGACGCTGCCAACTGTCAAGTCGCCTAAGTGGAACGCAGTGAGTTGCAGCAATGACTATTTATGACTAAAACGTTTTGTGTTCATATACGTATCTACATACATATATTTTAACTCATGTCTATTTTTTCCACACATGCAATGCTGCAATCTGTGGCATCCATCTATTTGGCAAGTAAGTGACCTACGCCGGAAGCAATTGCACGGGTACAGCATGACAAAAGTGACGCATAGCTTTCGTGTGCCAATTTCACTAAAAAAAAAATAGCCAATAAAATGTATTACTAACTCCACTGCCAATATTTCTAAATAATTGCTGATGTGATGGTTTCCGAAGCATTGTTGCTATTTGTTTTTAGCGAAATAAATCTAGGTTATTTATTGGTGCTTATTCATCTGTCCGTTTTTAATATTTATGACTATAGTATTATAGTATTATATCAGGTTCTGGCTTGATTTTCTCCTTTTTTTTTTAATTTCTCGTCATTAGGTTGTATCAGCAATCATGGCATAATCTATTACGCCTACTAAATATTTTTAAGTTTAACTTGACTTCTGGAGGATTTGAAGGCAATCAAATATATTAACATTGATTTCTTAGTGCTTACGTTAGGGTAATTTATGCGTGCAACATATTGCCACAAAAACGAAAGGGGAAAAAGTAATTTAGTAAAGAGTGGGCAGTGAAGCAGTGAATGCTGATGAAAGGGTTGTTTTTTTTGTCTTCTTTTATTCTCATAACTTCCCAACCATTTTTCAATTCATTTGGAATAACCCTTCTTGAAAGAATTTCCAAGTAAAGCATAAATGAGCATAAGTTTCAAGTGGCCATTTGGTGGTCAGCCCAGTTGCCACAAATGTATTGTAAGCACACGTCGGCGTAACCCAAAAGTTTATGTAGTTAAATAATTCTATTTTGATATTTTTCTTAAAGGAGTGCAAACACTCATACATACTTACATTTATATATATCCGTTTTGTGGGTTCATCAGTGGTTTGAATTGAATGACTTTCCTATGCAATTGCGGTCAATTTGAGAAATGAGAAAATACGAACTTCAGTGTTGTAGCCTCATTTGTGCAATAAGAAGTTAGATTATTGGTAATTTATCCGAATTTTATAATTCTAATTAAAAAAAAAAAAACAAAACGTTGTACTTTGCAAAAGGGTTCAGATGACCCGGTTCAAGAATACCAAGGTCAATGTAGACCGGGGAAATGTACATAAAGCGAAGAATTCTGTGTTGGGCGACAGTAACTATTTAGTTAAACTTCTTTCTAGTTATCAGATTTGATAAAACGCCGAGTGTCTAAACGCTGTTCGGTTAGGCTGCTAGTTTGACCGTTTCGACGTGCGCTGCATTAAGTTAGGTGTTAAGGACAAGAGAGGGAAGCGATTAAAGTGCAACACTGATTCAGAATAGGTGGTCTGTAGCACCTACTATAATCCGCTTAGCTCTAGCGAATTTCATAAGGCGAACAATTCATAAAATATTCTCCCTTTATTTATGGTATCAATTAGATTAGAGTTTATTTAGGCCGAGAGATTCCGTCTCTTGAGGTCGTCGTGGTGAACGATCTACTAGAGGAGCTGGAGAAACACGGTGGTCGGGTAATTGCCTACGCAGACGATGTTGCGCTTGAAGGTAAATACCTGAAAGACAAACATTACAGAGTATAAAATCCCCCACGCTCTTCTTCCCTCAGTTGGCGGTTAACAGGAAGTTGTCGTGGAGGGCAAACATCGAGGAAAGGGTTAGGAAGGCATCAGCGGTCTTTTATTGCTGTAGGCGAGTTTAAGTTGTCTATTGGCTCAACGAAACCGTAGTTAAGCTAATTATGTGTTTCCTGGCACCCTAGTTTGGTGGAACTTACTGAAAATGCCACACTGGCTAAGCAGCTGATATTAGTGGGCACTGCGGACCACCCACCATGGCGTGATTACCTATAAGACTTAAAGAAACCGACTTATGGGCACTCTACAGTTTTAGGGCTCGTAGGAGCTTGTTCTCTTACCGCTTTCCCTCAAGGGAGGATTGGGCCCGGCGGAACTTCTGGAGAGCGGGATCGGTGAACTTCTTCACGGATGGATCGAATCTGGAGGGCAGGGTTGGTGGTGGGGCCTTCTATCGAGGGCTTTCCATCAGCACTAAGTTCAGACTACCGGACTTCTGCAGTGTATTCGTGGCAGAAGGGGCTGCTATCAAGGAGGCGGTGGATTCATAGTTCCGGAATGCTATGACAGTCAGGGAGTTGAGCATTTATTCTGCTAGCGAAGCAGCAAATAGGGCTTTAATTTGGTTAAGGAGTGTCTGCTCTCTCTCTTGATCGCGTCGGAGTAATTCCGTATTAGGCTTATTTGGGTCCCGGGTCACAGTTACATTGCGGGGAACTGTATGGCTGAGAACTGGCCATGAAAGGCTTGAAGGTGAAACGTTATCGCCGAACAAAGAGCTGTTGGGAGTGTCATTGATAACTTGTGGTAGCGCTGGGCGAAAACCACAACATGCGCGATCGCAAGGTCCTTCAGGCCGGGGGTGGACAGGGGGCGGTCGAGGTGGCTCCTCACACTCACAAAGCCACATCTACATGTACATACATATATACATAAAGCATTCCAGTGCACGCTGTTCGATTTGGCAAACAAAAATTATTTCAGCCCAAAGCTCTAACGCAGATAAAATTTCTATTGTTTCACGAAAGCCCGCCCATGGTATTTAACACAGTTCACAGTACAGGCAGCATTTTTTAAACACCGCCATTATATCATTAACATTTCATGCCAATTAACACTTTTACAGTACGACTGTATATTTATTAGGGGCATCCAAATTTACTTCAGAGTTTATCTTAGAAAAACGAATAACGCCAAATTTAAACCTTTAGCAGAGAAAGATGCATGGGCCGGAAATTAAGTGAATTTCAAGGGCTTGAGTGGCTTGGTTCTTGGCTTTTTGGAGTTAAATTCGCCTTTATCCGTTTCACTTACAATTTTTCATCCTACCTGCTTCTCTTCAATCACTTTTTCCTGCTATAGCATCCATCTAGACCAGGGACAGTAAAGGTAATGCTTTTTAAAAAATAAAATAAATAAAAGCTACAAATTAATTACAAACCGCTATTTTGACCCAAAAAAAAGTCAGATTTTAACTTTTATATTCGATCGAAAAAAAATGTAAATTTTTAGCTTTTATTTTTGACCGAAACAGTAAAAGTCAAATTTTATCTTTTATATTTGACCGAAAAAATAAAGTCTAAGTTTTAACTTTTGGCTAAAAAAATATCAGTAAAAAAGTTACGACTAATTGCTGACATTTTTTTCAAGTAAAAAAAAAAATAAATCATATAGAATTAACATTGCTTGGCTAAGAAGCATCACATTGCTATATACAAATGTTAAAAAGACCAATTCTTTCCGACTGAGTTTTTGAATTGAAATTTTGAAAATAACTATTATTTTCGGTCACTGATCTAAACTAATTTACTGCCGCACCTGTAGTTGATAATGTGATCTAAAATTAAGTTTTAAAACATAAATGTATAAAGGGACCTCCTTAACCCTCGGG
Source organism: Rhagoletis pomonella (assembly GCF_013731165.1). Classification (NCBI taxonomy): domain Eukaryota; kingdom Metazoa; phylum Arthropoda; class Insecta; order Diptera; family Tephritidae; genus Rhagoletis; species Rhagoletis pomonella. The sequence continues at coordinate 63,769,294 of NW_023458559.1, read as the reverse complement.
CGCCTTAAATATGTACACTGCGCATACCCGTTTGCCACGACCGGGTGCAATTGCTTTGCACAAACAAAAAATAATAATGAAGAACAAGCAATTGAAAATTCAAAATTACTGCAGCAGCAGCAGACACAACACTAACTGCTAAAAACAACAAAGAATAGACTCCTAAACAATAACAGGCGCTATGAAAACAATACCACCACTGCAGCAGCTTAAATAGAGCAAGCGTTGCTGAAGCAACGGATTAACATAAAATTCAATGCCAAATGACAATGACAGTGCCACCGATGCGGGATATATGGGGGACAGGTGTTTTTGAGTTTTGTACTAGGAATTTGTCCCTTTGCTGCACTAGCCAGTAAAACGTAAAATTTTCCACCAAAGCAAGCGCGTTTTTTGTGTAGTGACCGCAGCACGAGCGCAGCATATGTGCGCAGTGGCTGCATTCAAAATATGATTTTAGGCGCTAAACGGACATGTTTGTTTGAATTACTATTTTTGCTGGCATATTTGTGTATTTTATGCTAAATCGGCTTAAAATATATAGTTTTGTCTGCCAGCGATATTTTTCTGGGGGCGACATGCTACCTATGTATTTAGATATATATGGCTTGCGTAATTCGTGGTTCTTGGCCATGGCTTTCAGCCTATAGATATGCAATAGCCAACCAGCCAGTTAGCATTTGCGCCCTCGACTCGACTGTAAACATGCAATGCAGTCTGCAGTAACAACAACATCAATAGTTAGCAGTGTTGCCACAGACAAATTTATTTTTTCCTACCAAAATCCACCAAAACCTACCAAAAATTTGCTTCGAGTTTGTAATATTTTTGTTCAATGTCAAGTTTTTTAAAAATGTAGATAACTAAACATTTAGTAAAACTAAGACACAGCTAGTACAATAAAAATAAATTAACTGCGTATAACAATTCATTTTACTGTACAGAATTATACGACCTAAGAAAATGTTTTGCAATTACTCCAAGCTTAGGCTATTCAAAAATCTAAGCCCCTGTCAGTTTTGGGAGTAAAAAGCCCAAGTGTGGTAACATTGATAGTTAGCATAATTATAAAATCAACATCAATTTTCACTTAATGTCAGTGTATTGCGGTAGTGGAGCGCAGATATTAAATGAAGCGTTTTTTTTTGTTGGAGGACGCAGCAAATATTCAAACAGTTTATGAAATATTAGGACGACGAAGTGTCTATAGAATGAATGGAAAGTATATATGTAAGTTTTGGTTACATTTACCAGCAATCATAGGGCCTTGCTGGGTATTTTATTTTTTGTAACTTCTGTTGTTAATATAATATGTATTTCTTATAGCGTTGGAGAATTGCACGCGTATACTCAGTGTAATGTTTCATTAACTTTGTATACTTTTAGGCGCAACACTTACTAATTTTTGATACACTGACACTTTTGTTAAATGATAGCATATTGACTAGTCATTCAACCAAACTAATAATAAGTGGAGTAATCTTCTTCACAACTAGTTAATTGACATGACCACCGGCTTATTGTGCAGTAGCTAGCAATTTTGTGCTTGCACACCAACGCTATATGATACTACATGCTTTACTGCAGTTAATAATTTAGTCACAAATGGCTCTGGCATATTATCAAATGACGGTGACGCGCATTTTATTGCTGGTAGCTAGGCGTATTTAGCAGTGCGGCGAGTGCCAGTACGCACTGCATAGACAAAAGGTGGAGCGTAGTTGCGTCATTTAATTAGCTAATTTCAGTTTTGAATTACCTGCACAGCAACACAATAATACGTACATATGTAGACATTGAAGTTCGTATTAACCTACGCGCTATATACACAAATGTGGGTCGCTCTTTTACAAATCGTACACTTTTTAATCCTCATTTTAGATTTGGCTAAAACTTTTTTCATAATTTACAGGGGTGGAGTGCGATAAGACCCACGGAAATAACGCCCATTTGCTTTATTTCCCAAAAAAAGAGACATAAAGGCCATGGGCGTTATTTCCATTTTGAATGGGAAATAGCGCCAACCAATAAAAGGCAATAAAGCCCGCGGGCTTTACTTAATTTGCGAAAGAGCAATAGCAGCCGCGGACTTTATTTCCCAAAAGGAAATTAACGCCCGCTTGATTTATTTCATAAAAAAAAAATAAAGTCCGTCAGTAGTATTTTGTCTGGCTTTATTTAACTGAAACATTCCAATTATGTATACAGGCTTACATTTTCATAAAATTGAACGTATTTTAAACGAATTGCCAATTTATATTTATACATTTTTGCATACAGTGTAGTTCTGCGTTAAATTCTCTTCTGCAGTATACGCATAAAATCGAATGGTATTTTTTCCAATAACTGATAAGCGAATTATTGTAAAATAAAGATAAATTGTTACTGTTTTTTTAGCATTCAATGCGATGCGCATATTTGTTCTCAGCGTCTTAGGTTTTTCAGTGGTGGCGTGCAAACGCGGATGGCCGCGGCACGCGCGCCGCGGTTGGGTGCCAACAGGCGCGCTTCCCCCCGCCCGCGCGCTTAATTTCATTTTTTAGGATATGAAGCCCGCGGGCGTTATTGCCATATCGAAAGGGAAATAATTCCCGCCGGCAAAAGACAAAGGCAATAACGCCCGCGGGCTTTATTTCTTTTTTTTTAAGGAAATAAAACCCATGGGCGTTATTTCCGAGGGCCTTATTTCACTCCACGATTTGTAGGCATTAAAAATGGTTACAACTGTATCGAAAATACATTAAACAAAAACTTAGTGTGTGTAGTGAAGATGACAATGCAAAAAATAATTATTCAAAGAGAAGGTGAGACTCATGCTTTTTAAAACATAACTTACGAGTACGTTAGTTTCCCTTTGATTAAATAAGGTCCTTTTAATAAGTATTCATATCAAATCAGTAGTTTTCTTTTTACTCACGAATTATGTGTCCTCAATAGTGACTCGTCCCACCCGTCACAAAATACAGTCCCACCCGTTACAAGCTAAAATTTTCATTTTTTCAAATATAATAATGCTATGAAAGCATGAAATCGATCTTAACATTGTATTAATTACATTCAAGAATGCGGCTTTTTCGATCTATACATATAATAATAATAGATTGGCTCTTGCACATTCAGTGAAACCCGCTTAAGTACCTCCCCGCTTATTTACTTAACCCGCCTAAGCACCCCAAATTTTTCGTGCCCCATTTACCATATAATTTTTCCTTTTTAAGTGAAAATCAGTGGTAATCTTTTGCCACTTGAAACTTCCATTATTACACTAAATTATTACACTAAAATTGAATGGGCTGCAAACACTTTTAAAAAATTTTAAGCTTAGGTTTATATGGTATTTCTTAGGAAATGTATTTATAAATATGTTTAGTCAACGATTACATGCAATTCTGACAATCCTTACTCTCAATTTATGTCACTTGATAGTTTCCGAGAAGCAGTTCAAATTTTTTTTTTTTTTTTAATTTTCAAAGGGTTTATGTACATATTCTCTCTTTTAGTATCCACAAAAATTTTTTTTCTCTAAATTTTCGTCTTTTAGTTTCGCGTTTAATGAGTTAAAAATAATTTTTTAACAAAGGTCCAATTTCGAAATTCAAAGGTCCATGTTTCGATTTCGGAGGCTAACTTCGAAAAACGGAGAAATTAGTTTCTTACTTATGAGTTAATCTCTTCAAAAAAAATGGTTTGGTCCAATACCCAAAAAAAAAATTGATTTTGCCGTATAGTGTTATAGGTGTCAGCAATGCGATGCTGGCTTTGAATAGCTCAGCCGGTATTCCGTCATGTACATGGCATATAGTATGTAGCTGGTTTTAGTTATAGTACATTTGTGCTTTTCTCACTTTGGCTTGTTCTTGAGGAGCGACTTGAGCTTCGCCCCTATATACTTTGTTCTGGGCTCTTCTAGTTAGGCATGCAAATCAAGCCACCTACACATAACTATATCTCTACATGCTTTGAAGCGCTGAAATTAAATCTTAAGGACGTCTGTTAACAGTTTTCCATCCAAATCTCAATTGGAATTAGCTCCAATATAGAGTCCATTCAATTGCTGCCTGCAATTTTAGCATCATTACGTTTCTCCCAAACGTTGAAAGAATCGCTTTTGAAAAATTTTCCCTACGTAAATTTTTTTTTGGTCCAACTTCCTTTGGCAGTAGTTATAAGTATTTCAATTGTCCTTCACTACTTCACATAAACGGCCATTAATTAATCATAATTCAATACATTTCTAGCCGTTCTGCGTTATGCAAATTTCAGCTGTTTATGGCGCCTTTATTACATCGTAAATGTTGCCCCAACAACTGGATAATTAATATATACACATGTTTGTGCAGATGTAACTAATCAGTGGCACTTTAGGCTATAAACAATACGAATATACGAATGTTATGTGATTCCTTCAATTCTATACTAACATACATACATACATATGTATGTATAATGACTCAAACAAATGATAATGTGTCGATTTCTTTTGAATATTTCCAATGTTTTACGAGCTAAATTTTTTTTTTTTTTTTTTTTTTTTTTTCTATAAAAATACCGTTCAAGCTTCAACCAAAAACCTCTAAATCACAGTTTCAAACACTATAAAAAATTTAGAAAAAATCAAAAAATTTTCATCAAAATTTAAACTTTTTAATCTGAATCTTTAGACAATTTTTGGGTATGCATTCTTAAGTCCCATACAATTTTAATCAAATGAAGTACAAGTTTCAACCAGCTAAAAAATTGCGTTGATTTTTGAGATTTTATTTGGAGACCGTTTTTCCTTTTTTTTTTATATAACAAGTGCAACTTACAAAAACTCCGGTTGGTTGTTTGAAATTTCGTTGCTGACGGTCTCCCGAATTTTATTTCATAAGAAATGAAAATCGGCAACAAAAAAAATTCTCAACAATCATTAAAGTTTTTTGTTAGCCAGTTGAAACTTGCACTTCGTTAGACTAAAATTGTATAGGCTATAAAACTGCATACACAAAAATTTTCTAAAGATTCAGATTAGAAAATTGAAGTTTTGATGAAATTTTTTTGAATTTTCTTAACTTTTATATAAGTTTGACACTGTGACTTATATGTTTTTCGTTAAAACATATACGCTTTTTTTTTAGAAAAATAACAAAAAAAAAATTTAGCTCGTAAAACATCATGAATACTTAAAAAAAATCCACACGTGGTCATTTGTTTGAGTCACTGTATAAACAAGTATGTACAAATACATTAAACACCACATTAATACTCAACTGATTAACATTTACCATTATTGTTGGTTGCCCCCTGCTGCTTGCTTGGCAGCTGAAACATATGTATGTATGTGGCCCACGAGTGTCAATCATATCACACGATCTAAATAAATGACTAAACGACATTCTAACAGCCAGCAGCAGCAGTCACCAAGCAATGCCATTCAATATTTCAATGCTGCAGTTATAGTTGTAGCCGTTGTTGTTGTTGCGCTTGTTGCCAATATTGCTGCTGTTCTTGCTCTGGCTGTTGCATATTAGATTATTGCATATCAGCGATTGTATTTTGCTTGTCATAAATATACAAAATTTGCATAAAGCAAGAGGTTTTTCTCCCACCTGCCATCGACGCGGGCCCTGCTTCCCTCAACCTTAAGCGACAGATTTCTGTATATCATCCGCAATCCTTTTAGCATTTACCCATTACCTTTTCTCATAATTTATCACCTACACTTCAGTTGTCATTGCATTCAGCAGAGGATGTTGTTGCTGTTTCTGTAGTTATGTCTTTTATACATTGTATTGAATGGGTAGCGCTGTTGACTGCCGCCGCACTGGTTGTTACGTGTGGTTCTTGTAATTTTTGTTGTTGTTAATATTTGTTCGTGTCAGCATTTATGACATATTAGGGGTATTCTCCAAATCTTGCAAAGCCATTGCACGTAGCACGGATTGCACGGATTGCATAAATTGCAAACACACAACAAGAAAATTCATGGGAAACAACATTTCCTATCGCTACAAAATATGCAACGTCGAAACCCATGTATATATTTTGCAAAATAGCATAGCAAGATAATAGCGACCCTGTGCTAGTTGTTTTGTTGTTGGAATTGCTACATATTTCTCTCATTCCTCTCATCTCGCTCACTTAATTTTTTTTTTGCTGTCTCTTGTTATTGTATTTGATACATAATTTCGCTGCTTACTCCCCATGCATGCTACCACTTTGCAATGGGGTGTTCTCGTACTCTTCGAAATTTGGAATAGTATTTTTGCATTTCGTGCAATCCGTGCATCGTGCAAGACTTCGAGAATACCCCTATTGTCATGCATATTCTAAACATCAGAGCAAATTGCATTGACACGCACACAAACTTGGCACTTTTGTGTGTTTAAGTGTGCGAGTGAATTGACAACTACACTAGGTAACTGGTTACATACAATTTACTAAGTATGTAGTACAGCGCGAGTTTGTCAATAAATAGTGTGCATTTATTACAACAAAACATTTGAAATGCACGCATTGTTTGTTTGTTGTTGCAGATATTGTAAATTAGTTTGTTGCACGCATCGATGAGTTTACAATTGGGATTACAGTTTTGTCACCTGCAGCAGCAGGTGTCGTTCGGTTAATGTTGTCACGAATGAAAGCTCATTTTGAAAAGCTTTAATAATTTGAAAAGGGTAAATTATTAAATTATTAAATTAGAAATTCTGAGAACAATAAAAGTAGCATTAAACACATATAAATATAATGAAATGATGTACAAAGTGTAGATAGAAGTATTGACAAAGGTGAGATGGTATCTTGTTTTGATATTGTGAGCTTTTTTGAAAACTAGTGGAAAATATAACGTAGTAAAAGTTACTTTAAGCGTCAAATTGAACTTAGTTTATGCAAAAATTTCGCAATTTTCTTTTATTTGTAAAATTTGGGTATTGTCTAAAAAAAAAAGCTGTTATAACTAAAGTAACTTTTCGAAGTTTGTGCTCAAAATTTAATCTTTTATGTTCATAAAAGCGCTTTGCTTAAAAAAGTGATAGCTTTTATCTCTAATCAGAATTTTAATAATGCTACGTTCAAATAGACGAGCCAAACATGTTAAATGGGTTTAACCAGTTAAATGAACCAAACATATTCATAAACAAGTTAAATCGCATGCAATTGTTGTTTTAAAAATGAACCAGTTAAATCATTTAACTCGTTTGAAAACCAGTTCAGCGCGGAGTTGTATCAGAAAGCTTTTTGCTCCGGCCAATCAGAAAGACCCAAAAGCCTTATTAAAAATTAAAACATATCAAAATTCTATGCATGTCTTTTTCGCCAAAAAAGAGGCCAAGGCGGTAATTAGTTATATCCCATGAGATCTCATCGTACGCAGAGATAAATAGTGCCTACGAACTAAATATTTTGAAGTCTCTAAGTAATCTGTATGCGTTAATATCATGAAGCAGACATTCGCACAAAACAAATTGAAACACAAAAACTTGATTTTGAATTTTTTTCCAATTTTTATTGGTAATCAAACAACCGTCAAAGTTAACTCTAAATGTTCAATGTGGACGATTGTGTTTTCCAAAAAGCTCCTTTTAATTTAACAAGTTAAATGGGGCCAATTTGAACTTAATATAAGATTAAAAAATTTTACGTTTTTAATAAAAATATTTATTTTTTTTTAACGCATTTTGTTTCAGTTTGGGGTTTCTTAATGTCATGAAAGCTCTTTAAGTGCATTAGTAAAAGTTCAGTAACTAAAAAATTAATTTAAAAAATTTTGTTTTTTCTGATTAAATAAAATTGTTTTGAAACTTACATAAAACAAAATGGTTTTAAGTAGTTGAAAAATATTGATTAAGTTGCTTGAGTTGGACTTCTCTTAACAACAGTTCTTAGAAAAACTTCGAAAGCTTCTTAAGCAGCTTTTTTTGGAACTTGGTTGATATAACAGCTTTCTTAGCACATATTTATAAAGAGTTTCCCATGAAATATTTTCTATGAAAGGTTCCTTCAAATTTGGCTTTTCAATCTTTATTTTCAACAAGTAAGAAAGTCTAAGTTCGGGCGCAGCCGAACATTAAATACCCGGCGCAATTATTAAATACATGTTTTCCACCTTTCCGAAAGCTACTGCTACACGATAAGCCGGGGTGTATAAATTTTAAGTAAATTAGCGTCCTTAAATTTCGAAATATTGCAGTTTCAAGCATTTCTGAAATATACCGTTATATGAAAAGCGGTCGTAATTTTAGTCCGATTTCAATAATTTTCAACGCTTTGCTTTTATGTGGCAAGCACAATAACCATACCGAGTTTGGTTCAAATGGCTAGAACGGTTAGCGAGATACATATATGTGATCATAAGTGGGCGGTGCCACTCCCATTTTCCAAAATTGTATCATAAGCGTATTTCTTGGTAAAAAATTGTTGCAACCATCAATTTTGAATAAATTAGCTTTAATATTTACTGATTTATCGAGGATTTCGTATTTTTCTAAATTACCGTTATAAGGGATGTGGGCGTGGTTATTGTCCGATTTTAAAAATTTTCGGCCATTTAGTATGGCTGTAGCAGGACCAAGAACTGTGCCAAGTTTGGAAGAAATTGGTGCAGCAGTTACCAAGATATACACATGTAACCATAAGTGGGCGTGGCTACGCCCATTTGCCAAAATTTTTTAATATTCTTTTTTTTCGTCTAAAACTCATTGTAAATATCAATTTTGAGTGAATTATCTTCAGTAGTTACTAAAATATCGCACTTTTCGTATTTCTGAAAATTACCGTTATATGGGAGGTAGGCGTGGTTATTGTCCGATTTCGCCCATTTTCAATACCGTCCGTCCTATGCCCAAAAGAAGTCCACGTACCAAGGTTCGTTAAGATATCTCAATTTTTACTCGAGTTATCGTGTGCACAGGCGGACGGACGGACGGACGGACAGACAGTCACCGCTTAATCGATTTCTCTTTTCATTCTGGTCATTTATGTATACATGTGTCTATATCTATCTCGATTCATTTTGCCTGTTACAAACAACCGTTATGTGAACAAAGTTATAATACCCTTGTGCACAAGTGCGCTTGGGTATAAAAATACTTGTTTAGAAGGTCCTTTAAAAACTGGTATTGGCGAAGTTAAACGTGATTTGCTAAGGTCAGAGTAAAATTAAATGGATACTAATATTGTCCACGTGTTTTAGTTCTTTGCTTATTTTCTTAATTCTAACTACCTATACTTTCCTCTATGTTTATATTTGTATACGAGTTTTTTACATTTTTTTCTTTTACTTAATCCACAGTGACCTTGCTTTGCATGTAAACCTCTTTAAAAATAACTCAGTGATACACAGCGTATTTACTTGACACTTGCACAACATTTAGCGAACACATTATAGCTGGCGCCCTTCAAATACGCTTAGCACAATTTTTAATTGAAAAATTATTATTTCAATATTTATCTTAGGCAAACAGCCTCGTTTACTTGCATCAAGCGATTTCAACCACCTTTCAACTGTCAGCTACATATGTATTTATTCCTTTTACACCAATTGCTTTGCTTAGTTTAGCTTATTTTGAAAATGTTGCATGCCACAAATGTTATTTAACTAGTCGGCTGTTGTTTACCCAATGCTTTGCGGCTATTTTGCTGTTGGCTTATTTACCTATCCAATCCGCGGAAACACGATTTGCGACCGAATTCGAATTTGTTTAGTTAATTTTCAAGGGTTAAGTGGTGGTTATTAATTTATGTTGTTGAGTGTGTAGATATAAGTATACACACGTAGAGTAGATGGGTTTGTGCGCGTGTATGTTGGCATATGTGTAGCTGCAGATTGAATGGCGTTTTTAAAAAGGCCTTTAAGGCATTCGATGAAGAGCTTGTAATTGCTTTAAAAGGGGAGCAAATAGAAACTTGGTATATTAAAGGTCAGTTGTAAACATGGAATTAAATCAACATCTTTTTTTTTTATTAATAATAATAATAATATCCCAACGGTTTTTACCCTCCATTCCCGCCCATCCGCACGAGGGGCGCAGTCCGCATGACGTACGGAACCAATATTTTAAATTTTTTGTGCCGAGTCACGATAGGCAGGAGTTTGTTAAGTGTCGAGATCTAAAACTGTTCAGCTACAGAACTAAATTCATCAGCTGATTTTATGTATTTATGTCAACAATTCACTTATTGAGAGAGGAGAGTATCGCTTTCTTAATGCTGAAAAGCGGATCTGATACATCAAACGTGCTGGAATGAGAGTTAAAATCCTGGCATAAGCAACGGAGTGGGTCGTGCAATTCAAAATTGGTTTTACAAGCTTTCAGAAATATGGGACAAAAGTGTCTTGATACGCGTGAGGGAACATTAAAGCTTACATCAGCCAGAAGAGACGGACTTGAAATTGAGCCTGTCAGTAATTTAACCATAAAAATTATACCAAGCATTTCCCTGCGACTGGCAAGTGTAGGAAGGTTAATAAGTTTTAAGCGACTCGTATAAGGTGGAAGACTATATTGAGAATCCCATCGGAAATTTCTTAAAGCAAAAAGTAGGAATTGTTTTTGAATTGATTCTATCTTGTCTGAGTAAATTTGATACCTTGGATTCCAAACCACCGCGCCGTATTCCAGAATCGGCCTAACTAATGTTGTAAACAGGGTTTTATTGATATAAGGGTCACTAAATTCTTTTGACCATCGTTTCACAAATGCAAGTACACCTTTAGCCTTGTTGACTGTCACATTAATGTGAAGATTAAAATTAAGCTTAGGATCCATTGTGATACCAAGGTCCACAAAATTGTATACCTGTTCCAGGTTATGGTTACCTATTATATAAGAAACTGGCAGAACAGCTCTTCGCGAGAAGCACATTACTTTACATTTCTTAAGATTTAGAGGCATAAGATTTACTTTACACCAGTAAGCCATGCTGTTTAAGTCTGATTGTAGCAAAGACCTTTCTTCAATTGAAACGTACGATTTATAAAGTTTTACATCATCTGCATACATTAAAATTTTGGAGAATTTTATATCTGTAGAAATATCGTTTATAAAAAGCAAGAACAGAATCGGGCCTAGGTGGCTACCCTGAGGGACTCCTGAAGTAACATCAATGACGTCAGAGATAGTATTTTTAAACAATACCCTTTGTGATCTATCATAGAGGTATGAAGAGATCCAACGTAGAAAATTAGGTGGAAGACCAAGAAGATCAAGTTTATAGATGAGCAACGAGTGGCACACTTTGTCAAATGCTTAACTGAAATCAGTATATATAACATCAACAGTTTTGCTCTCTCTAAATGCTTTTGAGATATTGCTTGCTTGTTTCTATTTTCTTTTTTTTTTTGAAATTTGAAAATATTTCCAGTTTTATGACACCATACAAAGTGGAAATGAAACCACCAAAATTAATGGTTCTTTTTTTTTGAATTTTCAGAAAAGTTTTATGTATGCAATTTTATATATAGCTTATTGAATTTCAGGCTCTTACAGTATTTGATAGAGCATTATGGAAGGCTTCTTAATTTGACGAGAAATTATGTTCTCCCAGCTTAGTTTACCGCCCAAAGTTACATTTTAGCGTTAACCCGAGCTAAAAAATCTTCGACGGATGGAATTCAGCGCAAACCAAGTATTTTAAACTGTTCTCGCCACAGTTTTCCTAGAAAACCCTCATTACATGTTACATTGCAGATAATACATCTAAAATTATGCTAACCAAATTTCATTCACATGTGTAAAAGCAAAGGTTTGGTATGATCATATCTACATATGTATGTACATATGCACCAGCATGTATGCCAGTTTGTTGTAAAAGTGAGGTAATGTACAAGTGTCGTCAACTGAACATACTAAATAGCTTACACTTATCGAACAGGCAACAAAATAATGGTCAAACATATTAGGGAACAAAATCACATAACGAAAATCTTTTACATACCCGATAGGAAATGGTGAAATTGGGGAACAGAAATATTTTCATAGCCAATGCGAATATGATAAAATACATCATACATATATAGATATTTGGACTCATCAATAAATTTAATAATTTTTGTAAGGCAGCACTGATAGCCTTCCATTTTTCATGTAGTGTAGTGCCATATTATTCGAAATCAGCCATAAACCAGGATATGATATTCGCAATGGTACCGAAAGGTCGTTTTCTAAAGATTTGCCCTACTTGCAGGCAGCGGTGAACCTCCGAGTGTATTTCTGCCGTGGAAACGGCTCTCAACTCTTTGACACTCGATGGTGGTGTAAGATTGCAGATTGAAGCAGAAGCTCGGCCCAGGCTAGGTTAGGTTGGGTTAGGTTAGAGCGGCTGCTATCGCGCAGAGCACGGTTGGGTTTCCTAAACTTTTTCTGTGCGTGCCCATCTGGCAGTGTCCGGGGATTACGCCAACTACTAATCTTAGAGAAGAGCGGTCTAGTCGAGTGAGAGCTATGGATCGCTTTAGGTCAATCCTTGACCAAATTTGTCTGGTAGTATAGCCGGTCTTTTCGATCTTTTCGCAACCATTTCTTTGCATTGATATTAAATTTCTCTCTTGATTGTTCTTAAAGAAAATGCACAGAGTTTCAGCTAGGAACTCTTCAAAAAGCACGTCACACAGTGGTGCCGACCGAACATTGACTGTTTAAAATGTCCAGAGCTTAAATTTGTGCACCGATTTGGTTTTTTGTTTTTTCATAATAAAAGTTTATCAAATTTGGAAAAGATCTGTTGAGCCCGATTTTTGAATTTTCAGTTATTTGTATAGAGTTTTTAGTGCAGAGTGCAGATGTTGCCCCAATTTTAAAAGAAAATCGGTTTTACTGCTCCTGTAAACAAATTGTACATGATAAAAACTAGTTTAAATGAGATATAGGGTGCCCCAAATGGAAAAGATTGCAAAAGTAAAAGTTCAAATTTATAAAAAAAATCCCAAAATTTATTTTTTTTTCAAAATTATTAGATATGCAGTTGCGTTGGTTGTTCTGACTGTCCACGGCATTTTCTTCCATATGCATAAAGTTTGCTCGAAATATCTTAAAAAAATGGTGAAAATCAACGCGAATTTTTATCCACTAGAAATTTACACTTACACTAAAATTTTGTGGGATATAAAACTGCATGCTTAACATTTTTCTATAAACTCTGAAAAAAAAATTAATTTTTGCTAAAAATTAATCAGTTTCACAGCACTGTGCACTTCGGTAAGTTCATCAGCTCTATAGTCGACCATGGTCCGGAAGTCAAAGGAATGAGATGTTTATGGACCTCGCCGCCGAACTCAGCATTGTGTAGTAATACCTGACTGATTTGGAATTTAACAAGCTGTGTACGGTGACAGCCTTGTTTCGGATGCACCTGAGAAGTCCTGTGTATATCTCCTTGGACTATACATAGTGTGGATGGACGTTTGTTCTTCGTCCTATCAGCCCAGACTTTAAGGTAAACTCACTTCAGAGTCCTAAACTTAGTATATAAATTACATATATTATTCGACCCTTTTTCTATTTATCCTGGCAACTTAGTTTAAGGGCAATTACAAAACTCTGAAACTGCTAGTAAGACGAATAAATTGAAGAAGAAGGATAAATCAAGAAAAATGATAGACAAGCTAAAAAATGCATGACTTAGGAGTAACAAAAAACATCTTCTCATTGTTGCAGTAATGCATTTCTCTACAGGGAAGGCACTTGAACTGAATTTGTATGTACAACACTGTGAGCGAAATTCATGTAGACACATGTTAATCAAGTAAGAATCTGTGTATGTTCACATGGAGTTTACTGTAGATTATATATTTATGTACATAGCTACATGCATTTACATACATATTATGCATGAACATGAATATAGATACCAGTACTATCTTATTTCGCACACATAAATATTTATATACATACATACATATGTAGTACTTAAAAGCATACATGCACACTCTAAGTATAGTCACATTGTACTCCTAAGTTCAACACTGCTGTTTGCTGTCAGCAAAGTTAAAATGTTGCAACATGAAATCTGTCTGGACAGGTGCGAGAATACAATGGTAATGTATGTAAGTCGAATGATGATATCATAATTGGTGTTATAAACAGCCATACATATGCAGAGCAGTTAACATTTTGGTAGTTATAGTGTGAACATACTGAGTATCTATGATTTCCTGGTAACAAGGAGTGTGATCAACATATAGGATTTTATTTGCGAAATAAGTAAATGAGGAAAGCAAATAGAGTCGATTTAAAACAGTAACAGTAAGCATTTTGCTTTAGAATAGAAGAAAAGGTAGCAGTTACTATGGAATACACCTTGGGTGAAGACCAGGATAGAATCTTATTTATTCTTGTAAAAGGTAAAATGTCCGTCTGAGCTGGATTTACTTGGCTAATTATTATTATTTGGATCTACAACCATGAGTCAGCTTGGGCCGGGTCCAAACAACTTAGCCATTTGCTTCTGCCCTAGTCCAGTTGTAAATATCTTTTATTGTCCTCTGATGTATGTATTTTATTCAAAGAGATAAGAAACGAAAGTATAGAACACACCCCATGAGAAGTGTCTCTATTATACCCCACCTTTGTTGGTTTGTCCCTCAATCCATGGTCGTCAAGCTCAGCCAATGGTAGGCCCAAGAAGTGAACTGTTTCGACGAGGTCGGACCAGAGAGTAAGGGTTGTTAGCTGAGTAGGATTGAGCTGACATGGTGTCATGTCGGGGAGTCTCCACATGCGGGACATGCATTGGGGATATCGGTGTCGATTCTGGACAAATAGCTGTTGAGGCATCTACAATATATTCACAGTAATTTGGCCAGAGTAACACAGGTCGCACGCGGCAGTCGATGGTCTTTGTCTGCGATAGTTGGTGATTGGGCTCCGATCAAGGACCTACTCTCTATGAATGCCGTTGTTTACTCGTCAGTACATCGTCGGGTCCAGTGGTTGGTCGATGTAGTTCTAGACCGCTTTCCCTGACATCGTTGCACTCAGCCGTCATTGTCTGCACGCTCAAAAGATGAAGTCGCTATTGAAAGCTTCTGATAGATCCATAAGTCATAGTAAAAATATTCAGCCTGAATAAGAATTAGTCCCAGCGAAAAGTCGCTCAGCATTTAGTTGGCTTTTTTAAATGTAAGCGTAGTTTTTAAACGAAATTCTCAAATTTGTCGCTTATATGATGAGGAAAAATGCAAAAGAAAAAACTGGAACTTAGAAATCGGGTAGAGTGGATATGACAGTATATACATTACTATGTCAAATCTCACACTACTCTAAGCTTGTGTAGTACATTAGTACATTCATATGTACATCAATATGTTTACACTATGCAACAAAGAAATAATGCCCCACGGCCAGACACAGGCGCAGCACAACGCAGCTCATATCATCTCACTCATCAAGAACGCCACCGCGTGAAAGATACGCACATGTAAGCATATGCAAGGAAGCGGTACACGCATTACGCATATGCCATCCCAGTGGAATGAGTGCGGTCTAGCATTATGTTTTTTTCCCCTTCATGAAAATACATACATACATGCATATAACTTGTCCAAAGCGAGAAAAAAAATCTGAAAAAGCAACTTTGTTTCCATTTTTTCTGTCAATTTGAAATTTTTGTTCCACCACATCTCTATGTATTTAGTATGTACATGAATAAGCGAAGCTCGTTGTGCGACAATGACTTTGTATGCAATGCTGTAGCATGCGAGATTTCATGGTGGCGCCTCTGGCAATTGGCTTGGTGTTGCTATTGCTGCCGCTTCTGTGCGCTGCTCGTAGAAAATTTACACGCGTGTCGGATAATTTGACATTAATTTCATCCCTAGCGGGCATTTGTGCAACAGCGGTAGCTGCACAGTGGTAACTTTGGCATCGGCAGCAGCTAAAGTGGCATCATAATCAGTATCTAGTAACTGGCGTAGTGGTGGGAGTGATTTTTTTTTATGTATATACTTTTACATTTACAGTTGTGTATATGGAAATATTTAAATTAGAGTTTGTCGAAATTTGCATTCATATTCGCTAAGGATTATGCGATTATTATTATTGTAGAAAAACTGTAAAAAGTGTGGCATTAAGTACGTAAGTGTGGACGAAAAATTAGCTTAAACCATTTCATATGGGCATATATTTTATTTCAGCACTGATCAATGGATGAACATACAAATATTTGAGAATATAAATCTGAAGCCTATAGACACAAGAACTAATCTTCTGCCTACTGTTTCTAATCATTGATTATTGCAAAGACGGGTCCTTTCGTCATAGTAGTTCATGCAGCTGAGTAAAAATTTTGGCTATCTGGGGATAAAATAATATCAAAGGTATTTGCACTAGGCTGTCGTCTTTATGATTATATAGCTTTCTTCCCTTCATTGAGGCATATCGCTGATCAAAGAACTGGCTATTTGTTTAGACTCGCCAAAGTTATATCGCTGACAAAGCCTAAAGTATAAGACTATACTAAATGATGATAATACTAAAGGTCTAGAACTAGTCTTAATTAGATCTTATTAGTTTAGTTGCAAGTGAGATGAGCATTTAAGAACAGTCTCAAATTATTCCCCGTATCTGAAATTCTGACTGAAATCTTTCGGCGAGAACCCCATGCTTCTACCTTTTAGACCTAGCACCAACTAAGGTTTACTATTGACTGTGCTATTTTAGCATTTATGACTGCCAGACTTGGCTTGTTAATTTGGCATTTACTTAGTATCTAAGACTCTACATTTAGACGTTCATGAGACGAGTACATTACTCAATGAGAACCCTAATTGGATGTCATAATCTGCATACCAGTGTTAAGACAGAATGTAGGCTGAGCTTTGACATAGCTGCGAAGGTCCTCAAGTCGGTCTCCTGTCGTAACTGTTATGACTAGAGAAATGTCTAACTTGAGACATCATTGACGTACAACTCTACTCCAGGGTCGTTTTTCACTCCGAATGATAAAGCCATTGCATTCGCCTATGTCTTCGTTTTTGCCCAGCGTAAGCTGACTTACTTATGTAATGAGGTCATTGTGTTCAAGATTAGTAAGAAAGTAGTCAAAACTATTTCATATATGTCTGTGGTGGATGAATGGTGTTTCGTTTTTCATTATTACAATGGTTTTAAAGCAAAAATTTTTTTGATATTTTTTTATAAAAAAAAAATATATATATAAATTTTGGACAGAACTTAGAAAAATGCCGCAAATTTTATATAAATTCCGAACTTTTTAACCAGAATTTTCAGAAATTTTAGACTGCAAGTAAATTTTACTCATCCTAGATTATAAATGTTTCACAATTATACGAAAAACATAAGAATTGTGAATAAATGCGTAAGAAAGCTTTAAAAAATGTAAAATTAAATTAAATGCTCTCCATTTAATCGCTATATCTACCTGAATACTTTCATATACATATATATACATATATACTTTTATTCAAACATTTATCCTACATTCATAAACTATGTAAATTTACTCTTAACTTCAGACTTCAAGCCAAATAAATCGAGAGGTGTTTAACGACAACCGACTCCTTTGACGTGGCTAATAATAAAGTAGCATTAAAACTTTGCCACAACGCGTTGGTTAAGTGTGAGAGGAGCAGCAAAATAAAGCTTGCTTCCATTGACAAAAGCAGAAGAACAATGCATCCTTGTCAGGATATAACTGAATAAATATTTTTTTTTTTTTTTGCAAAGAAAAAGTAAAGATTACTAACGAACCAAAGCAAAGCCGAAATAGTCGAGCAACAATGCAATATCCTTCTTACAACTATCGAACGCTTGTCGTCTTACACTTGTGCCGCAAGAAGCTGAATAAGGCCTTCAGCTGGCAGCAAAAATGTCAATCTAATTGAAATTCTAGACAAAATCTTCCGCAAATTACCTTCATTGACAAAAATCTCTAATCCCAAGCCATGCATGAGCAGCCGACTAGAGTCGAGCTTTAGAAAGAGTCTGAGCAGCTCTAAGATAGTAAGTACATAGTACAGAGGAGAGCAAGGGTGTAGGGTTGCCACCACATGTGTGTCGATGCTTAGCTGCTCTGCTCAACTCAGACAGCAAAGCTGCAGCACCTGTCGCAGCTAAGTGATTTTTCTCTTTTGTAAATTACTGGTTAGAGGAAATGTGGAAATGTGGCTGTAAATGGGAGTGAGGGTGGGTGTATGTGTTGCTTGCTTGCGGGGTGTATGAAACCGGATACGGAAGCCAGCAGCAGCAACACGGCGAAAGCAAACAAGAAAAGAAATAACAATGGTAAAACCAAAAGGTGGCAAATCAGCAAGACAACAACAACGTAGATAAGATACCTCTGACTGCGGTGAGGAACTGCTAGTAGCTTGGTATGGCGCCAGCATATGCGAGCGAATGCGCTGGTGACTGCCACCATTGTGATTTTCGCCATTGCGGTTACTTTAGAAGCAACAATTACAGACAAAATAAAGGTATTACTTTCCTTTGCTTCTTCTTCCTGACTTGAACAACACGACTATGTCAGCAGCAACAAAGCCAGAGCTATTGCAGGATCTATGCTCATGATCTCTAGAATTGGTTTTTGGTGCTTCGAGAATGCTCATACACAAATTAATGTTGGCTTTATTATTGACACTGACTTTTAGTTGCGACTATGTGAAAGATAATGTAGAGCAAGAAGCTGGGCAAATGCGAATGGCAACACTCTCACGTGCAAAAAAGTAATATCAGAGAGAAAACTGTGGGGGGCTGAGGATTTTTAAATTGATGCGATTACACAGTGAAATAAATATAAAGAAAGTGTGAATGACACGATTGCTAGTAGATGGTTGTGAGCCTAAAAAAGGCTTTGGCAGAAGCTAAAAAGTCTTCTTGTAGAGATTTTTCTAGTGGCGTTGGTGCTATTTCCCAGACAGCCAGATTAAAAAATGCTCTGAAGGGCCTGAAATCCGATAGGTTTTGGACAGAAGAAAGATTGTCCTAGGACCGCCACAAAGAGAAGGGAAAGAGTAGCTGCAGAGCTGTTTCTGTACAAACACTTCTCAGAAATTTCACTGACAGGAACAAGCATCGCCGGACGTCCTCAAATCGAAGGATCTTAGGCTAATACACTTCTAAAAGTTTTCGATTGAAATCTTTGAACTATTTCTATATTAGAGTTTTCTGCAGTTGTGCTGAACTCAATTCCGTAGGTCCAGATCGGTTTGGTAATAGTAGTGCATGGGAGAAGAATATTTCCATGTGATAATTTAGATCGACGATTCATAAGCCATTGGAGGCTAGTGAATTTTAGTCTGAGCGCCTCTTGGCTTGAAATTATTTGCGTTCTCTTGGTTAGCTTTCTATCGAGGTACATACCAAGATATTTGGTTTCCTTACTTTGGGGTATATATACACCATTGGATTTGACGGGTGATCAGGTATCTTGCTTGAAGATGAACGTCACCTGGTCAGATTTTGACTCATTGCACTTTATCGCCAATCTTTTAACCCGAGAGCTATCTTATTTAAGCCTCCCTGAAGTTTGAGTGAAGCCAAATTAGGGTCAGTGTCCACTGAGAAAAGAGCGGTATAATAAGAAAAAGTACCGACAGTGATTCGTTCTGAAGTAGGGAGGTCATATTTGTAGAGTTAATATAGGATTGGGCCCATAATGCTTTTTTGAGATACGCCTGTCTGATGAAGTATATATTTATAAAGTAATCCATCATGCCGAACTCGGTCAATTGTGCTGTGTTTTTTCCTGAAGCTAAATTGATGATTGGGTCTGAGCTTTCGCTCTTCTTGGATTCAAAGTAACCCTTAGAGGAAGATAACATCCATGATTTTGGAGATTGTGTGTAGTAAGCTACATAAGTGGCCGTTATGATTTTCTACCGTATCAGCACTTTTTCCAGGTTTGAGCACCATTTTTATTTGTGACACCTTCCATTGTGACGGTACAAAATTCCCTAATAAGGACAGCATTAAGCAAGTAAGTCAAAAGTTTCAGTGTAATGCGCCCAACTCGCTTATTCTATTCTCCTTTACCGCCTTGCTCGTCTTCTCATTCTTCCATCCTTCCTACTTTTGCCTTATTAAGCTAAGTGCATGCGGAAGTTGACTGTCATTGCCAGCGTTATAAGAACAAAAACAAAACAAAAAAAAACCAGCAGTGGCGGCAGCATTAGCTGCAACATACCACAAATATTTCTATTATCATTGCCGCATTGGCGGTTGGTGGTTGGCGGTTAACACTGCACTCGCTGCTGCGCTATCAACAAAAACTATGCCATGCAACAACTTCAACGTTGCAGCATTGGTAAACTGTCATTGCAACTGTTTTGTGTTTCGCATATCACTGTTGTTGCTTGCTTCTGCTTGTCACATCTTCTTCTTCATGGCACACTGTTGTCATGCAGCGCTTGTTGTTGTCACTGCTTCGATTTCACTGCTTAGTGCACCTCAAGGATTTCAATTTTCCCTTTTCAATTTTGTTCTCCTCCTCCACTGCTATGCGCTCTCAATATCCTGCCTTCAAGAACAGCTAGCGCTTGGCGTTGCTTATGTAGCAGCCTCTGCTGCCTTTCTAGCTGCATTTGAGACATTTACTATGGCTGCTTTGCCACACACGCGTCTCACCACCCTCATCATTTTTTGCCTTAATTTAATCAACTGAAAGCGCATTTTCAGCTTTGCCTGACTGCAATTTTTTCTGCTTTCACGACGCTATTTTTTCTCACTTTTTTCAAATCAGTATATTTTCAAAAGGTCTTTGGCTTTGGCTTCGCTTTTATTTTTCCATCGCTAGCACACTTTTTTCGCTTCCAACGCAGCCTCTTACCGCCTGCATCTCATGCGCTGCTTTCTTGCTGCTGCAATTCAATTTTATTCTAGTCGCTCACGCTTCAGTCGCCCACCCGCAGTTTGCGCTGCATTTCATGGCATGTATGTATGTATTTTCAGTGGATCAGGGAATTGATTTTTAGCCGGTGTCAGAGTCTCTTGTGACGACGCTTTCTTTGCTCTGCAACCGCCGCTGCGCTCTGCATCGCTGTCAGCTCTTCAAGTGCAACACTTTTAGGTTGCGGCTGCATTGCTTTTTATAAATAATAATTGCATTTCGTTTCGATTTACCGCTCTCTTTTATGTCTTCTTCAGGGCGTTTTTTGTTTTTGTTTTTGTGATGTTTAGGTTGCAACAAGGGGAAGGAAAAAAGGAATTTAAAATCATGTTAAGTATACGCAGTGTAGAATTCAGTGCAGGCGATAACACCAGCATTTTTATTTTTGCTTTAAAAATATGCGTATTCGAATATGTGCCATGGCCAAAGGTACTTAAGAGCACAGTATGGCCTTTTTAAAAAATTTTAAGAGCAATATATTTGTACTATAAACTTTTACTATATAGTGTGAATATATTTAATTTCCAATCTTAATGTAAAAATATTTCCTAATACATATTTAGTAAAATTTTTGACTAATTTCCCAGTGCTACGTGCAAATTTTTTTTTTGGAATGAAACCAATTATATTCATTCAGGTAGGTAAGAAAATGAATATAACCAAAGGACTTGTAAAAGTTGGCTATCATTTTTTATGTCAATTTGAGGTTGTAGATTAAAAACTTTCACCAAAATTAAATTTCGTTTTCGAACTGGCTGCTGAGATAGGTCGATCTTTCACTCGAAAATCGAATCGAATTTTTTTTTTTTAAGTTTTCAGTAGCATACAATTTTTAGTACAAAATTATGAGTACACAATTTTTACCATATACAAAATTTTAATTAAAAAATTTTAGTACAAAATTTTTGGTGCAAGATTTTAAACGATTTGTTAATTATTTTATAAAGCACTGGTACTAAGTTTTAAAGCAAAATTATCTCTACAAAGACCTTAGTACCAAAAAAAAAAAAAAATCTCTCGAGCACCGCAAATCCGATAATACTTTATATTGAATTATAATTCCAATAATACCAATAATATTTAGTATTAATTTCTTAGTAGAAAATTTTTGGTGCAAGATTTTAAACGATTTGCCAGTAATTTTATAAAGCTAGGTTTTAATGAAAAATTATATCTACAAAAGTGTTTGTAAACAAAATTTGTACGTGACAGCAAAATTTAAAAAAAAATCTCTGGAGCACCTCAAATCCGAAAACAAAATTTTATAAAAAAATTATGTACAGAATTTCCTATTGTAAGTGCAATTTTTTAGTAGAAAATTCTTAATAGAAAATTTTTGGTAGAAGAGTTTAAACGATTTGCCAATTATTTTACAAAGATCTAGATATGGTTTTTAAAGAAAAATTATATCAACAAAAATTTTAGTAAAAAAAAATCTCTCGAGCACCTCAAATCCGAAAACAACATTTAATAAAAAAATCTGTACGGAATTATTAGTACAAATTTTTTAGTAGAAAATTCTTTGTGCAAGATTTTAAATGATTTGTTTATCATTTTACAATGGCCTATTTCTAATTTTAGTACAACGAGACAGCCAAATAAAGAAAATAATATCGCTAGAGCACCTCAAGTCCGATAGGTTTTGTACAGAAGCCATAAGGGAACTGGACAACATAGGGAAACAAAATTTTATATATTTTAGGAAAACAATGAAAAATATTAAATTAGTAGAAAATTGTTGGTACACGATAGTTAGTACGCAATTTTGGAAAATTTTTATTTGTGGTCCAAAACTTAAAAATTGTGTAAATACAGGGTTTGGATGATAAGTGTAAGTAAAAAAATTCTTGTAGAAAATTCTAAGTGCAAAATTTCTGGTAAAAAATGTTTGCTTAAAAAATTTTTACTAAGATATTTTAGATTCAAATATTAAGGACTAAATTTTCATTGCCAAGTTTTTAGTGCCAAAATTTATTACTAATTGTGGCGCCGCTATTTAGTTTTGCTGTTTTTATTTGTACAGAGCCCTCTTAAAAAAAAATTAGTTTAAGCGGCTGTCAATTAGCCAGGAAATACTGTACGTACTAATTGTAATAACAGGTCTTTTCTCATTCATTCTGTTCAACTGCTAATACTGTTGACCTTTATGAACATTATTTATTTTCATTGTTTTCACTCGCCAGATATCTAAACTTTTTACGATCATATTTCGCATAGCTTGGGCAGCTTACCTGAAAAGAAAAAAAAAGAAATGTGATAAGTATCATATTATTAGTTTATTTACATCGAAATGGTATTTAGTACTAAGGTTGACTTAAATATATTTAAAAAGTACAAAATTCAAAAATGAAGATGTGAAGATATGAAAACTCAGCTGGAGTCACTATTTACCTAAATATAGAAATAGTTTATTATATATTTAGATACATTTTAATGCATGAGGCTGACTGATAGCAAAGGTGCTCAAAGCGAAGTGCATAGTCGTTGACCGAGGAAATCCAAATCACAAAATTTTGCGTAATTCAAGAAAATACAATTTTCGGTTTAACGTATCTTTGCATTGTCTTCGCTTATTTAACGCTTTTTTTTGCATTGCCATATTATATATCTTATAGCCTTTGTTTATAAGCATGTAGCATGCCTGCCGACAAAATTCATCACTTAATTGAGTTCACAATCTGTAGCTCTACAAATGTGTCCACACTCTCAAACATACGCATAAGTTTTTTTTGTATGCACACTCCTTTGCCTCTTAAACTCTCATCGCAATGCTTGCCTTGCTGAAAACGCAAGTTTTCCCATAATGAACGCCAGTTATGACGCATGCATGGCATTTTAAATGCTTCGCTGATAATGCTGAATGCATGCACGCACGCAAGTAAGACTCGAATTGCATATAAACTATCACACTCGACGGATGCTTACACAGAGAAGAAGAAGTGCATGACAAAATAAAAGTAAAAATAAATATAAAAATAAAATGAAGTGAAAAAATCACCAAAGCGCCCGTTTGCCGGTCGGTCACGCTTAACTGCCAATTATATGTAGCAAGTAACGTGCAACACGATGCATTGTGGCAGCACGTTTGTCGCC
This sequence comes from Rhagoletis pomonella, assembly GCF_013731165.1. Lineage (NCBI taxonomy): Eukaryota > Metazoa > Arthropoda > Insecta > Diptera > Tephritidae > Rhagoletis > Rhagoletis pomonella. The sequence continues at coordinate 63,745,381 of NW_023458559.1, read as the reverse complement.
ACTGCAATTGGCAATCAGTCGTACTTCCCTTTATACAGCTGCAAGAGAAAAACACAAATCAGCGAATTTATTTGCGCATTAACATATGTACATACATACATACATATTCACATGCATAAGTATAGACTTTTGTACTTATTTATTTTCTCAATTTTCTTATACTTGAACTCAACCGGAATAAAACTTCAGTATCAATAAACATACGGGCAGACAAAGAGATAACTCGAGAGCATCTGTTCAATATAATCAGGCGCCAATGAACCCCCCCTTTGCATTGGGTGACCTAGAACTTTGGGAGGGATGAAAGAAGTTTTTTAATAATTATCAGTTTTTCAAGTAGTCCACACACCTGCAAGTACTTGCAAGTACTTGAAGTATCATCCGCTAGCTGTAATTAGAGATGGGGTCAAGCAGAAGCCACTTTTGGTAGGTTTCGTCACTAACGACACCTCACTCTCAGCTTTTGAGAAATTATCTACGTACGTATTTCAATAATTATAATAAAAACTTGTTTAAGGACCAATAAGTTGATTCTTTAATAGAAAGCTCAAAAAATATTAAACAGTTTTAATTGAAAAGATAGCAACCTGAGTTGAAAAAATTTCCATGCCATAAAAAATATCATTTCTTTCAAAACTGGCAAGGAATTTACATAGTGATGCTCTTAGTGCTTGAGTAAAAGCTATAAATCAACCTACTACATTGCTCTAGTTTTCAATGCTTAAATTGCACAAAAGTATAAAATTTTTGTTTCTTTCGAAATTTTTGCTCTATTTTGCTTCATTCTTCTAAAGTATGCAAGTATTTTTAGTTTGTACTCGTACGTTTTTGACGTTCCAATCAAAACTGGTAATTGTCGATATTAATTGCCTTTGAACGTAATTTCCCTTTCAATGTAGCGCAATCAGTTCTGTGAAAATTTCATGCTTTTTTCATCTGCAAATAATTTCCGTTTTTCCTAAAAAAAATTTACCATGGGTTATTGGATAAAAGCTTGCTTTTGTTCATGCTGATTTTTTGCTTTTTTTCTAGCCACATTTATCTTCAATAAAACGATTCGTTGAATTTCAATGAACAAAATTTTTACATATGTATGTGCTAGTGAATAATAAAAATAAAAGTCCTTCTTAGAATTACACACACATAAACGGACATGCATTAGCACATCTGAAGAAATGTATTGAGGAAAATATTGAACAGCTCTTTATAAATTTGTGCGAATAGGAATCGACAATAGAATTACAAACGATACTCTGTTGCTCAGTACGAGCTCGGAAAGCTATGCCTAGGATAGACTTTGCATTGCATTTGCAAAATAAAATCACATGACTTTACATTGCCCGTAGCTCAATCATATGGCTTCTCGACACATTGAAGAAAGTCATATCAGGCCATCAACTGCCATCTCATATTGCCTGAACTATAAAATATAAATTTTTATCAAATCTATGAAACTGCTGTGTCCACATTAACTAACAATATTAGACTTTTCGTCTCGTCCAATAAAATCGTCTGATTCCCACTGGATCGAATTGGTATCATACTAACTAAAGCCTTAAGAATTTTCATTAGATGAAGTCATATGGAATGTTTTCTTGTCCCTCCAAATGAGACCACACCATCACCTCACATTAAATCAATAACAGGGCCAAATCGTGTAATATTGTGACTTTTTTTTTTACGAAATCATACCCAATGTTTGAAATCGCATCATTTGAGTCCTTATTACGTCGGGTAAAATCAAATCGTTCCTTTTATCATCAAATCAAATCATAAGACTTCTTGTCCCATGACATAATACTATATAAAATCTAATTGCACTGAATCGTCTCGTGTTACGTCACGTAAAATTAAAAAAGATTCCTCAATGGATGATTTCCTATTGGATCCAATGGATCAATATGACTTGTCACGTCATGTGATTTATCATTTGATATAATTTTGTGTGAAAGCTATTTCAATCCTCTTTCATTTGATACCAAATTTGTTCAATTTGGATAAGCGGTTTGTTTGTTATTACGAAAGGACTTTAATTTCGGACTTAAAAAATATTTGGCCAAGTTAAACAGTTATTACTGTACTAAAAAAATAAAAGTCCGGATGTTTCAGTTATTATTGGACTTTTTCCCAAAAAGTTCGACAAATTAAAAATAATTAAGCTTTTTTGTTCAGGACGTCCTGGCATCAAAGGAACATTCATAGCTTTACTATAAAAGAATATTTTTCCCCGGACTTTTATAACATATCAAGAAATGACTATTATTTACGGCCCAGGATCAAATGTCTTCTCATTGCATCAGATCGTATAATATAATTTTGTATCACATCGAATGTAATCATATGACTTTCCAATCATAGGAAGGTATTGCTAATTGCTAATGCGTCCTTCAATCCAAATTTATTATACAAAATTTATATTTGTTTAACATTTTTATATTTCTCGAGTCTTCTTAACGCTGCCGATATGATGATAAAATAAATACATAATTTATTATTTTTATGATTTCATAATTCAGTATACACTTCAGTAATTTGCATAAATCGTTTACCAAACGCAGACACAAGCCCTCAAGCCACAAGTGCAGTGCCTTCTATGAATTTGGTCGCCACCTGTTTTATGTTCAATGCTTTATATGCATTCTAAATATAAACTTTTTTCCGTCATTTTTTAGTTGTAGCTTGTTGTGCTATTGGCTAACAGCTTTCCTGTTGCCACTTATGCAAGAAAAACTCATTTAAATGCGTAGCAAAATTATTTCATCCAAACAAAAGTAAGTTGGTTTGGCAGCCAAAAGCAGTCTCCTCATTTGCATACTATCTATCGCGAATGCACCACTTATACATATGTACAACCACTTGTGTGCGTTGCATCAACCATGGGACTGCACATTTTTATGCACCATTCCGTGAATATATTTTACAAGTAATTAGCATTCATTTTGCTAAGTGATAATCCTGAGCTTACGCAGAACACCCAAGCCATGCGCCGACTCAAAGAGTTTCGTGTAATGGCATGCGTGCGCGAAGTGAGAGGAGGTATGGCAAACATGGAAAGGCGCGATTGCATGGCAGTTCATAAGTATTAAACTGCTCATCCGGCATCATTTGGAGAATGCAGGGCACTAGCCGTTGCATAGCTTTGAAAGCATATTATTGTAAGCCATGTCCAGGATGGCTGGTATTAAAGCCAAGTTAATAAAGTTATTTGCATTTTAAATTACCAGACGCCAACACACGCACTCATAACTATATAAAAATAGTTTGTGTTGGCATTTGCTGTGGGCGTCAAATGGCGTTGATAAGGTCAACCAACCAAACAACCAGCTGGGTGCACACTAGGGTGGTCCACAAATAGTAAAGTCGGAATTGTAATGCTCTCACCCCGTAGGATTGTTTTATATCGAAAAAAGTATACCCTTGTTTTTTTTTACTTTGAAATCACAAAATATTTAGGGGTCGCTCAAAGCGCTCAAGGAAAATCTGGGGAAAAAACAACTTTTCGTATAAATGGTATATAATTCTTGAAAATCAATATTTTTCGATCGGAAAACCCTGGTTCTCTTCAGAAGACTTTCAATGATAATACCCAATTATTTATTTAACCATTTCTTAATACTAACGATTTTTTATTGATCCCCTTTTTGCATTTTTCGGGGATTTTGTGTGTTTTGGTGGACCTATAAATTATTAAATGAACAATTGGGTATTATTACTGGGAATCTTCTACAGACAAACAAAATTTTCCAATAGAAAAATTTTGATTTTTAAGAACTCTATACGATTTCTACGAAAAGTTGTTTTTTCCCCATATAAAAATACACGGAAAACCTGTAAATATTTTTTGATGTCAAAATAAAGAAATGGTGATATATTTTTTTCGGTATAGAACAATCCTAGGGGCTGAGAGCATACAAATTCCGAATTAACTTTTTCACATGCATTTTTGGACCACCCTAGTGTGTGCCCAACACCTTCGCATGCAACAACTACATATATATACATATGTATATTGTATATACCATCGACTGTGATGTTTTTTTTTGTACATTCGCGCTTTTGGTCCCTTGACGGCGCGCGCTAGCCGGCGAGTGCAAATTGCTTTTAATTCATTTATAATTCTTTAATAACCAAGCCGTATACTTTATGCACTTTTGAAAAAGTTCAAGCATGCAAACTTTACCATATACACATCGATGATACTCAGCAATAACGACACGACTCAAAATTTTATATATTTAAGTAGAGCCAATTAAAGATTTTGTGTTTCGTAATTTAGACATAATATGTCTTGGAACGTAATTATTCCGGAAAAATAAATGTTAGTTATGTGCCCCACTGTTCAGTAGTAAGGATTGGCAATTTCAGTTTTGGGACAAATGGCAACACTGCACCTCTGCCAGATTGGTAACAACGAAGTATACATATTTAGGTTTGCCACAGAAAAATATGTTTATCTATAAACCTAATCTGCTATATAACTCAAAATCATGAAATTTAGAGTTGTGTCGTTATTGCAGAGGATCATCGACATGTAAATGGATGACACAAATACATGTTTACATATGCGCATACATACTATATGTATATTAAAATAATTTATCTGTAGCTGCATTCTTAATGTAATAAATATATATCTTAAAATTCGTGTTGTTTTTGTTGCTTGCAAATTATGCACACAATTAATTTGAAAATTGTAATCGAAAAGCTGCAATTGAGCAACGGATATTGATCCTTACTTTATTAATTAAAAATAAAGTTGACTAAGTGTTAATGATAAGGCGCTTTGTGCCGTGAAATATGAAATTTCTTTTTGTATATATTGGCAGTTTATTATGCTGCATATTTCTTATTACGATATGTGTAATACTTCTATATTGTGTAAGCATTCCGAAATCAAAGCGAGACAGTCGTAGTACCATTTTCGTGAATGGATTGTGTACGTGAGTGCCATTTTTGTTTATGTGTTGTGTATATTCGATTACGTCTTTATACTATAAAGAGAGCTCGCGGGCAATCCGACTGACGGTGTTCTGGTAAGGCTAAAATTTTGTTTAGTTATGATTCATAGCATGTTGAGTATGAAAACCACGATGTGGCAGGCCGCAGCTCTACATATCATATTTTCATAAATTTTTTGTAAATGCAAAAAAGAAACTTTTCCTGGTAAGCTTGTAATTTTAATATGACTAGTGTTCGCCCAGCGGTTGAAATTCAACCGATAAAATTAAGGATAGTTTATGTAAGTTGAATGAGCTAAAATAACATTAGTTGGAATGGGTTAAGTGGAGGGGAGTTTAGCTTAGTAATTGGCATAACATAACATAACCATAACATAAGATTAAATAACATAACATATGAAGCATAACATACCACAATATAACATCGCACACTCTTCAGTTGTATTTCCTTTTTATCCCTTTTTTCACCTCTATCTAAATCTTATTTATTTTGGTTCATTTTATGCCAAATGATGTTGCCTTTGATGCCACATCAAGTGATATCATGTCATGTGGTGAAATTGGGTGTGGTGAGCTGCGGTGTGGTGGAATTGGGTGTAGGAGTTACGGTGTGGTGAATTTAGGTGTGGTGGATTCAGGTGTGGTGAGTTAAGTTATGGTGAGAAAGTTAAGGGGTGGTGAACTAAGGTGTGGTGAATTTTGGTGTGGTGAGTTGAGGTGAGTTAAGGTGTGGTGAGAAAGTTGAGGTGTGGTGAATTAAGGGTGGTGGATTTAGGTGTGGTGGATTTAGGTGCGGGGGTTAAGGTGTGGCGAGTTGAGGTGTGGTGAATTTAGGTGTGGGGAGTTAAAGTGTGGTGAATTAATGTGTGGTGAGCTCAGGTGGAGTAAGTTTTTAAGTTAAGATGAGTTAAAGTTAAGGGGTTATGATCTTTGTCCTTATCTTCATCTTCATCTTCATCTTCATCTTCATCTTCATCTTCATCTT
>NW_023458559.1:63675598-63739038 GCF_013731165.1 Rhagoletis pomonella | reverse complement strand
CTTTAGGGGGGGTAAAATTTTGTTTCTGCCCTTATCATGCGAACGCGACTTCAAAGCTTAAAAAGACATAAGAACGAAAAGTGAAGCTTCTCAAGACAAAAATAATGACATATCAATTTTAAAAATCGGCCGTCAAATAACCAAGTTACAACGAAAAAACCATTTCGGCTGTATTTCGGAGGGTTAAAAAAAAAAAAAAAAAAATTTTTCCAGAACCCTCTCAACATAATCTTTAAATTTAGGGGCGGACATTAGCAACTTTTTTTTTCGACCCAGTCTAATGTACATGTATGGCATTGGTATTGGTGTGACTTTTGAATTGATTTTTTCGCTCTATTTTAAACTGATTTGAAATTTTAAAAATTGCCTGAACATCAGCATCAAAATACCTTTCTAATGATATATAATTGTTTATACCTTAGAAGTATAGTTTAGCCGTAAAAGGGGTGTAAAGGAAACATGATTGCCTATTTATATATATGATGATTAAGTTCATACATTGATTCGATGTGCATAAGTACCTGCTAGGTGAGCTGCAAGATATGCAGTTTATTTGATGAACGTTTCACATCAAGCGCAAATCAGAAGCAGAAGCAATAATAATAATAATAATATAATTAGCAAGATCAGAAGCAAATATATATATTTTTTTTGTCAAGCATAACTCGAGACGGTTGATAAAGATATTTGATCGTCTCCATGGCGCTTTACACTTACAAAAAAAAAAAACACAAAATGGTAGTAGTTACAGGCAAAGTGATTTTTCGCGTTCCAGATGACTTTTACTGTTTCGCTCTCGCTCTTCTCTTTCAGGAGCGTAATTTTGTAATTTGACAGTTTTACAGGTTTTTGCACGAAGCTACCAGGAACGCAACTAATATGAGGCATTCTTTTTCATATCGGTTACCAAATTTCTCGAACACCTTTGCTTTTTTCATGTATAAAACCCATAAAAAAATGTTTAAGCCAATCGAAAGTGTGACTGCAAACAATGAAAAACAATGCCACATATTATAAATTTAGACAGAATGTTAGTCATTGCAAAATGCTTCGTTTTTTCGCATCAGTGTATGTGTGATTTTTTTTTTTATTATTAATATTATATTAGGCCGAAAATGCTCAAAGAAAACTAAATTTTCCCTTTTGGATTCCGAGCCGAAAAACTTTTAAATATTTGACTCAAATACTCGAATAGTTTTTTTTTTTCAATTTCAAAGTAATACAAGAAAAGCATACAGAAGCAACTATAATGCAAAAAGTGGTGGTTTTTAAATATAAACTAACTTTTAGTTCCACGGTTTGCTTTTTTAATTTTCGTGCATTTAAAGGTGCCTCAGAACAGGTTCGAAATTAAAGCGAAAACACGAAGGGCTTCACTCGATTAAAATCACCTACCAGCAAAGGTCCCAACGAATGTGAATTGCATCCATCATTTTAACTAATCACCCAACATCAATTATAAAATCAAAACTAACCCATTTCTGTTAATAACTTAAACTATAAACTTTAATAGCTGCTCATTATTAGTAAGTAGTGCAGTTTCCCAGCAGATACAAACATTACCAGCTATACCTTACTTATACTTTGAGCATAGAGCAAGCAATTACTCCAACGTCGATGCTATTTATCCCCAAGTTACCTGTAGCAAGATATGTGGGTGCATGCCAAGAGCTTGTGACCGCTATACGTTAGGGAAGTAAACTGTCAAAACAACTAGCCACACCTGAATTCGGCGCTCACTCAACAGCAACAGCAACAACAACACCATAACAAGAAATTCCCACTTGGGATCAAATCGAAAATGGCAAATCGTATAGCAAATGGCATGCCAATTAAAATTGTAATTAAATCTAAATGCGCTTTGACAAATCCTTTGAGAGAATTGCGTAATTATTTTAATTGTTTGATGTCAAAAGGTCAATGTTGTGTGGCGAATTTTCTTGTAGATTAGAAGAGAAGGAGGGATAATGGATATATATTTTGGATTTAGGCAAATACACACATAATTTGTAAATAGAGATCTAAATGTATGCATGCGCATATCGATAGCTAGATTGATAGTCAACAGCTACGCTTAATTGGTGCTACGGTGCGTATGAGTGATGTGCCTTCTAGTTAAATGCAAAAACATGTAGTATGTATGTGCAATTGTATTTCGCTATTATACATTAGGTTGATTCAGAAAAAAAAACCTCGGAACCATGCTCAAAAGTTTCGTTTAGACGCCAAAACAAGTCACAGAAAATGTTAGCCCTTAATATTAATATTAAGAATGTTCATGCGATGCGATTACCTATGAGAATAACAGGAAAAACTTTTTTTTTACATCTGATTTTTAAATTTAACGAACTAAACGTTGTACTGTAAAGGCCTTGGAGTATTTTTGTAGAGAATTGAACGCTCTAAAAAAATGGTCTGAAGTCATTTTTCGATAAGCCAATGGTGAATTAGACTTCGATTAGGCGAAAAATGACTTCAGACTTTTTTGTAGAGCCTTCCATTCTATACAACAATACTCCAATACCTTTACAATACAACGTATCAGATTTAAAATGAAAAAAATTCCTGCATTAGTTTTATGTGAAATCGGAAAGTGCGACACGGACATTCCTAATATTCATATTAACGGCTAATATTTTCTGGGACTTATTTTGGCGTCTAAACGAAACTTTTGAGCATGTTTCTGAGGAAGAAAAAAAACAACATTTCTTTCTGAATCACCCTTATGTAAAAACTTGTTATCGGCTAATTTTTTTTCTAAGCCTTAAGGTTTTAGCAACAGCTGCTGGGATTATCGCTTCAGCGTAAATTTTCGATTTGTTGTAAATTTGTAGATACATACAGTGGCGTGCAAATAAATGGCGCGACATGGTGGCTATTTTAGCTTTTGTTTATTATTTTTTATAAAATTATAAGTCACTCTCTAACAAACATCGTGCAAACAAACATTTAAAAAATTTGACAAATTTAAACAAATGTTCATCACAATTTCGATGATTTCATTCAAAATATACATGCATGTAATAAAATTTTAACAGTCCAGGGTCTTTATTAGAGCATCACAAGCCAAATTAATAGTTTTTAGAATTTTTGTCTGTGTGTCTGTTTGTACAACTGTGTGTCTGTCTGTCTGATTGTTTTTACGCGTATCACTCAAAAACTATTGCCTGGAGTTGAATGCAGTTTCCACCGATGCATTGCTAGAGGTCTTGCTTAAAATAGAGAAAGAAAAAAATTAGAGAGTTGCCACTTGTTTGAAAATTGCAATTTAAAAAAATTTACAAGATAAAGTTAATTTTGCAATATGGCTGCAAAAAGAAAGAGGTTTCAAAAGGCTTTCATGCGAAAATATTTTTATTTAAGGTTGCTACGTGTTTGAAAATTTTAATTCAATTTAATTGATAAGATAATTTGAATATTGCAATATGGGGATAAAACTGAAGAAAAGCACAAAAACACATTTAGGGCGCAGTGAAGCACACCAGGTATTTGCTTATTTAAAATAAAGAAGGTTCGCAGTTTTGTAACCTATTAAATTTTATATAACAAAGTGCAAGTTTAAAATAGCTGGGATTTACGGAACATAATTTGTATGGAAGAAAAAGCGTGGCGGCATCGGCAAACAAAAAAATGCCAAGAATCAACAGCTAGTACTAGCTACCTCAAACTTTTATTTGGTTATGCTAAAATTATTAAAATTGCATGGAAAAGGTTTTTCTTAAAATTACGATGAAAGAGTTTGAAATTTTGATGCAACTTTGTCGAATTTTTCGTAATTTTGGTGGAAAGTGTGAAGTTCGGACTTGCATGATTTTTGATATTTAACGTGCTACACTTTGATTAACAAATAATAAACCTCAAATAAAGAAAATAAAAATAGCCAAGACTTCTCAAAATGTCGCGACGCTATTTATTTTCCCGCCACTGTACATAGAGTTACACTCGCCGGCAGTAGCACCGATTTTACTTCCTTTTTTTTGGGTAAACTAAACGTTAAGTACTGCCCAACTGTTGCAGGGAAGCCAGAGTATACGATTGAGCAAAAAATTTACTTCATCAATCATGTACTGTTGATTCTCTTAAGGCATTTGCTCTTCAGGTTTCTTGCATTAATACTAGTATTTCCCTTTAAAGGAAGAAAAATGTTCTCTAAATACTTGCAAGTTAAGGCAAATATTTAGTTTAACCACACTTTGAATATTTGAGTAAAATGCCAAAACTATGCTTCCGTGCTGTGATATTAATGAATTTAATTAATTATACACCTGCGCTTCCGCCTTTTAACCTATATGCACATCAACCCTTAGCTCATTTCAAATCACGTCTTCTTGGCTGCACACACACACACACACACACAACCTTTATTTTTGCATCTCTTACCACATCTTCTACCTCAAACTTTCCATATCCAAATTAGCCCATCTACCCGCTTAGAGCACCCAATTAGGTTTGGTGGGTAAGTCATCTTCATTTAGTTATCCTTAGGCACAAGTTATTCAGCATATCTAAAACCTCAATCAAATCTTTTATCAGCCTTTTACGGCGCTCCTTCTGCTTTCCCGTCTTTGTGATGCTTAACATCTTTTCTACTTCCAATCACTCGCACATGCCAAATGCCTTCCAACTAATTTATCATTCTCATGTCTCATTGCTTTGTCGTGTGCTTCATATTTACCTATTCGTATGTCTTGATTGGGTTGGTTATCCCAGGTTAAATGTTTTGATGTATCCTTTATTTTTACGTTTTTATTTCAAAGGGATAAGTTTGCTTTACTTCCCTCTTAGCATTTATTTCAGTTGCACTTTCGGTATTAAATGTTTTGTTTTTGCATAATTAACCACTGAGTATTTGAAGTTTTTTTTTTTGTAGTTCAGGCTGCTGTATATCTGTATTAGCGACAGAATTTAATCACCGTAAATTATGGAAATTATGATAAGTTTTACTAGCATTATAATATTTGTTAAAATGCCACATTGCAGTAGACATTTCATATCAGCAGTTCCCTTTGGCGCCATTGAGTAAGCGTTTTCAGCAAGTTATCGCAGCCATTTTTTGTGGAAAAGTTTCGCTTGTTGCTCTAATCTCTAAACAACCGTTAAATTTTAAAGCATTATTGATCTGCGCATCTCTGCTCATTAACAATTTAATTGCATTCCATTAAATTCTAACTTGGAGTAGCATAAATTTGGCTTCTAATTGAAATATTGCTGTACACATGTTGTAAACGAATATGCCTTTATACTCGTACAAGTATTTATAGGACATTACGCGTCGTGAGTAAATGGTAGTAATATGATATGTAAGGAATTTCGCTGCGAGCGCCATTATGGTGCAAGTAAGTAACATACATACATATGTAGCACTCCGGGCGTATAATTAAAACAAACTTACACACGTGAGTCAGGCAAGCAAATTTTTAAAGAGTTCGACATATACTATGTACCAGGGGCGCACCCAGGAATATATTTTTGGGGGGGTTTATATTTCTGATGATATATCACCGGAAAAAACTGAAAATTTGCTTCAGATAATACCCTCTTTAAAATACATTTATGCAAGTTTTATATACAGTATGTAATAACACTGGTCTACAAATTTCAACTTTTTTTCTGCGAATAAGACGGGACCTGGTGTTTCTGAACGGATTTTTCGTGCTGAACACGAATCCGGGGTCAAAAATGTCCCATCACGTCACGTTTTCGAGAAAAAAGGGGTTGAAACCCCTAAAAACAGCGTTTTTGGCCATTTTCGAAAAATTATAGAGCTGAACCCTGACGTGGTACAAATTTTGCATATATCAGAAATTAAAGGCTAAACCGTGCCCTTTCGAATGAGCCCTATGCCGAATTGATCGCGTGCACCCTTAAAGCAGGGGGTGTATTTGTGTTTAGGGGTGCAGGAAAAATTGATCGCCATATTGGATCCGCCATTTTGAATTTTTAAAATCTAACTTCAGATTCGTAATCAGCGACTCTTAATGTAGTTAAGACCTTAGCATCATTCATTTTATATGGTCGTTTAAGATGAAATTCTTTCTGCGATCAATTTTCCCTGGACTCCTAGACACAAATACACCCCCTGATCTAAGGGTGCATGCGATTAATTCGGCATAGGGCTCATTCGAAAGGGCACGATCTAGCCTTTAATTTCTGACATATACAAAGTTTGTAGCACGTCAGGGTTCAGCTCTACAATTTTTCAAAAATGGCCAAAAACGCTGTTTTTAGGGGTTTCAACCCCTTTTTTCTCGAAAACGTGACGTGATGGGAAGTTTTGGACCCCAGATTCGTGTTCAGCACGAAAAATCCGTTCGGAAACACCAGGTCCCGTCTTATTCGCAAAACTCTTGTAGACCAGTGTAATTAATAAACGTTTTAAAATTCTTAAACTGCACTTTATTTACAGATTAACAGAACTCAAACGCTTTTAACCGACTTCAAAAAAAGGGAGGTTATCATCTCGCCGGAATACATAACTTTGGACCACGTGAACCGATTTCAATAATCATTTTTACCCCTAAATTTGAATATGAGAATTGAAGTCGGTTGTGTTCTTTCCTTAAAAACTACTTGTTTAATAAAAAGTTCTATAAACTCAAGATGCGCTCAACTTTCAAAAGTACCTAATAAAAAATTTTAAAAAGAGTCAGTAAAAATAAATTTATTGATTCCATGAATTTTTGCACTTCTATGTTCATTTTTTCGATTTCTGGTTTTCGATAGAGATGGTGATTTTTCACGATTAATATTTCAAATACCGAAAAAATTAGCTGAACTCTCCAGAAAAATGAAAAATTCATATAAAACGACGGACGAGAAATGGAAAAGAAATTTTCTTCTACCAAAATTTCTTAAATCAGTTTGCAGCTCTCAAGAAAAAAAATGCTCGTATATTTATTCCCTCATGAAAATTTACAGCAAAAGCAAAGCGCTTTTTCAAGCAACAGAAATTATAATAAATATTTCTTATAATTTCCTTGAGAGCTGGATTCTTAGCTTTAAGATACAGCTTGTATTTGAGGTTATTAGCTTTAGGGGGGGTTTGAACCCCAAAACCCACCCCTTGTGTGCGCTAACGCTATGTACATATGTATGTATGTACATTGAAGTATTCAAATAATTATTTTATTCCTAACAACGTGAATCTTAAAAAAAATTCAAAACACGTCTGAAAATTTCTTTAATTTACTCTGAGAATGGATGAACTGATTTGAAAATGGCAAACAATTTATAAGCAGGAAATATTACATACTTTCAGGCACGTTGTATATTTGCTAATTTAGCGACTGGTTGAATAGCTGCAAAACGGTTCGATTAAGCGCCATATATACATCTGCAGTGGAATTCTGACAATCGCTATGCTAAATTTTCCCCTCCAAAATTCTCAAAATGAAAAGCAGTGGGGCCTAAAAGTATACAACATAAAAAAGTAATACATGCAATGTGCATTCATCCAAATCTGGCAGTATGATGGACATGTGAATAGATGTTGCATGTTGTTAGGCGTGCCTGCTATTCTTTTGGAGATTTTTGGCGATCAAAATTAGCAATAGCGAATCTTGGAATCCGCCTGCTGATCCCACAAAAATGGCGAGGGATCCCGCATTTGCGGGATTGGATTCCTTAGTTGGAATATAGAAACCAGTATCAGCCTACAGAAAAATTCGAACTAATATCGTAAGCTATCTGAAGCCTGGGGATAATCGGCCCATCACTCTGTCTGTTTATGTCTTTAAGCCAGAGGTGGGCAGCCTCGGCAAAGCATTCTTGTAGTGCGCGTGCAATTGGTGTCACTGTGTGCGTGCGAACAAGTCGTTCAGTTGAATGAAACTTTCGCTACCTTCTCAAGCCGAGCGTGTATGTATACGCGAATATGCCCGCCCATGGTTTGAGCTCATATAGACTTACTATCGGTAATCAGAGGCAAAACTAAACCCTATTTGAAGACAAACTGAGCGTCGCACTTCCTGTACTACTCAAAAGCATGTCTGACAATATATACACAAGCTGCAGCTTGTATGCTTGCTACTCTAACAGGCAAGGACACTCTAGTCGGCTCATCGTCAAAAGTGGCGTTGGAGACTTCGGTATAGTAATTAGCGCAGAAGTTTGTAAAGAGCGCCCCTATGACATTGACATTGTACTACTGTGCGTAGCCAAATACAGAAACACATAATCGGTTCAAGTTTGTGATGACCAGGGTTCAAAGGAAATTTCTGCAATGTACAAATCAGTAGTAGGAGAGATTGGGGTTTATTTTTCACGACGAACAACCGCAATAACCAAACCCAAACTATCATCCATGCAATTTTTACGGCTTTCTAAATTGAGCTCCAATCATTTGGAGGGCTTTTAATTCAATGAATTTACTTGAAGTAAAAATTTCTCCAATGCTAATAATTAACTACAGCAGCGTGTAACAAATGGCTGTCATTTGCTACTACACAAATTATGTTCCCATATGAATGTATCTATATACATTAGGCTGGTTCAATTTTGTTTCAAGCCAACTTCCAGAACTTAGAAAATATCGAGTATAAGGATACACGCTTTGTAGTTTTCCATAAATTTAGTATAGAGAAAATATATTTTTTGATCAAATAAAAATTTTGAACTTCAGAAGTCTTCAAACAATAAATTCTGATACATATTAAGCTCCAAAATTATACTTGTTACTTTTTTGTAACCTATAATCGTTCTCTTTTTTATAAAAATTATTTATGTTATATGTTCGTAACCACATTACTAGCATTTTGAAAAAATAGTTAGCAAAATTTTTGAGTTAAATTTGTATCATAAATCTATTGTTGAATTATTTTTGAAGGGAAATATTCTTATTCGATCAAAAAATTTTTTCTTAAAGATCTTATAGCCGTTCTACGAAAAAAATGTTGTTTCCACATAAAAAAATATGTGAAAAGCCTCAAAGCCCCGGCGGCAGGGTTTTATATTAAACGATTTTTAATTAAAACGACAGGTCTTTTTTATCTTATAAATTTTTGCCATTTATTTTTGGGCCACCCCAATGTACATGCTATACAAGTATATTTATACATAAAGCTAAATAAGTACCCTGTGGCAGTTTAGTACATATTTAACGAGTGTGAAAATGAGTAAAATAAACCTCATCTCAGAGCGTAAAGTCTCCGCACTTTGAAATGGAATGTTGACCAGCAGCACAATTAAATTGATACTGAAATGCAAACCAATCACAACAACAATAACTGGGAAAATTACCAAAAGAGGTGTTAATGACAATGAAAGTGTGAAGTGTTTGTCAATAATTTTTGCATTTTATGACATTTGCGTAATAGGAGTCAACAAACGCCTACACACTTTCGATGGTCGGTAATTAATTCGAGTGATTGTCAGTGTAATTAATTGCTTTGGCACAAATTGATGACAATGAAAATAAGCGCAAAGCAATTTGGAGCATTTTTGGTTCTAGAAAACTTTTGCATAAAAAGATCAACAAGTAGCGCTCATTAGTCTTTTATTGGTGGCCATCAAATGTGAATGAAGTGACATTTGACGCTGGCTGCTTTGCTACCATGAAAGTGAGTGTCGTTTGGCTTATAAGAAACACATGTATGTATGTATAAAAAAACGAAAAAAATATTATAGCGAGGTTATTCTATCTTAAAGCGAAAGAGGAATTTTTTATTTTATCAAGAAACTTGGCTCTAAACCAAAAACACAATTTTTCTCAGTAAATAACAGGCAGATAAAAATAATCTATATTTTAGATTATTTTTGAGAATTACCATCAACAGTGGCAATAATATTTACAGAAAAATATAAACTAACAATTACATTTAATCAAGAAGCTTATCCTTAGACCAAACAAATCAAGTCAAGCAGTTTTCAGTCTGGTGCATTCAATGTTGATTGCGGCAAACAATGTCGCAGACGGTAAGCGAACATCTTCAAGTTCAGTTGGGGTTGGATATGCCAAAAAGGACAATAAACAGAAAAAAGTATACATAAATAAAGACTAGACTTGCGCCTACAAGAATAGTAGCCACTTGATCCGACCAAAAGCCATTTTAGGTTCCTTTGCGCTAACAATACAAAGAGTACAATTATTTCACGGTCAGCACAAGTGCAACAAAGTTGAGTGTACGAACAAAGGCAGAACAAATTGAGAAAATCAAGCGGAGCATAATACTCCGAAAAAATGTCTGGGCGGTAATGAGAGAGACGAGATTAAAGAATTGAAAGGAACGTAAATAAAATAAAATAAATAAATTTATAAAATAAAATTAAATTTAAAAAATAAACTTTAAAAAATAAAATGAAATTAAATAAAACAAAATAAAATAAAACAAAACGATACAAAATAAATAAACTACAACTTAAAAAAATGAAGTGATGTTCAAAGAAGATACAAATTTTAACTTTTAAAAGAACAATTATGTAATACATTTTTCGGTTTAAAAAACTAACGTTTAATTAAAAAGAAAATGTCGGCAAAAGTTTTTGTACATCCAGAAATTTTTATCAAATTAAAATAATTCCTTTTTAGTGGAATCCATTTTTTAAACTACATATCTACATACATATTTGTTATGGATTTAAATTTTGTGTAATTTTTCACCATTTAAAATGATTTCCCAAATAGATTTGATGTTTTTTTTTTAATTTGAAGTAAATTTTAATTTTAAATACTAACGCCAGTTTAACGAAAGCAATTCAAATGAAACATTATTTTATATTTTTTATATGGAAATTGACAGAAATTAAAAAATGATTTCCCATTTAAATTGCTTGTGAAACTAGCTGTAAAAAACTAAAGTTTGTATTGCTTTCTGAAATCTATTTAGTAAGCTTTCAGGCAAAAACAAAGCACAATAGACTAAAAAAAAGGAACAGTCCAGCGCCTTCGTCTTGGTCTGCAGGCTGTATCGGAGATACAGCCGCTATATTTAAACGTAGAATACATGGTATGGTTAAGAGCATATCCAAGTCAAAAACGAAATCACACACTAAGAATAGAAACAGATCCACATTAACTGCAATCAACATATGTACGTATGTATGTATTTACATATGTACACACGCTGCGATTAGGTTATAAATAGCGCGCCTCTGTTTATCAAAAGCCGCATTACATACGCATACATACTTTTTGTCTCCTTCCCACACTTCCAACATATGCACGTGTTTGCAAAATGATGACGAGGTGATTTTGTATGGAAAATCATTTATGCCCATATATTTGAATAAAATAAACATATATAGAAGATATCAACCAATACTTCCCATATACCAAACGAAAGGAAAACTCTTGAGTTTTTGATTAAAGAAAACAAAAACAAAATCATTCGAGCGGTTTTCGAGCATTTTGGTAATGAAAAAAATTTGCAAATTTTTTCAACAATTTTTTGCCTTAAAATGCTCAATATTTGTTAAATTTATATAAAATTTGTACCCGATAATATTTATACTGCTCCAAAGAACCTATATCCCCAAAATGAAAGTTATATATGCCAACAATAAGTTGCTAGAGCAGTTTAAAGGCTCAAAATTGACCCCAAAATAAAGCAATGTTTACCGTTGTTTTTACGACAGAAACCGAATTGGTTATTTACAAACATGAATCTGTCGACAGGTTTGGAATTTTATCTTTGAAACGCCACACTTTTCTTTGAAATCGCTTTATTAGTTCTCGTGCAATAAGCGTTTTTGTGAAGCTCTAAAAATTACAACTACAACATTTGAACATAGCCCCCATACCTTAAGGTAAGACGTATTCTACGTCAAAACTTATTTTTAAACTTATGTAATTGTGAAAATTTTTCTCAAATCAAACCTAAAAAATATATTTTTCTGAGATTCTTCGTAAATTGGTATGTTGAGCATTCGGCCTAAGAAATTTAAAACTTCAGGATTTTGAAAGATTTTTAAATGCAAAAAGGAAAATATTTATCACAATAACAAAAACGATTAAGTAAAACGTCGACGAAATTTTGTTGTTAAATATTTTAGTACGTTTCAAAATATTTTTGTAATGAAGATGATTATAATTGACATTTTTTTTTTTAATTTCAAATACAATTTTTAAAAGATGTTTAAGAACTTTTTAATAAAAATCCTTTAATATTTTGACTGCAAATACTACGTATATAATTTTGAAAACTTTTCAAGCACATATCTATAACTTTAAAGAAATTCTGGGGCTATAGCGACTAGTTATTTCTTTACTACGCTATTTCTTTACTTACGCTTTTATCCCCTTAAACATTTTGCAGATTTTCATACAAAAATTATTTATTTTTCCAGACAGCTTTTTTCAAAAATTTTTGCCCCATTTTTGCGATTCGCTCTCCCATCTTGCGGTACGCAAATGATGTTCACTATTACTGCCAATGATTTCGTACTCTCACTTTCCACTTTGATTTAATTTACTTTCGCACTCTTTTTTAACCTCCTTTTCATAAGTTTGTGCTTACTTTTTTGTTTCTTGTTTTTATGTTTTACTTTCGTCCAACTCTTCAGCGCAAAATTTTAGTCCATCAAAATTTTTCATTGCCTGTTGGCTAATTTAAAACTTTCACTACAATTAATTCGGTTTACTCATTATCCTAATTATGGCAAATGTCCGTCAAAGTTGCGCTAATAAATAGGGGAAATGCCAAAACAAAAACAGCAAGTGCACTAACGAGATCAACTAAATTTTATATATTTTATAAATTTTACATTATCGGGTTGTATATTATCCAGTTGCTTAGCTTGCAGCCGGATGATGAATCGCAGACATCAAACTTCCCTTGCCTTTACCCTGTCAGCAGCCTTTTGAAACTCTTTCAGCGCTTGTTTTTTACCCTGTCGGCACCCTAGAGCACCATCGTTCGCCAATCAGCCGCTCGTAGCTGCTAGCGGTCGTCAACGAATTCAACCTAATTAGGCGCGAATTTAATTAACAGCAAAAGCTTGGGAAATTATTTTTTTATTTGGTTTTCCTTTTGAAAAAGTGTGCTAAAAATTTTATGATTCATTTTATACTTGATTTCATACCCATTTTTCTTGTTATATTATTTTTTTGTAGAAGCGGGAAGCCCGTCGAAATTCACTTATATTTGTCGCTATGTCAAAAATATTGATTGATTATTTTGTTGATAGCTCTGAAGAATTGTATGCCTTAAAACAATTATTTTATAAAAATACTTCTGGCTCACTTGCACATTTTTATATACTTATTGCTAAGCAATAATTTCGGTCGAATTTCGCGTTAAGCCGAAAGAAGGCAGAGCCTAAAAGTGCACAATACTTTTGGGCGTTCATACGTATATGTAGATATTACACTTCACAGATGGCTTATGTATTATTTCATTCAAAATTTTTTTTTAATTTTAGGTTAGGGTTGATGTTTTTCCACAAAAGAGCAATTTTTGAAATAATTCGTGCGATTTTTTAAGAATTTTCATTTTACTAAGGATGTTTGAAAAAATCTTAAAAGGAAGACTTATTTCGATTGGGATTCCCACCTATTTGATAAACTTTCTTAAAACAAGGTAGGGGAACATAAAAAAATTGCAATTATTGTTTAAAATACAATATGTAGGGTAGGTCAAGGGCAATATTTAAAACCAAAAAATTAATAACGTTAATAAAAAGGCGTGCCAAGTTACTAAAAGCTTGATGGTTTATAATTTCTTTAATCGCTTGGAAATTTTTTTTTTATTAAATGTTCAAATAGTTTTTATAAGGTCATAATTTTATTAGAGTTGCCACCTGGGTTAAAGTTTAAATTTAAATAAATATTTGGAGCATAAAAATATTAAACATATTGCAATCTAATTGTCAAATATTTTGTGTTTGTGCGGTTTTATTTGATATTGTTGTCACTTGGGAAATGATTTAGCCGAAAACTTGTGATTGATGTAATTACATACTCACAGCCTGTTTCAGCAGCAATACAAATTTTTATTTGCTATCTATTTAAATATGAAATTCAAAAAATTAAAATCGTTTTTCTCTTAAATTATCATATGAAATTTCGCATTTTATAAAAATATACTTTGCGTAGACAAATATTAAATAAAAAAGTGCTTTAAAACTGATAATATTTATCTGAGAAAGGAATTTTAATCAGTAGGGTTGCCGCCTCAAAAAAAAAATAATTATATTTTAGAAATTCCGTATTTTTTTTTTTAGAAAAATATTGATATTTCAGTATTCTAGTGTAAATTTAGCTCTATCTGCCCCAAATCATTAATAACGTTTGTGTATTTATGTGTTCAATTTTGTGAGCACTTTTTATGGATATTTAAACACAAAATAGACAATTATGGCTTATTTTAAACAAATATCCACAACATTAGCTTCATCAAATTGTTATATTTTAGCTTTTAGTTAGTATTACAAAAGCTATTATTGGTTACATAAAAATATGTCTAGCTATTTATTTAGCGGCTGGTTCATTTATTTTGTGACCTAAATAATTCACAGCTCTCTTGAAAATCGGCACACAATTACCAACATTAAGCAAAATTATCTAAAATTCTTCGCTGCTGGAAACAAAAACAAATAACAATGGCCAGCACAAACAACATCAATAAAATATACTACACACATACATACATACATACATGCATACATAAATGCCTTTGTGTTCGAAATGCTTATGAGCTAACAATATTGCTTTAGTAATATTTTATAAATTGCATTTTGTACAAAACAATTGTATCTGCCGAAACACAAATAATTGCATCTAAGCATATATTAAATTATAAATTACATAAATTATGGTACATTGCATTTTATCCGAAAAATCATATCGGACCATATTATCATTTTGAATCAGCCGTGCCACACAGCACCACAGCAGGCAGGCACTTTGCATACATACATGTGTATGTGTTTGATTTAAATTTTCCAATATTTGTACTGCAACTACTAAGTAAGCCACACAGCTCAGCTCAGGGGCCAGCACAGTGAATAATCGTTGCAGGGACAACAAAAGCCATTTGTTTAATTAACCTAAACAGTGTAAATGCATACAAAATTTTGTTTATCTGCCGAGTAACTATCAATAAATTTATTTACAAATATGAAAATGTCTGCCATGCCACCATTCGGGCATGTCAACTTGTGTGCATGTGTTGCTTTCTATTTTCAATATTTAGATTTGTATGCATTTACATATATATTGAGAAGTGTGTGGAAAGGCAGGCAAATATAGCACACATAAATATTTAAAGGTACATACTCGACAAACAAACAAACAAATGAACTAGCAAATAAATAAATGTGGAATATGGTCATGTGGAGCCCCTGTGGGGAAAATCTCTAGTTCTGAACTGGAGCGCTTCTAGTACATTTAGACCCAGTACTGGTTCGCGATAAATCTCGTTTGCATGCAAGCAACTGGCGAATTTAACATGGCGATGTCCTAGGAAGTGTCAATTGCCCCCCGCTGCATCCCTTTTTCGATAGTTCCGAACTAGTCCTAAATTCTATAGTTCCGAACCAATTCTAAAATCGACAGACGAAACAAAAAAGTATCATGATTTTTCAACCTTTCAGTTCTGTCGTGTTCGATTTTACATTATTTTCAAAGAAACTTTTTTTTCAATTTGAATTTAAATTTGTTTGAATGATTGTAAGAAATGTACGTTTACATACCTTGCTGTAGCTGACTTTGCAGAGGTGCTTGCTGTTATTGGTTAGATTCCAGATGGCCCCAAGATGTTAATATGTTAACACAAAGCTTTGTTTTGTATTACCAAACTATGAAATAGCATCTGCGAAGCACAGAATAGAAGCGTATTTGAACGAAAAAGCCGCCGAACACATATCTATGTAAAGTAAACAAGCCCCCCGCTGCATCCCTTATTCGATAGTTCCGAACTAGTTCTAAATTCGACAAATAAGATCTAGTTCGTTCTGCATCCCTTTTTCTATAGTTCCAAACCATTTCTAAATTCGTCACTTTAGATATAGATTTGTATTGAAAAAAACTGAAAAAAATTAGTTTCTTAAAAGTATCACTTTTCGCCGATTTTGGACTGGAGGGGATATAGTTCCTATCGGACTAGTTCCTTTTTGGCGATAAAGACCTAGTACGGAACTAGAAATTGGATTCACTAGGCCACGGTTTCCCTGCAGGGGCTGCATACACACCCACACAAGCGCAAATGCACACAGATACAAAAGCAAAGCAAGAAGAAGAATGCGGCTGAAGAACTCACAGCTGGTGGTGGAGGTGGGTTGAAAGCACTCTCAATGATTTTGATTTTAGTTTTATGTGTGTATGCAGAGATGGCTCTGTAATTGAAAGTCACTTGCAAATACACATACACGTTTGAGTGTAGTATTTATTCTTTGCCCACACAATGATTTAATTTATCTACTATTATTCAATGTTAAAATTCAACAAGTTTCCTTTGGCATGCGGCAAGTTTGCTGGATGAAAGTAAATATTTAATTTGCGATATTGGAAACGTGGTCCTCATGTAGAGCGAAGGAGTGTGTGAGTGAGAAGTTCATGAGAGAGAAAATGTATGGGGACTTTTAAGAGAAACTTGCTAAATTTTAGGCGGATACAGTGGTGCAGGCTTATGGAAAAGTATGAAAAATATTGTAAAAATCATTCTACAATTGTTGGTGTGATGCGTTCTAGAGTACATGCTTTCTATTGTTCAAGTATAGGCATGGGTAACACTGCGCTGCGCGGCGCAATTGCATTAACACCGTATCCGGAGTTGCCGCGCCAACACCAGTATATGGAAAGCGCTAGCGCCATTAACACCAAGCAACACATGAAGCACACACACCATTCACCTTTACTCTATGGAAATTTACACCTACTTTGTTTTTGCTTTTGTGTGTTGAGAACGCAAATTTAAAGCTTTTACTCAAGAATGATAGCATATCGTGGCATTTACTACATCCCTAGCAATTAAATTCAGTTGGCGGTACAAGCGTTGCTTAGCGTACAAGCGCTCAGCGAAAATTATAGAAATAATAGACATGACACCACTGTATGGGGTACTGCACTGTATGACGATGGGTACTGTGGTGACACTCATATGGCGCCGTGTTCAATTCAGTACATTGCGCTATTGCGCTGGGTTAGTGCGCTGACACCAAAGGTGGCGCTGGCGTTATTGAGCTAGCGCCAAAAAAATTGCGCAATGACCCATGGCTATTCAAGTAGTAGGCTGTATGCATATGTGCATACCTACGAGCATGGGCGTAGCCAGAATGATATGTAGGCGGCTGCCCGAAATTATTAATCTAGCACTACAGGGTAGAGCTCGAGTAAAAATTGAGATATCTAAACGATAAACGATAAACTGTATATTTGAGCCGGGTATTCAATGTTCGGTTCCGCCCGAACTTAGACTCTTTTACTTGTTAAAGTTAATTTCATTCAAATGTTGGCCGCGACTAAATACGCTGTAAGTGGTCCATTCGGAAGGTCCAATTCTCAATTAATCTTAGCATCATTGCGCGAAATGCGCGAGTAATGTTGACTTCCAAATTTTGAATCAAAGTTGGCTTCACATAACCCAAAAAAATAAAAAAATAAATCCAGATGATATCACACGATAACTTGCTGAAACCAAATGTTGCCAACATCACGGGCTTCAATTTGATGCAATAAAAAGTCGGTAATCGTGTGGTAGCGCATGATATTGGAGGTCCAACATTTGACCGTAAATTATATTTAAAAATAAATGCCAGATATTGTTTTTTCGGGTAAAAATAAATATTCAGATTATCCAGTTCTGTTTTAAGTATGTTATTTAAACTAAAAAAGGTCTAGTTTGATAACCTTGTACAATATCATATAAAGCACCAAGTTATTTAAAATAAATAAATTAATCTTAGCTGCAGATGGAAAACAAAGCTTTACGTTTACCCATTTTTAAACTCGATGTTCTCTTAGCGAGCGAAGAAAAGCCTCCTAATTTACGTGCTGCTTACTCAGCTTAATTCAGTTTATTGTCCAAAAACTATGTACCAAAAAACACTGTGCCTTATTCATATATATGTATGAATTTTCAATAAAGGTCTGCATTCGTTAGGCACATAGAAATTTGGTCAGTTTATACTTATGTTAGTATATGTTTCCGAGGGAGTTTTTCGAAAGAGTTGCTGTGTTCGCATGTTTCAGATAGCACATCATCTACCAGGGGAGGCTGAAAAATTTAAAGTACCATTGCGACTAATGTCTAGTCCTCCGTGCCATTTATTTCCAATATCCTTAGTAGTTTTCACAGGAATTTTTTTGACGTCTGTGGCGGTAATGCAGGTGACATGTGTCACTGTGGCTGAAACGTGGCCAGTATAACCAGAGTCAAGACAGGAGTCTATGCACTAGTTAGAAAATGGAGGAAAACCACCGCGGAATTTCATAGTAGAAAGACAAGCATCTAAGCTCATGACCACTGTTTTTGGGGATTTTAAAGGTATTCTGTTCATCGAATATCTTCCTAAAATAACTGTAATGAACGGAGACTATTACGCCACATTGTCGACAAAAAAGCGTTAAGTGTTTGTCGAGAAAGGGAGAGGCCAACTGCAAGGTGTGCCCTGCCCAAGACTGTATTTGAAGAAATCAACCACCCACCACAAAGTCCAGAACTGTGCCCCAGCGATTACTTCATGTTTTCCGATTTGAAAAGAAACCTCTGGGGACGAAGAGTTTCCAGCGAAGAAGAAATGGATGTGGCAGTAGACGAGCATTTAGAAAATAAAGGCGCTAAACTTGCTTCACTGGGTTAAAAGGCTTTTATGAAAAATGTAAGAAGTTCATTGAAGTACAGGGAGATTATATAGAAAAATAAAATTTTAATACATTTCTATAAGCTATTTTAAAACCTTAGGCTCAAAACTTTTCAACCTCCCCTAGTGTGTACGTATGTATGTACATATATCACATCAGTGAACCGTCTAGTCAATGCACATTCAATATTTTCAACATCATAGTAAAATAGGTACCTATGTATGTACATACATACATACATATGTATGTATAGGTTAAGCCTTTAGATATGATGTGTATTTTGTACTTTTCAAAAAATTTAAATATTTTCTGAAGCCTTATTTTTTGCTAAGTGTGTATGCATTATTATTAAATTTTGACTTGTTTTATACACCTACTAAGTGCACCTATTTGGTATGGTTGCATACACATGTGGATGCTTACGTACATACCAGGGTAGCCAACTCGTGGGGAATTCCCTGATTTGCGGGGAATTTCTGTTTGCGAGGGCAGTCGGGGAATTGGTCGTTTTTTGTGGGGAATTTCAGTTTACGTGGGGAATCGTGAGATGAACTGTTGTTTTATGAGGAATTAGGTACTACCAAATTTTTTTTTGCCTTTTTTGCTTCACTAATTTCATAATGAGTTAAAAAAAAAAGTTGCATATGAAATGCAACTGCAACTAAAAGTACTGGTTATGCAAACCTTCGTTATTAAGTATTCAAGTCAGCAACAAATAGGAAACCATGGCGGCACTATTTACAAATTGTCAATTGACATTTCTATTTTCACCAGCATCGGCTGTGATTTTTTTGCAAATTGCAATCATATATAAAAAATTGTCCATTCATTAGATGCCATAAAGTACAACTCGTACAGTTCTATTCAAAGCGAATTTATATAAGTTGGTATCGGTTCAACAAATACAACAATTACTTGTATTTTTTTTGCTTTTAGCGGGAAAAAGGGCGACAGAAAATAAAAACGTTACTCACGTTTTCTCTCACTCACTAGCAAAAAAAAATAAAAATTTGACAATCAAACGTTGCTCACAGCTGATGAAACAACACCACCTTATATAACTTCGTTTTGGTTCTAGTACATATAATAAAGTTTTAAATGGCCAAAATTAGACCATTTTATTTTTGTATGAAAGAAAATTTTTAGCCACTTGAAACGCTCACTTTATTATACTTGAAATGTGTGGGCTGCAAAATTGCATACCCAAAATCTTTCTTGAAAATTTAATTAAAATGCTTAAGATTTTTACGAAAGTTTGTTGAATTTTTTCTTTTAATATTGCACAAAGGTTGAAACTTGGAGACGGCTTTTGTTAAAGAATTAACTATATATTAATCAAAAAATAACTCAAGTAAAAAATTTGGTGCCACTAAAATTTTTGTCGCACTGTATATATGTATGTAAACATTATATGTGAATTTTTATAGTTTTTTGTTAACTAACTTTATAATAGTTTGGTTTATGAATGCATGGATGAATTCCATTAAAAAAAGAATAAACAGAAAGCCCAGCAATATATCGAAATTCATATATTTTTTTTTTTTTTTGTAAATAAGGAGATATCTATGGGTGGAGAATTTGACGAAATTTCTGGCAAAATCGGAGAAATTCATTGTCGAAATCGGGGCATTCTAAAAAATGAATTGGCTACTCTGGTACATACGTACATATATACTCGTGCATATGCAAGTTTTCTACATATTTTATTAATTAATTTCAAAGGAGCTTGAAACTCTGATGCTGTAGATGAATCCATGTTATGCGAAATTCAAAGGCACTGTTTTTTTCGTCTTTACATTAGATTGAATTTCAAAATAGTGGAAATGATATGATTTGTCCTCCTTGCATTTTCATACGAGGATGTAGATGTCATCTAAATATTGCACAATTTATACCCATAGCTTTTAATTTATTTGAACTGGAAAATTTATAAAAGAATATAGCAAACAGATATGTTTGTATGTACGTATGTACGTTGAATACCAAATTCTGCCAATTATGTGTAGGCCTTTCAGGGATGGCAAACAAGTTAATAAATTTTATTAGAATATTTTTTTTTTTTTTTTTTTCATATTCTATTCTATATTTTGGTTATTTACAAATGCTTTTAGTTTATTTGCACATCCAACAAATATTTCCCTATTAAATATAAACAAAAAACTTATTTACAGTTCTGCGTGACCTATGAATATATGGAATAGATAAATATTTTAGGGTTACGTAACTTTCCATACTTTTTACCTCAAGTGATTTTAAAACTATGGCATATTCAATCATATGAGCACAGAAATTGGCAAATATAATAAATATTGTTTATTACAACGCTTTTCTCAACTTGCAATGTTGTATGTTCAGATCACCATTTAAACTATAAATGTAGCAAAGCTATTAATGGCAAGTTCTAGATATAAACCTAGTCTACTTAGATATCAACCATCAAACCAAATCTTAAAATTGAAATAAAAAAGATAGAATAAGATAGAATAACATAAATATAAATAAAATAAGATCCTAAAAATTTAATGAAATAAATAAATATAGTTTTCTTTTAAAAGCAATAAAATCTAAAAATTAAAGGGAAATTAAATTAAAGAATTAAACCAATTAAATTAAAAAAAGGTCAAAAATAAAAAAAGAAAATGTTTCTAAAAATCAAATGCAATCAAAAAATATTTTTCTTTTTTAAAAAACAAAACATAAAAGAAAATCAAACTAAAAACGAATAAAATTAATTTACAAAAGAATAAATAAAATAAGTTCCGAAAAATTAATGAAATTATAAAATACGCTTATTTTTAAGTTAAAAAAAATATATGTATATTTTTTTTTTAAGAGTAAACTCCAAACACTAAAAACGAAAAAAATCAAATTAGAAAAAAGAAAAAAAAAATCCGCTGACTGAGACTCGAAACCCGAACTTTCGAATAGCACACGCCTGTCCTTTATTCACTCGGCCATTGCGACTATTGCAGCTGCGCGAGCTAAACGATATACAAGTACTTTCTCGCAAAATGGTGAATGAGAGATCTTTTTTTCAAAGACTTTTTTGCTAGAATAACAAAAGACTTTCGGACTTTCTTGCCATTTGTTTTTCATTTGTCCACCGAAAGACTTTTAACTATCTTAGCCTGAATTGTCCTGCAATGAGACAAAGGTTTTTAAAAAACGCGAGCGAGTCGCCACAGATTAAAAGGCTTCCGTTCATAGCAAGGGCACATATTAATTTCTGATACCTTGAAAGTGACTTTCACATTGGCAGCCCAAAGAATAGGAATCGGAGCAAGTAAAAAATATTGAAATCACATCGTATTTCAGCAGCGCTTATTGAAAATTTATCCAATTTATCTTACGTCGCAGATAAGAAATTCGCATCTATATTTTAAACCATCTACAGTAGATGAATTCCGAGAAAATTACAGAGATATGTATGTACAAACAATATATGTCAAAAAAATGTTTCGCAAAAGTTAAATAATTTCAAACAAAAGTTCCTCAACAAAAAGTTGGCTGGCAAAGTCACGTCGTGCCAGAACTATGAAATTCCAACTGGACACTATGCATTTCGGGAGCAAATATTATTGAATGTGAAATTTTAAGCATCATTACGTGCCATCAAAGAATTAAAGGATCAAAGTGGTGACCAAAAAACAAGATGCAGAACAAAAATCGAAACTAAAATCGCAAGCAAGGACAAAGGCAAGCTAAAGTTGCAGCAAAGTGACGGCAAAGCGCAGCGAGCAGCACAAAACTGATAAAAACTTTTGACTTTTATTTACTAATAACAATAATTGAAATTGTGTGGCAGCTTGAGGTAGCTTGCTAGCTAGAGGGGCAGAGAAAGCGAGATGGGAATGAACCGAATGCAACAAACAATGATGAATGCGAGACAAAGTGTGCGGAGGTTGAGTTGAAAATCCAAATGAAACAAACGGATGAGCGAACGAATGCGAATTCGGAGAAAAAGTTACGCTGACTCAGCTCAAACGTGTGTTGTAACCGAGCTTTGCAGGTGAATGAAAAGTGAAAAAGTTAAAAAGCTTAGAAAAAAAAAAAACGAAATGCCATACTAATACATTCGAGTACAAAAAAGATGAGCAGGTAACGTGTATTTAAGGCGGTGAGGTGGGTCGTAGAAGTGTTGGCTGGAAAATTGTTAACTACTGATGGACACAAAAGCTGAAAGTTTTGTGTGGAATAAAACAAATATAAAAACAATGAAATCAATTTAATCGAATATTAGAGCGAAAAATGTAGAGATGCAGAAAAAGATTATGTCATTGTTAACGAAGAACTCAATGGGATGGGGGGCAATAAGGCCTGAGCAAAAGATTCGCCCAGAAGTATTGCGGGTAATAATTGAAAATTCTTGTGGAAACTTCGCGAGCTTTAGAGGACAATCGCCATTTTTAAAACAAATCGCCAATGCTGAATGACATTTTCTACAACTTTCTTAGGCTCTGAGCTGCTTTGTGTTTTTCTTTTTCTGCCACTGCGCGTGATAAACTTTTTTACCTGTCCACCTGAATAGGCCGCAATTGAGACGATGCCACCGTTGGGTTCCACACAAAAACTTGCTCATAAAATGCGGCTAAACAAGCAAAGAATGGCCAATGCAAATGGGCTAAGATATGAGGTAAGTACGCAATGTTGTTAGGCTGGAAAAGTTTGCGATTACATAGCGTAATTCTAATGGTTATTGATGAAAGTTTTGCATCTTAAAAAATTTTTTATTGCCAACACCGTAGCAACAACAACAAAAGTAAGTAAAAAAAAGAGGCTGCAAGTGCGCAGACAATGAGTTCTAGCGGCGGGTAGTAATAAAGTTGTTGGTACACAGTGCTGTCGGTGGTAACAGGTAATAATATGCAGCAAATAAAAAGTTAAAAAAAGAAAAAGGTATAGGGAAAGATAAGAATATAAAGGGTAGTCTTTCATAGACACAGATATTTGTTTTGGTAATCGGTAATGGTGATGGTAATGGTAATCTTAATGGGAATGGTAATGGTAATGGTAATGGGAATGGTAAGGGTTATGGTTTTGGTAATGGTAATGGTAATGGTAATTGTTGTGGTCATGGTAATAGTAATGGTAATTGTAATAATTAATTTTATTTGTACTGGTATTGATATTGATATGTACTGGTTACGGTGTATTGGTAATTGAGTTGATATTTGCTATGTTAAGGGCAATGAGATTGCTGATAATTACTTTAATTTCAGTGGTAATTTTAATGGTAATGTTTTTGTATAACAAGTACTATTACAAACTATGTAAACACCCTGTATTCGCCCGACCAGCAGCTGCTGCTCTCTACTCTCTACCTCACCTGGTTACCCGAATACTTCTACAACTAATTTACAGGTACGTATGGCTGGACGCAATTTTCCCAACGACAGTTATTGCTTTAAACTCATTTAGCGTTTTGTTACCTGCGAAAGTTTTCCAAACAAAACTTTTCGCATTTACTTAAAATTCTCTTTCGCCCAGCGTGTACGATTCATTTTTAGCTTTTCCTTTCCGTTTTTATTATTGAATATGTTTGTGCAACGCTCGCTCGCTGGCTCGTTTTAACTTTTATTGCTGTTTTTATTGTAATCAAAGTAAGAGACGAAAGTAAAAAAAAAACAAAAAAGAAGCAACCAAATTTCAACTCCAACTCGCATCAATTTCAGTTTGTTTGGGCGCTGCCAAAATGAGAAAAAGTCAATTTCACACAAAAAAAAAAAATATATATATATATGTTAAAAATTAATTCAAGCTTGTACCTTTAAAGTTTGCACATTAAATGCTAAAAGCACTTCAGTGGCATATTTTCATGGATTTTTTTATTCTACTTTGCAACCCTCACTCAATTGCTCAAATGCTAAACAACAGGACATTGCTCTTTTGCTCGAGTATGTGGCTGGAGCGACACAATTTTATTGCCGGTTTTTCGCATTGAAATTCGGTTGCGAATTCAAATTCAAATTCAAATGTGTTTTCAAGTCAACCACTACAACAACAACAACACAGCACACTACTAATACTGCTAGTCTAAAGTGGTATGTGGTTTTCACCGCACTTAGCATGTTGCATGCCACCCTAACGACCAGCCACCCTACCTTTCTAATAATCAAATGTGTTTGCGTATTTGTGCTTGTATGAAAGTTTGCCACAAAAAAGTTTTTCAATTAATTTACATTCGAATAATGTGACATGAATGTGCATAAGTAAGTGCGTAGTAGTTTGAAAATTTGCGTAGATAGAAGGACAAAATTTTTCGAGTACCTGTTTAAAGGCAGCTAGGCTATGAGGAGAGGGGATAGCGGCGCAACGATTGTCACTTTTCAGTTACTAGTTTGTTGCATTTGCCACAAATAAAGGATGGTTGGCAAGAAAAAGTTTCGAAATAGATTTTTCGATTAGTATTAAGAGACTTTAACGTAATTTTATTTTTATCAGCGGCAACTCTTACGTTTGAGATGAGGTGTGTGTGCAAGTTGAAGGTAAATTTTAATTCAAAAATTTAAAATTTAAAGCAAACTTGATTTCAACAATATGCTGCAATAATTTGGAGTGAAATATTCTACACTTTGAAATGCTCTGCGAATCTATACAGTATTCATGGATCTCTTTTTAATACAGATCTTATAATTTTTGATACCCTCGACGTATTGCAACTAAGTCTAATGCCTTAAGGATATAACCGCAATCAATAACTCTATCATTTAAAATTAAATAGCCTTTTTAGTTGAAAGTTTCTGCGAACTCAGATTGGCTTCCTATGATAATTTAGAGCTCTATACTGACATAAAACCACTCAACGGGTTTCTAAAAAACTTAACTACAGCATTGAAAAATTTGACCAGCGGATTTAAGTATTAGATTCTTCTCATCTATTAGACCTTCCTAAAGCATATTAACTAATTTGAACAATTTGAAGCATCTTAAATTATTATTTTTTTCCTGTCGAGAGAAGGGAGTGACAAGAAAAAACGTTCTAGTTTTGAAGGGAATGATCCGAGTTACTGAATAAAAGGAAACCAACATTTTCTTGTTATCAGCATTGCCTTTTTCATCCGCGTGGGAATACCTCAATAAACGTAGCGAAATAAACATTAGAAATTATATATTATCTTGTAACATGATCACATTATCGACAACATTTGGCTTAGTACATCCACTAAGAAAGAATTCAATGACATATATGCACACCGTCTTCAAAAGAGGCACAGCTCAAAATTTAGCAGTTTTAAAATTAATTATATTTACCTTTGAGCAAAAGCTGGAGCAAATTTTTGTTATAATTTGGTAAAAAAAACCTAGGATAAAGTCTTCCTTGCCCATATGAATATGAAGTGCTGAAAAATAGTTTTTCCCATTTTCTGACAAACGTGTAATTTTGAGTTGTGCCACTTTTGTAGACGGTGTGCGATATATATGAAAAAAGAGTAAATTTTTTATGAGCTTTTGACGAGCTTTATTTGCATGCTTCAGAGGATAAAAAAACCAATTAAAGTAGCTAATAAGCTTCAGATATTCCCTCAAAAAAAAAAACGTTTCGGTTTGGTTCAAAATGAAAATCCTCTAAAGAATTTTGAAAGTTTGCACAAAATTTTAAAATTGGATTTATAATATCACCACTATACTTGTGGATATTTGCATTTGATCTCAGTAGCAAGGCCTGTAATTTTTATATTACACATCTATCATACTTTTGTAATATTTGTATCTTTTAGCAGGAAAAAATTGAAGTGTCCTTTTTTGTGTGTATTTTTGTGGAATACCTAACACTGTCACGGCAGTGAAGTGAGTCATACCAACTCCATGCAGTGGGTTAACTTCATGCTACACTAACTTCAAAATTCCGTGCTAAGTTAGAATACCCTCCTATTAATCCCCTTCTACCTTCCCCGAAAATACATCAATAGTAGTGAGCTGAGGCTATTTTAGCCATACACTGAGTACTGCGACCTGAATATGCGAAACTCGGCTCTCGGCTCGGAAAAGTCGACACAAAAAAATTCAGATGGTCCATAGTGGAACATAAATCATTGAAACTGACATCTCACCATTTTACCATTTATGAGTGTGTATGTATGTGTGTATATAAGTTTTGTACGAACGATTTGCGTAAGCATCAAATGGGCAACAACAATAATGGGGTCCAACGAACGAACGAACGAACGAAAACAATCGCAAGGCTATGCACTAAAATTGGTTAACTGAATAAAGTTAAAGATTTTGGCGTGGCCGAATGAGAAGACCACCAGAATTTCAAAACGTGAGGCTGCTAAGCAAACTGAAGGCATGTCTGGACAGACGAAGGAGTTTAAGTCAATGGGCCAAATGCGGTAAGCTATGGATGAACTATTAAGAAGGGGTACAGGGAGGGAGAGAGAGAGAGAGAGAGCGAGCTAGAAAAAGTGTGAAAGCTAAAATTGCTTTAAGTCTTTGAGAGCGGCAAGCAGAGCAATCGGAAGTGGCTGTGAAGAGTGGAAAAAGTAGCTGGTCGGCATATGGGCGCACAAGTAGTGGCAGCTAGTGGACCAACACAGTTATAATAATATACAAACCTACAAAAATATAGCGGTTGTAGGTATGTTTGTATTTACCGAAACAAAACAAAAAAAACACTCCCAACTGACCCACATAAATCATTTTGCAATTGAATGTGGCTCTACATCAATTCAACCACACATTTGTACGCACCAAGTAGAAGTGTACGTATGTATGCTTGTGAAGAGTAGCTATGTTTTTTGTTGCTGTAGATCGCTTTGCCATAGCATCAATTACCTAGAAAATAAACGCTTGGTTTGGCGGCAAGGAGTTGCTAAGCAAAAGGAGAAAACTAGAAAAACAGCAACGAGATTTGCTGCAGATTCACATTAAATACTATTATGTATGTATGTAGGATCTCCGGCGTTACGTATACGCACTGTTGGGCGGATATTTGTTTTCGCACTGATAACTGACTGCCCAATAAACATTTTAGCGAACGTTCGAAAATTACCTTCGATATCCATTATGAATATCGAACTGAGAACCAACTCATAACCAACCTTAGTTTTCCAACGTTCATAGTATATTGGAGGGTTCGAAAAAAATGGAAACCAGAGGAAGTAAAATCCAGCTTATTCTCGCAGGGAAATATATCGGAAAATCTCTCTCTCTCTTTCTCATTAAAATTCCAATTCGATAATGCGATGGATGTCGAACTCATAACGAAAGAAGTATGTATTGGATAACGAAGATTTCGTTTTGCTGGAGAATGACCTAGTTCTCGAATCGAATACTAACTTATTTCCCCTTCGTTATCGAAGGTGAAACTCGAAACAAAGATTGTTTATCCAATCATTTTCGAATTGTTAACCAAGCGGAACGTTTATTGGGTTGTTTAGTGGCAAAGAAACGTTTCACACACATACATGCATACATATGTATATGCCGACAAATCCTTATATACTCACAGCTCTTAAGCGTTATAACATTTTCGCACACTTTCGCCCACAAATTATGCTTAAATTTGTGAACTCAGCCATGAAGGGCATATAATTTATTTCCAACCAATGCAACGGTAATGGCTAACATAATGGACGGTATATGGTTTGCGGTGAACACAGAGTGACAAAAAATAATACCAAAAAAAAAAAAACAAGCAATAGGAAACTACGCGAGAGTAAAAAAAAAGTACATTCCCAAATATCTTGGGTGACTTGTAGTAGGTCAAAAGTGCCAAACTCATCTCATAGGCAGTGGGTTAGGCTAGCGGGAGGACAGTAAGCTCGTTTTGACGGTAATGAAGTTAAATGTGCGTTGAAAATAGTACTTTGGGATTGGTGGTATTGAAAGAAGGCGCGATTGCACAAGCATACTAGTAGTAGTTTGGTGATCTGACATTTGGGAAGAAAAAAATCTCATGAAATGGCGAAAAGAAACCAATGCAATGGGACATTATAGCATTTGATTTGGCAGTTTTTTTAAGGATTAAATGAGCTATAACGAGGGAAATAGGGTTAGGTTCTGGGAAAATCGTAGTGCATGCAAAACAACACAGCGACGTTAGGGGAGCTAATGCAATAAAATAAGACCAAATGCTACAAAATGAGGATAAACATAGAGTGCCGCGGAGAGATTAGTTCAACAAACTGAAAAAGTAAATACATGTATTTGAATAAAATGGAAGTACGCTTTGGAAAATGCATGGAAATCTACCATCAGAGGAAACCGAAAACCACAAACCACATTTACGGTCGATTTTAAACTAAGACCTTAAAAGTTAATCAAATTAAATAGTTTGAGCAGGGAAAATGGATTATTTTTACACGCGTTTTTTAGCCTTCATTTGCTCGTTAGTCCATACGGGTATTTGTAGCATTTTCGCGGAAATTTTGTAATAAATAAAAATAATTCCACTACAACCGTGTCTGATGTCCTCAGTAGGTTCCTGAGCAGTTTTGGCTGCATACACACAGTCTACTCAACTGTCAGTTTGATCCTTGAGCGCAACGTACGCAAAGTACCCATTTTGACGGGACCATAAGCTTTAGAGATTCAGTAAATGCTGCTCGATGAATAAAGGTAATTTTTTTTCATCTTCATTATGTATTTAACAAATTTTTTTTGATAAATATGTACATATGTATGTAAAAATGCGCACGCAAGTATATCAGTTAGCGTAAATATGTTTTGTTCATATGTATGTTTAAATGATTCTTCCTAAAAATTAACGCTTGCTACAAATGTAGAATTTCGACCGTCTACGCGAAATTTATGATTATCATTTAATATTGAGTATGAAAATGCCCAAATATTCTGAAAATTCTGAAATAAAAGCTGAAAAATCTCGAAAATTCCTTTTCGAAAAGTTTTTCATGATTTCTTGGGAACTCCTTGTGGGTATATTTCGTAATTTTCTTCGGGTTTTTTAAAGAATTTTCGTGGATTTTTCGTATTTTTTTCTTGCCTTTGAGGATTCTTCGAGTTAGCACTTTTTTTTTTTGGATTTATATTTCGTAAATTTTTTTTTCAAAAATTTTCGGGTAGCTCACGTATCTTTTCTTGTTCTTCCGTTTTTTTCCGAACATTCCTGATTCGACCACAAATTTTGTTATGCTTGACATAAAAATATAAAACAAACCAATTTTCTTGCCCAAAATTTTGAAAAGTAGAACTTCAAAAAAAAATTTTCCGACGAATTAACAACCTCCTCCTTTTTTTCGAAGTCGGTTAATAATTACAAAATCATGTTCATAAATTAGAAATCACTAACGGTACCTTCAAAGAATTGGTCCAGCAAATTTTGCACTATATCTTTTTCATAAAAAAGTTTTAAAACGATTTTTTTTGGGGAAAACTAGCTTTAGACCTTTGAACGAACTTCAGCTTAAGCACCGGAAAACTGAATAAATACTTGTAAGCCCAAGGCTACAAAAGGCCTACGCTGTTATGGGTTATGATAAAAATAACTAAAAATTCGGAAACAATGGACTGTAGATAAAAATGTATAAACGTAAGTCTCTGTGATTTGAGTAACTATCATTACAATCGCCTCAAAGGCTTTTCTTCTTTAATGCGAGTTATATCAGTATATATGCAGACTTTAAGCAGAGAATATTGGTAGACAAAAAAAAATAACTGCTTTTGCAAGATGGTTTTTTGCTGGCAAAAAAAACACAAGTATTACTATGATAAAAGAGCCAAAGAGAAAGCGAGAAAAACAAAAATATCCGAAAGACATCAAAGTAGGTAAAAATATTGAGAAAAAATTTTTGAATTTTTTGTGCAGGAAACAAAATTGGCGTCACCATAACATCTCTACTGACCCCAAAGCCATCCAAAAATATACATACACACATACATATGTACACAAATACATTAAACATTTTTTTTCTTGTCTCCGCTTTGCTTTCTCTTTTGGACACCCAGCCTTCGCGCATTCGTTGCTAAAGCAAGATTTATGCAAATCGGAAGCAAACATTAATCAAAGTTTTTTACACGCTTACTGAGTCGCTTTTCGCTCACTCACCCGTTCCACCAACCAACCAGATCGCCTCGACAATTTCTTCATATTTCAAATGGTTCTAAATGTAGACACACTTTAGCGCCAGCAGGTTGAGCGCCAGCGATTGTAGTTGCTGGTCGCAAACGTCAGCAGGCTTGGCCCAATTTCGAATTTTTTCTTAACCTTAACTTAAGCGGTTTGCAATCAAGCTTGCGGCAACAGTAAAAATGAAATGAGAACGGTGTTTCTTTATTGCGTTCGTAGCTAGTAAAGTGTTGCCTGCAAAATGGCTCATCCCGTAGCTCTTGCACTCATTTCGCCTAACTTCATAAATTAGCACTGCAACACATACGTCAAACGTTGAAATTTTCCAAGCTGTCAAGCAGCCCAGAGTGACATCGCTAGGAGGTTATATTGACTCGAAGGCCAAGCAAGTGGCTAATGTACGAGTTGTGCTATAAATACGTATGAAGTAGTGTTTATTCAACGATATTTGAGTATGTTTGCTGAGTGTGTTGGCATCTTTTTTTGCCCTCTGGAGAAGGCAGACAGTAGCTCAATTTCATCGCTTGCATGCCATATATATATATGTGTTGTCAGCGATGACTGACAGCTGGAAGAGTTTGGAGAATTGGCTGGCACGGTTAGGGGGTTCTGAGCTATTGCAGATATGTTTGCTGTCGTATGTAAGGGTACGTAAGTTATTGTGATTGGATTCGGAGTTTAGGATGTGAACATTTTTTTCTATAATTAAATTGGGCGTGTTTATAGGAGATTCATTGCTTATGGCTAAGTGATAAATGTAAATTTTTAGCAGAAACCACCCCGTATCCTTTGTAGAAAAAGAGCAGAAACTTTAAGTAAACCAAACATAGCCCGCTTATATGCGTATGTATTTAAAATCCCAAAAAAGACATACAAAAATCCCGAAGTATAAAGAAATATGCCGACAGATTTAAAGATAAAATCTATACAAATTCCAAAAAAGCGAGTTCTTGAAACCTCTTGAAATCTCAAACCCTATCTTTCTATAAATATGTTGATATTTATCAACATTTATTTTATAAAAATTTAAGATTTCGGGTCTTTATTAATTAAGAAAGTCAGTAAATTTAAACTCAAAGACATTAAAGATCCTGTAACCTATGCCTAGAAGGTTGATCCCGTGGTGCGGATTCGGCAGAGCACACTTAAATTCCAGTCGTCAGGCATGCGTTCATCTGACTATATTCTGCGTAAGAGTTGATGCATCAAACTTATCAGCTCCTAGCCGCCGTACTTGAAAAGTTCGGCTGGCAGGCCGTCACCTCCAGCAAATTTATTGTTTTTCAGCCGCGTAATCGCGCGCGCTATTCTTAACTCGTCATAGTCAAGCGGTGGCAAATCGAGTCCAACATCATCGACTGGGGGCTCGGGTTCGTCTTCTCCATACTCCATAATTTAAGTACGTTGTGGACATCAGTATATAGGTCGCCATGGAAACCTTCAGTAAATCGCCTAACTTGCTGATAAATTTTTCGGGCGTTTAAGCTCCTCTTACTCACGCATTTTGGCCTTTCTCTTCTTAATGCGGCAAATACGTCTCGCTTCCCTCTTCAGTTCCCTATAACGGTCCAACAAGGTTCTCGTTGCGTGCGTCGGTTTGCTGAAGTGTGGTTGCTGAGAGCAGGTGTGTGAGTCGAGTGGCGAATAAATTGGCCGTCTGTTGTGATTCCAGCTTTTCGGCGTTAAACTTTCCTTGCATTGTTGGGCGCACATTTTTTGCTGCACAAAGGTAGGTGCGTATCTAGGCGGCTGGAACAATTTAGTGGTCCGAGTCGATGTTTGGCACTCGGAGTGTGCGTACGTCTAAAACACTAGAAGCCTGTTATCGGACGATTCATCGTGGAGGCTGAAGTTTCCGACAGTCGCGCCAAGGATACCTTCCTTGTCCACCTTGGCATTGAATTCGCCAAGCAAGATTTTTATTTCGTGTCGGGGATAGCGCTCATATGTTCTCTCCAAGAGATTCTTAGACGCCTAGTCCCTGTTTTCCCTCGGAGCATGCGGGCCAATGAGCGAAATATTTAAGAATCTCGCTTTGATGCGGATTGTGGCTAGACGTTCGTCCACCGGAGTGTACGCCTGTACTGGGCGACGGAGTTTCTCTCCCACCACAAATCCCACACCAAATTTGCGCTCCTTTCCGTGGCTCCATGTTTACCTAGCCTTGCCCCGTCAGTTGCATTTCTTGGATGGCGGTGATGTCAGCCTTAGTCTTCCTGAGGAGATCAACCAGCCGGGCAGAGGCACCTTTCCCATTGATGGTCCGGACATTCCAGCTTCATGCCCTTAAATCATAGTATTTAATACGTGTGCCAGGGTCGTCATCAGAAAACAGGAGTACCATCCGGGGTTGCTTTTTGTTTTTCACTTTAGCTCGCTTCCAAGCGGGGGTTTGGTCGCTGCCCAGAGGATACGTGGATATAAATATCCGGACGTTTTGAGCTGCGATTTGAACCGTACGCACAAGAATCACTTCTGGCCTCTCCCAGGTTAATGGCAGTAAAATCTTTACATTTCTGCGCACGGAGCCATCCTCCCAAGGCAAGTACTAATGAATCTCTTTATTTTTACTTAGTTTTGTATAAGATTAAATTATATTCGAGAGATTCCCGGCGGGACTTCGAACTTATTTTTTTCCAATCTTAGAGCTGGTCCCCAAGTACCACGCTTAGTTAGTGCAGTTTAAGGAGTTCCATGTAACCATTAATCAAAATCAACTTTACAACAACTTACGCTTCAAGCAATATTTTCCTTTTTTACTCTATCTGCCTCTCCAAATAATGCCACCAGCTACTTTTCCCGCCATCTGCCTTCCATCATGTTTCTGTGTATTTGTGTTTTTCTTTTTCATGCACATCTCTACTCATTCGTATTTTAAGCCCAATTTCATTTACCGCCACCATTAATTTCATTTGTAACTTTTTCGCGACATTCCATTTAATTCTTTGCCACTTTCTACTAAACTTCGAAACTTTGAAAATATGCTACATCTTAAATAGAGTGTACTTGTTAGTTTCGGAAATTCAAATTCGCTTGTTCAACATAACACCATCGTCAGTTGGGTTGGTTGCTTTGCACCTTTTCTTATTGGCGTTTACTCCTGTTGGTTTGTGTTGTATTTTCAGGTGAGCATTTTGAGCAAGGGTGTGAGCGCTGAGTTCGTGCACTGAAATTGCGTGGAAAATGCATGGAAAGTGTTTGACGCTGCTGTTGATGACATTTTGCTAATTTTTTCAAAGAAATAAGTAATTTAAAGTTTTGTTATGGAAGGTGTAAATACAAGTATATGTCTTTACCTAAATACAATTCAAATTCAAACGAAATCACAATAAAAAATTATTTGTGCGAGTGTAGTAATTTGTTGAATTGATAAACACCCCTATGCTGTAATCCGTCGTAGATTCGATTTTGCTACGAATCTTAAAATTGGTATGCTGTAATCAGCGTTGCCGTATCGTAATTTCGAAATTCGGAGATCATCTTCGAAATTCGTAACGTTGGTATGCCTGAATCCGACGTAGCTGTAATTTGTATGTATTTGTCGGAAATTTTCTACGAAGAGCAACTGGTGTCGGAGCGAAGCGAATTCTTTTAAAATATCAATAAAATTAAGTGTGGAAACGCGCAAATATGTATTTAAGTTGAAGTGTGAATAAAAACCTACAGTGAGTCACTTAAGTAAGTATACAGCGTCCAATCCTTCTTTCATTGTTAAATAAGTTCAATAGTTATGCCAAAAATAAAAGAAAATTTATTCTTATTAATTTTACAAAAACATAAAATTAATGTGCTAAGAACAATATTTCATATTATAAGAAAAAAAAACAATAATGCAAGCTAAAGTAAAATTATCTAAAATTCACATCACAAAAGTAAGTATACAGGAGTATTGTAATTTAATAAAAATAATATTATTGCATTTAAAACACATTAATTAGTATTTTGTTGGGTAACCTTTGGAATTTATAATAGCATTAAGCCGTGATGCCATAGATTTAACCAGGTTTTGTGTGGTAGTGGGCGATATCTGGTACCATTCTTCCATTAGAACTTTTTTTAAGTCCTCCCTATTTCTTATATCATGCTTTCGTATTTGGCGTTGCAGATGCTCACATAAATGTTCTATTGGGTTAACATCCGGTGACTGCGGTGGGGTTTTAAGTTGTTTTCGAACGTTATATAGGAGCCATTCCTTAACAATGAGTGCGGTATGTTTGGGGTCATTATCCTGCTGGAAGATGAATGACCCCTCAATACCCAATTTTATAGCACTTTCTTTCAAATTATTTTTAAGGATGTTTAAATAAGCATATCGGTCCATTATACCATCAATTATAACCAAATTACCTACTCCAATGGCCGCCATACATCCCCAAACCATTACGGAGCCCCCTCCATGCTTAACAGTACCGGTCATGTTGGACGGATTTAGCTCATTGTTGACTTTTCGCCAGACCTTTTCACGTCCATCCGACCCATGAATATTAAATTTGCTCTCGTCTGAGAAAATCACATTGTTCCAGAATATATGATCGTATCTTTGGTATTCTTTAGCAAAGGCGATCCGTTTTCGGCGATTTTCTTTGCTAACAAAGGGCTTTTTTCTAATATTTCGCCCGTGGTAACCTGCAGAATACAATACGCGGCGGATCGTTTGAGCATTACATTGTTTTCCCATTTCATTTTCAACTTCAGTTTTTATTTTTGGAGCACTTGTTTTAGGGTTTTCCTTTATTTTCCGAACGATTACACGGGTCTCAGAGTCATTAAATATACGAGGACGGCCAGAACGTAGGTTGTTTTCAATAGTCCCTGATATTTTAAACTTATTTACTATTTTTTGAATTGTAGCATGGCTTTTACCAACAATTTTTCCAATCTCCCGCAAAGATTTATTCTCTTTATAATGTTTTATTATCACATTTTTAAGATCATTTGAAAGTTCTTTTCCTCTTGGCGCCATTGCTGGAATATTAGTGTAAATATTATATGAACTGAATTTTTTCAGTATTGGTATTACTTACTTAGAAAATAACCGTATTACTTTTACAAAATTGATTTTATTTAACTCACGCGAATTCGATGCTCAACAAACAAACGTTCTCTGTATACTTACTTATGTGATACAATTTCTGCACATGCTCTTGAAAATTGTTCGCTGAGGATAACGGGACCCAAATATCCCGTTATTTTGATGCGTACATGATGACGCATGCTACACTTTTAATATGTATTGTAAAAAATGCTGCTCGATTTTAAAATTGGGTGCAATTTTCAAATAATTTGAAACTTCCATTGAGGTGTATACTTACTTAAGTGACTCACTGTATGTATTATTAAATGTTTACAAAATTATCATGTCGACAATCACAACAAATCGCTCGCAATACGAAAAACTGGTGGAAAGCATGAGCGAAAGGCCGGACATTGCCCGAGGCTTTGTAATAGTTAAAGAGGATGTGATGGAATTTTGGGAAAGCGTTGCAAGATTTAAAGCAACACAATATTTAGTTGAATGGACGCCCTTAAAAAGAGGGAGCATATATTTATCATTCAAGGTAAATGTATCAGAACTGTCTCGTAGCAATCTCCTTTGTATATTAATGCAACAGTTGACTGCAGCATGTTCTTCCTCCTGAGACAAAAGTGCACCGGCCACTGAATCCATTCTATTTTACTTAATTAAGGAAAAGCTTTTTCAAATACGATTAAACAATTTTTTTTTTAATTTCACTGTTCACTTGCGATTATATTTATTTTGATTTGTTTCAGTCAAAGCAGCTGATTAAGAACTTCGAATTTCACTATTTTAGTTGGTAACGCCGTTGATAGTTACGATCGGATTACAGCATACCAATTTTCGAATTTTCGGAACGGAGCTACGAATTCGTAACTACGAACTTTCGGATTACAGCATAGTGGTGAAAGATTAAACGGTTTCGATACCGAAATATTGAAAACAAGAGTTTATAGAACTTTCAAGAAATATAAAATCGCATGACCTCATAACACGTCATATCACAACAAATCAGATCACATCCTATCCCAGAACCCAGATGATGATCATTTACACTGTACGGAATTTTCGTTTTTTTCTGGAAAATTACCGAAACCAAGATTTTTTTTGTCTAGATTGTATATAGGCGATTTTAAGCGTTTTTTATCAATATAAAATTGGTGGTCGCAGAGCAGCAAACTGATTTAAGTGCAAATATTTGTTATTTAAACTACCTCTCTGAAGATTTTGGGGTCCGAGCAATCTGAATTTGCAGTTTATTTTTACCAAAAATGGCAGCTAGGATGCGAAAAACATGGTTGGAACATGAAGGAAAAGTGGAAAAAATTTTTCTCAACAATGTTGCTCAGCAATGTTTCTTCATGTTCTATTGCACAAAAGCGTACCCTGCGGCCGGTTTTGGAAAAAATAAATTGCAAACTCAGATTCGTCGGATCAAGAAACTACCGCAAGTGCCTTTTTATGTTAAAAATGTATCATTTAAATCATTGCGTTGCGATCACCAACTTCAATTTACAAAAAAAACTTTTAAAAATCGCCAAAATTGGAAAAATAACAAATTGCGGCCTAACGTTGTTGTAAATAGGTACTGAACTCTCGACGTCATAATATTTCGATAGCAGAGTGAAAGATCGACCTATCTCGGCAGTCTATTCGAAAGCGACATATGTATGTATCTCAGCAAATTTTTCAAGAACGCCCTATCGAACAACTTGATTAAAGAACACCCTACCTCAATGTAAATTCAAAATATCCGCAGCTAAGATAGGGCGTTCTTCAATCAAATTCTGAGAATTTTTCCGAGATATGGCATTTTTGAACGGGCTGCCAAGATAGGACGAGTGGAAGACTCAGCCGTCGATATCACATTACGACACACCACACAACATCACGTCACGTCACGTCCAATCTCATCACACAACACAACATCGCATCATATAAAAATACATCAAATCACATCACATTGTATGATATCATAACATAATACTCCATGTCATATCAAATTCCATTACACCACACCATATCACAACACAAATCACTATATATTTGTGTACATATGTATGTATATTACATCGCTAACATCACATCACTCGGCTCAGTTTTGACTGAAAGTAGTTTTGTTTACAACTTGCTTGACTTTTTTATTGATATTAAATTATGTTATGTATGTATTACACTAACAAATACCTCAGTAAGACAAATTTGACTAATGCAAAATTTGAAAATTTACACAATCTCAATCGTAATTTTTCCAGACAATAAAGGTATTAAATAGTCCAAGAGTTTACATGGAAACTGATTAGAAAATTTTCGTCAATGCAATTAATATCAATAAAATTACAATTTATTACTCAATAAACACTTTTCACATAATCCTTTGTTTACTTTATAAAGAACGATTGCATAGCCAAAGCAAAGCAAACAAGATGCTTATCGGTGTTCACGTAATATTGTACACAGACATACATATACACATATTTACTACGTACATTCATAGATAAGCCAAGAGCCAGTAAACCTCAATGGAAAAGTTAAAATCAACATAAATACAGAAAATAATGGCAATAAATACAGTAACCAAATCTATAGGAATTGAGAAAAAAGCAACAACAAAAATATAAGCAAGGGGTTATGCAAATATCAAGAAATATGAAAACAAGCTGGGCAATTTCAGAGAAAACGTGTCAAGAGGGAAAGAAGAGGTTGCCCCAGCAAGGAGAGCCGGTCCTGGAAGGTGGATAGGAGCATAAAACCGAAGGAATAGAACCGAGTACATATATACGGGGACCAGATTTCTGAGGCGAAAAATCGGGACATTTCTAAGCCATCGAATGCGAACCTACA
Organism: Rhagoletis pomonella; assembly: GCF_013731165.1. Classification (NCBI taxonomy): domain Eukaryota; kingdom Metazoa; phylum Arthropoda; class Insecta; order Diptera; family Tephritidae; genus Rhagoletis; species Rhagoletis pomonella. The sequence continues at coordinate 63,700,413 of NW_023458559.1, read as the reverse complement.
ATTTTGTTTTTAGAATAAATACAGTTTTATTTAAACCAAAAAAAGAGAAAAACTCAAAAAATGATCGCAAAATTGTACACAATATATACGGCGGCGAGAATAAAAATAGGGAAAAGACATTTTAGAAAGTTTTGGCTACTTTTTGTTTAAAAAATGTTTGTTATTTTTATATGAAAATATAACCGACTATCCAAAAAAAAAATATGTAAATCAAATTTCAAATTTTGTAGGACACTTATAAAAATTCAACGAATTTTAATAAATGTTGATCAAAATTTTAAACATTTTAATCAGATTTTCTAGAATTTTTTGAGTTTGCAGTTTAGTAGCCCCTTAGATTTCTGTGTAACAAACTGCAAGCTTGGACTTACCGTTGATGTGTGCCAAGTATCTGCTGCTTTTACAACACAGCGCGCCAAAGCTTTCAAAAGCTATCAGTACAAATGAAAGCTTTCACTGACCAGGTCCGTTTTACAACCACTTTTTATTCATTTAAATAAAAAGCTTATTGAAACAGAAAATAATTTAAATGTGAATTAAATAAAAAATTTAATTTAAAATAATTTCCACTAAAATGAGTTTGGAGAAACGCAGCCCAAGTCCTAGCTACCTAAAATTTTTTCTTTGAGTTGAATGGGCTACAAACTGCATACTTAGTGTGGTTCTAAAAAATCTAGTTAAAGAGCTCAAAATTTTGATAAAAGAAAGAGTGGTCATTAATGCATTTTAAAGATTTTTGTAGCAACAGAATAGCTGGGCTGTACGGCAACGGATCCAAGGCTATGATGGACTGATGTGTTGGCGTAACATGCTGCAAATTTATTTATCTAAGTGCAGGAGGGGCGTGCTTATAAATTAATTTTCATATTTATAACATCAATGAATTTGGAAAAAACACAGCAGCTTTAAACATAGTGAACGTGGTAAGGGGTGAGTTTATATGTTGCACACGGAGAGCAAGGGCAAGCTAAAATATGTTAATTGACTTAAAAATCTGTTATTTTTTACAGGAGCTGCGTAAAATTCGATGGAAAAGTATGTATGTAGTTATATAAAAAAAAATTATAAAAAGGAGAGAAATTAGGAGTTACACGGAAAATAATAATAGATTGGCGCTTACACATATGTTAGAGTTTGGCCGAGCTTCTCCTCCGATTTGTGGCGTGCGCCTTGATGTTGTCACACAAAGCGAAGGGACCTACAGTTTTACGCCGACTCCGAACGGCGATTGTATTTTTACGAGAAGCTATTTTTCATGGCAGAAATACACTCGGAGGTTTGCCATTGCCTGCCGAGGGACGACCGCTGTTAAGGAGAAACCTTTTTTGCGATGTTGCTTTGACCAGGGTTTGAACCCAGGTGCTGCGAAGTGGAAGCGCGCACTGCCTACCACTTACACCACAGCGGCGGACAATCTAATCGATTTTGCTACCAATATTATTATCGATTTAGCTATAGAAAATTTTATCAAATTTGTCATCGATTTTGTTATCAATATTTTTATCGGTTCGTTATCTTTTACAAGAAAAAGTTCCCAGCTTCATTTCTTCACCACAAGGGTCACCATATTCACCAGACTTAAACCCAATGGATTTTTCTAGTTATATGGTCCGCTCTCTAAGTCAAAGTAGCAACTATAAAATATGACACAGTCAATCTCTTTAAGACTGCTCTTCGACGCTACTTGAACAAAATACCATCAGACCACATTATTGCAGCATGTGAAGCATTCCCGGACAGAATATATGCTTCTATCCGCGATATAGGTGTCTATATCGAACAGTGAAACATTTTTCTTAAAATTTTACATGGTTTTATGATGAACTGATGTTTTTAAATAAAATGAAAAAACAAAAAAAAAAAAATAGACAAAATTGTAGGTAACTCTTGAAGTACCTACCCCTGTACTTGTATGTAGTTTAGTATAGATAAATAGTAACACAAGTTCAAATATATATGCTTAAAAAAAAATTTTTGTTGCATGATATACACAAACAGATATTGCATCTTCACATCTACAAATTTTTTGTATGTGTATGCTACTTCAGCGGAGTTATTTTTGCGAATATAATTTCTATAACTCTTTTGAACTCATCCACTGAATAAAAATGATTTCGCATACAATTTTAATTTAATTTAAGAAACCTAACCCAACCTCAGAAATATTTAAAACTGCTTTCAGTGCTAAGCAACTAAAAATGCATATTTGTATGTATATACAGACATACATATATGATTGTTGAAACCCGCATAAAAACGCACACATATACTAACGCAAGATTCAAGAATGCGCACATAAATATATCCATACATATGACACCGAAGAGCCAGTGAGAGAAAAATACAAACACTTGAGGCACTCATACATTTACAAAAGCCACTCAATTGCACAAAATTTTTTATTTTATTTTTCGCAGTCAAACACTAGAATAATTGTGGAGCATAGTAAATGAAAATAAATAGACATGAAAATAAGGTAGAAAAGACGCGTTATGAACGGAAATTCGAAAAAGAGAGAAAAAAGTGAAGGGACACCCTTGCTATCTTCTATAAGGTATACATAAATATATTATGAAAAGTGGCTGTTGCATTTTTGTAAGAAAAATTTACTGAAGTTATTTATAGCCATCTAAGGCATTTATCTGGCATTGCAATTGTTGTGATCCTGCGCTAGGCACTAGCTGGCAGCTTTGCGGGTTTATTAGAGATATTTGTTGTGAACAAGCCAGTAAATGGCGTACTTTGCTATGTCTCACTTTAAAACTTCAACTATCTATTAATTTAAGTTGCAGCTCTACTTCGAAACTTTTCTTGGATAAAATTGAGCTTAACCTTATTTATATTTTTTCTTTCTGATATGTTGTATTTTTATGTGACAGGTAAATTGAGTTTTTTTTTGTTAAATGGCAACTCTCTCCAATTTGTTTTTTTCTTAGTTGTCATTTCTTAGAAACATCCGGCAAACCTGTCCGGCATTTACTTCAATATATAACTTGTTCATGGTTTGTACAAATATACAATATAATGGATTTTATATTTTAGATAGGTGGCAACACTGTCTAAGGACAAATACTCACACCCTTTAATACACACACACACACACACACACAAATATAGATATATACCTCATTCATGTTAACTTTTGTTGTCAACAAAGCAAAGTGGAGCTGCAAAAGCGGGAAAATAATGCAAAAAGATATTTTTAACAGCGCAAAGAAGTTGGCAGCATTCTTTCTTTTCACATTGCAACATTTGTGGCACTAACGAATTGCTACCGTACGCAGTTGCGCGCGCGAGTGTGTGCTGCGCGCTGATATGACAACGCTAATGGGCGAAGCTATTTGTGTGGCATTTAACTAAGTAAAAAATGCACAAACACAAATAAACAAACATAAATAATGTAAATAAAAACTGGTGGCTTTTGTAAAAGTTAACACTTAAACTATTCTTTGGTAGTTACTTTCTATACTTTTTTTATTTTCCACATTTTTTTTCTCTCTCTATTTAAATCGATTGCATTGCACTTCATGCATACGTACATACATATGAAAGTATATAGAAGACTTCGTGCTCACACTGTTGCTAAAATGCAATTTCAGTGCCTAGCACGTCTTTTGTTTGTAGTTTACTAAATTTAATTTTTAAATAAAAGAAAAGTTTTTAAGGAAATCTTTTGTGAATTAAAACTTTTTTATTTATGTTAATATTTTAGGCTTAAAGTGAACCAAACCGAATTCATATACATACGTAAGGTGGTGTTAGCAGAGATTTTTCGTCTCGGTGTTTCTCTTTAAGAAAGTGTAAGTTTTCTGGTATCTTTTAAAATGATAATATATTTTTTAAAATCGGTTTGTAATTTTTTTGTTTAAAATATTTTTTTCTAAAAAAAAGGTATATTTTGGTTTTAAGTGATTTTTCTAAAATTTTTATATTCGAAGTATAGAAGTATGCATACCAAAAGAAAGGGGGTTTAATCGCCTGTGCAACGATACTAAATTTTTAAATATCGGTTATTATTTGTCTTTGTATTTTTTTTATTTTTGTAAAATAGGTATTTTATCCTTTGCGTGTTTTTCTTAAATGTTTAAATACGGAGTACACAAATACGCATATCGGAAGAAAATAGGGTAGATTGCGTTTATAATGATAACCATTTTCTATAAATCGGTAAGTAATTTTTTGTTTAAAATATTATATTTTATAAAAAAAAGGTATTTTTTCCTTTTAAATGTTTTTTTATTTTTCTAATTTTTACATACGAGGCATACAAAGAGGGGGTTTAGTCCCGTTAAAAATGATACAAATTTTTGAAAAATCAGTTCAAAGTTGTTTGAAATATAAGGGGTTTAATTTTTCGAAGATCCGACTTTTGATCCCTTATAGCACCTGTAATATAATTTTGCACAAAAAAAGTTATATACCATTTAAATAAGTTATTTTAGTTATTTACATATAACGGGTGATTTTTTTGAGGTTAGGATTTTCATGCATTAGTATTTGACAGATCACGTGGGATTTCAGACATGGTGTCAAAGAGAAAGATGCTCAGTATGCTTTGACATTTCATCATGAATAGACTTACTAACGACCAACGCTTGCAAATCATTGAATTTTATTACCAAAATCAGTGTTCGGTTCGCTTTACCCAATTGCTGCGAACGGCGACGAATCGACATTTCACGGTCTTCAGCAACACTCTCAGAAACAGACGCAATATTCTCTTCTGTACGCACTGTACGCATTCGTGTGGTTGGTTTAATGTCCAATAAAGTAAACTGAGTGCGAAACTTGGTCACAATCGCATTAATTGTTTGCTCACTTGGTCGATTATGTAGACCATAAATAAACACATTTCGAACCGAACACTGATTTTGGTAATAAAATTCAATGATTTGCAAGCGTTGCTCGTTAGTAAGTCTATTCATGATGAAATGTCAAAGCATACTGAGCATCTTTCTCTTTGACACCATGTCTGAAATCCCACGTGATCTGTCAAATACTAATGCATGAAAATCCTAACCTCAAAAAAATCACCCGTTAATAATAAAGTATACTTTTTAACCAAAACTCCTATTTCGAAATTCGAAGGCCCATATCTCGGAGGCTAGTCGTAATTCCATAAAACCTCGTGGACTCCAGATACGCTGAGCCAGATGAGTCTCCAATGGTTTTCCTGACGTTTTTCAGTTTTTTATTTCACTGCCAAGCATTTCCTCATCAGCAGGTTTCTTTAGCTGCATGCTCACCTTATTTGCAACATTTCCGCTGTTGAAAGTAAAACCCCTTTACACAAAGCAGACTAACAAACAAAAGCAAAAAATCAAAAAATTAAAATAAAACAGGTTAAAATTGCAACACTAATAAGGATATTCAATTATTTGCCATTATGAGCGTATAACATCCGGCAACATAAATGTCAGACATAAAATGCAATGCGGTACATGGATATGAGCATGTCAGCAAAATGTTGAACAAAAAAATTTTGCAATATAACAGCATTAAATGAGACAGACAGACAATAGACGCAAGAAACATGCGCTTTCAAACAAAAAAAGGGAAAAAATGAAATGAAAAATGTGAAATGGATTTAATGCGACGCATAACAACTTGCCATTTATGCATAATTAACTATGTATGGTTAAGTTGCTTTCTGCTAAGCTTTGTATGCTCTATGGAAAATATGCGATAACTTTTGATGCGCAGCGTCGAGTAGGATGGATAGATAATTAACGGATGCCAAGGGCAATGCGCTTACGTGAGTAACTGAATGAAAGCGAAATGTGTGGTCATGGGTGGGAAGTACTTCGCTGGAGCAATTATAAGCAAAAAGTAACCATGGCCATCAAGAAGGCAATGCTGCTGGAGTTTAGCTAACAATTGTGCAACGCGCCGGGGTACACTAACACTGTCTAACAAATTAACAATGCGATGTTGCCGAGTGAAATATGTGTACAGAATTTTCGCACTAATATGACAGACAACGAAAAGTAGCAGTTTGAGCCTAGCTACAATTCTACGGAGTGCTTGACAGGCTACTCATGCCATTGATTGCAAATTTTTCTCCTACAAAAAATATAGCCTTGAATTCGCCGTAGATACTTTTTCATCTGAACTGCAGCCTTTATTATCATTCAGCATCCTTTAATAATTTATACGCAACCACAAACAACATAAATTACGTAGTGAAATAGGGAGCAACACCAAACCTTAAAGCGCATAAAAATGCTTTGCACTGCAATCCAGCAAATCCTTTGTCATTTGCATAACGTCAACTAAGTAGTAGTAAGTGGGCTTCTTGTAGCCGACTCATTCGCCAGTGAACTAATATTGCTTGCCACAAAACCCTTTTTTCAACACAACAATTCCAACTGCTTCGATGTTGTCCATCAGCTAAACGAGTCATGAATTATGGCCAACTGGCGGAGTTGCACTGCCAATCTGGCATGTTTAAGCCAACAATAGACGGCTAGAGGTAGGTGGCATGCAACATCCTATATGTCGTGAAGGAATGTAAACTGAATATAAGCTTGAAAGTGGCAACTATAGTAGACACATATTTTTGATATGTTAAGGTGGGACATAAAAAACGGGCATACGTTTTTGGTTATTTAAAAATTGGACATATACATTTGGTAATTCATAAAGTAAAAAAAAATTTTGGGTCGTATAAAAATTGGACATATAATTTTTTTTTTAATTTTGACATTATTTTATGACAATTTAATAAATGTGCATATATTTTCGATAATATAAAAATGGGTCATACATTTTTAGAAATTAGAAAACGAGACATAGAAAATGGATATAAGATTTTGATCACTTAAAAATTGGGCATAAATTTTTGGTAGCTTTAAACGACGACATTAAAAAATTTTACAAAATATTTGATAAGAATTAAACTGGACAAAAATTTATTGTCACCTAAAAACTCGACACAATTTTTAGTCATTGATAAACTACGCAATATTTTTGGTCATTTCGGAATTGTTGTGAGGACAATGAATTTTAAAAGCTACTTGAGAAAACGGTAATTTATACAAAATGTTTTTGAGCAATGGGTTTTTTGTGATATTTCTTAGCGTTTCTCACGCTTCATCTTTGCTACAGAAGCCTTGATATACGTCTAACACTCGTTTGATTTTTTATTTTGTTGATTTTAGTATTGGACCAACTTTATGGCCTGCCTTTAAAGGGTATTCTTCCATTCTCTGTTACATACATATCTACATACTTTTGCTTTTTAACTTTTTTTGCATTCTTTTGCTTGGCTTTGTCGCCACAATCCTAGGTTTCTGTTTGCTGGAAAACAGCAAACTTGTCAACAGTAGTTTTTTTTAATTTCTTTTCCTTAAGTTTTTGTTGCATTTGTAAAAAAGTAGCGCGCGGCAGACAGCAGCTGGACAAGCCAGACAACAGACAAATAACAGCGCAAACACTGCGTAGCAAACGAAGCCCAGCACATAACTAAATGAATGCTAAGAAAAAAAAACATTCCATCATATGTAGCCTCATCAGCCGAAACGCCCGCATCCATAGCCTTTGCTCAGTGTCACTTTTTTTTAGCCAACGTCTGCATATGTACGTCGACGTTTGGTATTTAGGAAGTGTTAGTGTGGCAGGAGTAACAGCAACAGCAACAGTCGCAGTCGCAGTCAAAGTCGTAGTCGCCGCTCGCCCGATGGCATGACATAATGTTGTTATCATCAAAAAGTAATATGACACGGGGTATTTAGCCAAGTATGCAGTAGCAAGAAACAAAAAAAAAATCAAAAATAAGCAACAACAACTGCAAAGTGACACATACAATTTTGAAGCCTTTTCTCTTTTTTTTTTTAGTTCCTCCTTTGTCACCGTGACGTATCACCAGTAGCAGACTTTTGTGCGGCATGCGAACAGCTGTTGCTGTCGACACTTCTATGCACATGCATACAGACATACACCCACCAGGATACCTACATTGCAAATATTAAAAAAAATACTGTACGGCGACTTATTCTGGTGGGTGTATGTATGCACATTAGGGTGGTCCAAAAACAGTAAAGTCGGAATTGTAACGCTTTCACCCTCAAGGATTGTCCTTTATCGAAAAACGGTATACCCCTATTTTTTTATTTCGAAATGAAAAAATATTTACAGGTCGATCAATGGGAAAAATAAATTTCTTCATACAAATGGTATAGAGTTCTAGAAAGTCAATATTTTTCGATCGGAAAACCCTGGTTCTCTTCAGAAGACTTTCAATAATAATACCCAATTGTTTATTTAACCATTTTTTAATACCAACGATTTTTATTGGTCGCCCCATAGCATATTTCGGGGTTTTTGTGGGTTTGTTGCGGAACTATAAATTATAGTTGAAATGAAAATATTATTGGGAGGCTCCTGCAGAAAAACAGAGTTTTCTGGTAGAAAAATATGGATTTTTAGTTATTCTATAACATTTCTACGAAAACTGGTTTTTTCCCCATATAAAATACATTTAAAAATTTTGGGCGCTTTGAGCGATCCCTAAATATTTTTTGACTTCAAAATAAAAAAATTAGGGTATATATTTTTTCGGTAAAGAGTGAAGTTACCTAGGGGCTAAGAGCATAAAAATTCCGACTTAATTTTTCACATGCATTTTGGGACCACCCTAATGCACATACTCGTTAATTGTCACGCAGGCAAAATTTATATTTTGCAAATACCCAGCAGAAATGCAAAAATTATTGATATTTTAATTATCTTATAATATTGATACTTAACTCGTTTAAGAGGTAATTTCAAGGAGATCTCTTCCGACTTTCACATTGAAATCATGTTTTATAATACGAATAAAAATTATTTGTTCGATTGTTACTTCAATGGATTAACATATTTTTGCTACTGCCACTGATAAACGAGAACAAATGTCTTCAGATTTTGCCTCGATCAAGTTCCAAACAAGTTGGATAAGTAATTTTCCAAAGATCTGATCTGACGATGAGTTTTAAGTTGAAAAATCATAACATTATATTTCTTTACCTATTTATTCGATATCAACCCTGTCAGCCAATTCACCCAGATTTTTACTGTGATCCCAGCACCATTAAAGGAATGACAGTGTTTACTCTCAAAATGAAATAAGTGATTTAGGCTTTGATGCGGCGAGTTCAAATGAGATTCGCAAGCTAATTGCAAATTGAATATACTGAACTCTTAAGAAACCATTGAAGTTTTCGCTAAAAATTAATGCCAACTTTTTGCTTTAGAAGAGGTAATAAATTGGTTTTGGTTGTATATAATAAGTTATTCCAGCAGGGTAGCAGTTATTCATATCGTACATTCCCACGCATGCCTCCCAATTCAATGTTACTTTATTCATTTCTACTCCATACCGTGTCTTCTTTCACTCTGTTGCACGAAATTTTTTTTTGTTTTTGTTTTTTATACACTCTCAAACGAATGTGTAGTTCAGTTTTACGTTTTTTAAGCTAATGGTATTCCTATTTCAGCTACTGTTACCGCTGACTGCCAATTGCTAATTGTTTCCTTTAAATTATGGTACGGCTTGAATTTTTTTATTCTGTACTTTCAGTGTTTGTGTCTCATAGTCGCATAAAGGTTTTGCACACCTGTTGAAGCCTTTGAAAATTAAAAAAAAAAGGAAATGAGATGTGGGAATCTAAAGAAGTGCTTTTAAAGTCCTTTTAATAAAAAAATGGTTACGGTTTCCCTTTTGGGGTTACTAATGAAGGAAATAATTGCTCATTAGAGTTTCTGACTAATTTTTCATGAGGAAAGTCAGCTTCCGGGCGCTGATACTAGTCAAATTTCCTTCATTCAGAGCTTTCTTCACTTCACGATCAGTGAGCGTGTGTGAAAAGGAGAGTAGGTTATTGTGTGATTAAAATAGTGAGTGAGCAAGTGAAAGAGTGAGAAAGTGAATGTCTGCAAAAATCAAATATGCACGAGTGAATGAAAAGTAAACCAATAAACGAATGAGACAGTAATCGAATGATTAATTGAGTGAGTGACTAGGAAGTAAGTGATTTAGTGAATTGTAACGTAGCATTGCCTTCGCTACAATAACATATTCTGCACATAGGCACAAATATATATGTAAGTATATATACATACATACAGGTAGACGTACACACAAACTAACATACCAACGAGACTAAAATCACCACTATGCACATACATACGTATACACGAAGCTGGCACGGAAAGCGCGTACAAATTTTCCAAACAAAAACTTAGACAACCAGGCGCACTAACAGAAATTCGTTACGCAAAACACAAAAAGCAGAATAACCGCTTTCAATTCTCAAACAGATCATACAAAGCCGGAGCTAAAGCTGCCACCACTATGAACTCAACAAACATCAATTGTCCGTGGGTAAGCACGGAGTGTGTCTGGGGCTTCGGGCCTATTTGGGGAGCTCTTGACTTTCCTTCTCGGAGAAAGACTGACTGGTTTAAGGGGGGCTGCAAAGGGGGAATACCCCTCATGCAACATTCCGAATCCATTATGAGCTAGAGCCATTTTCGGACACGGTCTCAGGCAGCCAGGGGCGTGACCCGTTTGGGCTTGCCCACATCTGAGCACCCCTGCCTGCTACGATATCGCGTAGCTAACGGGCGTTGAAGGGGACGAACAATCCCCTGCAGCGCCTAGCGGCCACAAATCATACGGGAGGGACTGGACCGCCAATACCGCTGACGCCCTAAGGCCGAGATTTCTACCGAGGGCGGCCCGCAAGCATTACCGGGGACCGTTATTCACACTCGCTGCCATTCGGGGCCACCGCCACCGTCACCGTCACCACTAGGGCCCGGACCGCCGCTCTCATCAATCGGGTCCGCTACTACTACTGCCGCCCCAACGCCGACATTTCCACATTCCACCACTGCGGGAGGTCGCTTCCGCCCTCATCATTATATGGGCAAGTGCCAACGTCACCGCTGAAGCCGCCACCACCACTTCAAGGGAACTGCGACTTCTCTCATTGCCACGCTCTTCGATACGACTGACGCGTACTACGGCTAATCTCGCTGTCACCGAATAATCTCCGGCACCGACTGCCGACTCTCTCTCTTTGTCTCCATCCCTCCTTTAAACTCGAGGAAAAATTCTCTCCTAAATCAAATTACCTCTATTTTTCCAGCAAGGACTGTTTGCCAGCCCGAAAGCTTTGTTCTTCGAAGCGCTGTTCACTTGCTTTTAGGAAAATAAATTTCATTCTGAGTGTAGAACGCAGCGTTGCCGTTTTGCTTAAATTTAAGCAAAATTGCTTAAGTTTTTCCTGACTGTTAAAATGTTGAACTTTTCTTCGTTTTGCTAAATATTTTTATTAAAATAGTCAAAAAGGATAATTTTCCTCAAACATTCATAGCCAGAAGAGTTACTACTTCAATAAATTTTTCAAATTTGTTTTAGGAAGACTGTCATCCAGATCCCACATACAGTTCCAGCAAATGTTTCTCTACGCAATTCCCGATCTGCGGTCGTCGCATTTTCAAACCTCCGAGTGTACTTCTGCCATGAAATCGCTTCTCATAAAAACCATTTGCCGTTCGGAGGCGACGTAGAACTTTAGGGCCCTTCATTTGCGTGACTAGATCAACACGCACATTTTGGATAACATGATGCCTAACTCGTTTTTTGCATGCATTCAAAAAACTGGCGAAAGGGCAGACAACTATTATAGGAGTATGTGTTGAAAGCCTGAAAGAATGTGTAATAGTTTTCAAATTTAGCAACTGTTAGGCCCGATTTCAGATGGCCTACTTAAGTAGAGATTGTTGATTAATTTCCACTATTCCTTTTCAGATCATACATTTAGTCTGCACTTAAATGGCCAATTTTACTATTTAAATATGAGATATACAACCCTGTGTTTATACCAAACAACCAAGATTGATTGGTAGGTTGTTTAATCAATCCCACCAAATCCCACGTCAAACAATCAGCTGTTCAGCAGAAAATGTAAACAAACATGCAAATGCAACAACAATTTCAAGGAATAAGCAGCAGTGCTCCCAATTGTTTGGCATATTTAAACAAAGTTGATCTGAAACCCAACGAAGGCTAAATCAAACTTAAGTGCCGTTTAAATATTCATTTGAAATTGACCCTTAGACTATAACATCCTTATTTTTTACGACAAAACTCAGCCTTAGAGAGCCTTTACTTACTGACTTGCTTACTTTTTATTTCTATAACCAATTTACCAAGCTCAGGAAGAAACAAACAGTAACTCTAGGCATTTTCATTTTAATAAGACCCGATAAATAAGCCGCATAATTTTAACGGAATTTGTTAAACTTTTTGAAAGATTTTGTTAAACTTTATTTTTCGGGCGCGGCAACACTGGTAGAACGCCCTTTAACGTTGTTATTATTAGTCATAGATTGGGAACAGTGTGTACATAGTTTTAGCTCTAAGAGGTTATCAATAAATAAGAAGTAAATACTGCAATTTTTCTTGTGTTTAAAGGCTAGTCTAGCACATGAGGCTGAAGTTTGTTAAAATATTTATCTTTAAGAAATCTTTAAAAAAAAAAAATGATGGGCAGTTTAGAACTTGCAAAGTGTTTAATAGTATTTTAAGCAAAGTATTTAAAATCTCGGGTGCCAAAGGTATTTATTTTTGCTAACTTTCCCAGTATATAAGGTTAAAAAAATTTTTTTTTCTCTGTTCGTACATCAAAAAAAAAAAACGAAAATCCATATTTTTCTAGCCCGAATATTCGAGCAACAAATGGCAACAATCAAATTTTTCATACTACATGAAAATTTAAAATAAATAAGCTCAACATATTTCAGTATCTATACAATGTGTGTGTGGTTCCGCGGGCATCCTGCACATCTGCATTTAAGTATTTATGTTACACAGTACTTTTTAATATGCTACTTAAACCAAGCGTAAAACAACTACAGCAATTAAAAGCAAACCACTACGAAAGCAAGCGCAACGAAATAAGCAAGGACGAAAAAAGGACGAACGAAAAAACAATAGCCAGAGCGCTCCATCGGGCAGCGGTAGCGGTAGCGGCTGCGGCGAGTAAAACGCGACAAACGGCAGTCATATTGGATTGGCGTAAATGAATTGAGAATGTGGTTGTGCGAAAAAGGGGTCAAACGAGTGTTGGCGTTAGGGGTAAGCGGGTGAGCTGGCGAGCTGGCGATAAATAGCAATCGATTTATTTGCAATCACATTAAATGCAATCTGGGCAATCCTTACAACTGCTGCTATTACAGCAGTGGCACAGCAAAGCCAATGCAGCCACGACAGGACATGACCGACAGCTGGGTAACAGTTTGGTAGCTGAGCCAACTAAGGGGAATAAAGCAATGCAAGCGAGTGAAAGGAAAACAGCAAAGTGCGGCAAGTGGCAAGTGGCAAGTGGCAAGTGGCAAGTGGTAATGGCAGAGGCAAGTGGCAGTGGCAAATGGCAAGTGATGTTCAAGAGCCGTGTACATGCAGCGTGCGATATTGGGTCATTTGCAAAAGCGCAAAAGCAACAGCAGCAGCCAGGCAACGAAAAGCGATAGCTTCAGCGCTGAAACAGCAACAACTACATCAGCAATATGCATTTCAAGTGTTGGTATAAACAGTTGCATGACAATTGAATGGAGTGTAGCTTGCCTGCCGGCCTGACCGAGTGACTGTGAATGTGCAACGGAAATGAAAAGCGTCGAGAAAAGCTGTTTCAACAAATTATTGAAGCGTTTTTCATTAATTTTCCCATTGTGCGCCGGCTTCGCACTCCTCCCTAGCTGCTCGCTCAGTGCAACCAAAGTGAACGCTTTCAAGGCGCTCAGGGATACCGCTGAGTTGAAGGACTACTTTTGTAATCTTGCCTTACTGCCGCCGTTGTTCATATTTATTATGTAATGATGATAATTATTATGCTGCCTAGTGTTGTTGTTAATTATGAATTGGTAATCATGCAAGGCCCCGCTGTCAAAGCTGAAACCACAAAACGAAATGCAAATACAGATATATATATATATATTTATATACTTACAATTTGTACTATAAATGAATGAATGAATGACGAGCGTTGAAATGATGAAAGAAAATATGCAAAAATTAAAATTAAAAATAATCTAAATGCACACACAGCCGACCACGAATGAATGCGAAATTTAATGCAACATTAACGATTGTGGTAGGCATATGCATTGCTGTTGCACATACATACATATGTACATATATACGCGTATATGACGCTTGCCACATGCAGCCGGGTAATTATGTTGTGCGTTGATTCGTGGCAAGTTGTAGAGTGATGCGCTGGCGCTGAAAATAATATTCCTTTTAATAAGCAAGTAGCGACATGTAGATAGACGATGGAGGCGGCAGAGGTGAGTCAAGGTTTTGTGGCCAAAAGTGATGAGCATGAAAAGGATGATTTTTTATTTTTTTATTTATTTTGCGTGGTAAAGAATTTGGTTCAGTTAAGAGCTGAAGCACTGAATATGATGGGCCATTCAAGTTGGAGTGGAAATGCATGGAAAACAATGCATACCCACAAAAAAGCGTTCAAACGTGTTTTAAGTGAATTCTATAAAAAACAAGAGAGATTATGTTGGTACGAGGCCTTTGAAAAGGAATGGACTTAAAAAACCATTTCTTGTAGAGAAAACATATTTTCGAATAAAAAATCCATTATTTTGCTGGCAAATTTAACTCAAAGGCTCACAGTTCTCTCTCCTCATTTCGTAAGTGTAATTATTCAAATAAATAATTCATCCTGGTTGTCACACGCCTTTACCGAGCCGATGCATCTACATTATTTAAGTATATGCATAGTTTAGGCCTTATATGTTTGATAGCCTTATTCCATCAATAGTTCACCCAATAAATGCAAAGGCTCACTGTAATGCTCAGGAAAAGCCATACCAAGATTTATCCCTACATGTTCTTGAAAAAACTATTATTTTTTTTAATCGACAAAATCATGCGCAAACTATCCAGATTCGGAAAGAAATGGTCCCCAGAAAATCTGAAGCACGCCGCACAAAAGTCATCTCAACAGCTTTTATACACGAAGCTCCAAATAGTGATACTTTTACATTGCCAGCTCATTTCCGCTGGAAATCTTCACCGAAAGTCAGAATGCCCGCGAAACGATATTGACAACTATTTTGCCCGAAAAACCTTCTTTTTGACGTAGAATACGTCTTACCTTAAGGTATGGGGGCTATGTTCAAATGTTGTAGTTGTAATTTTTAGAGCTTCACAAAAACGCTTATTGCACGAGAACTAATAAAGCGATTTCAAAGAAAAGTGTGGCGTTTCAAGATAAAATTCCAAACCTGTCGACAGATTCATTTCTGTAAATAACCAATTCGGTTTCTGTCGTAAAAACAACGGTAAACATTGCCTTATTTTGGGGTCAATTTTGAGCTTTTAAAGTGCTCTAGCAACTTATTGTGGCATATATAACTTTCATTTTCGGGATATAGGTTCTTTGGAGCAGTAGAAATATTATCGGGTACAAATTTTATATAAATTTAACAAATATTGAGCATTTTAAGGCAAAAAATTGTTGAAAAAATTTGCAAATTTTTTTCATTACCAAAATGCTCGAAAACCGCTCGAATGATTTTGTTTTTGTTTTCTTTAATCAAAAATTCAAGAGTTTTCCTTTCGTTTGGTATATGGGAAGTATTGGTTGATATCTTCTATATATGTTTATTTTATTCAAATATATGGGCATAAATGATTTTCCATACAAAATCACCTCGTCATCATTTTGTAAACACGTGCATATGTTGGAAGTGTGGGAAGGAGACAAAAAGTATGTATGTGTCCGTAAGTACATATTTCGGGGTTTATGGGTATAGTAACCGATACTTTGTCGGTTTTATTACCGATGTTTTTATCGATTTTGCTATCGAAATTTTTATCGATAATGTTATTGATTTTGCTATCGATATTTTCGGAACTTATCGATATAATGATCGGTATTTTTTCGATTTTGTTATCGATATTTTTTCTCGATTTTGTTATAGATATTTTGTTGACTTTGTTGTCGATTTTGTTATCGACACTGTAATCGATTTTATGATAGATTATTTATCTATTTTGTTATCGATATTTCTATCGATTTTGTTATCGATTTTATTACCGATATTTTTATAGATTTTGTTGTCGGTATTTTAATCGATTTTGTAATCGATATTTTTACCGGTTTTGTCATCGATATTTTTATTGATTTTGTTTACGATTTAGCTATCGATATTATTATTGCTTGCGTTATCGATATTTTCATCGAATTTTTTATCGATATTGTTATTGGTTTTGCTATCGATATTTTCGGAATTTACCGATATAATGATCGATACTTTTATCGATTTTGTTATCGATATTTTTTATCGATTTTGTTATCGATTGTGTAATCGATTTTGCTATCGATTTTGTCATCGATACTTTTATCGGTTTTGTTACCGATATTTTTATCGATTTTGCTATCGATATTATTATAGATTTTTTTATAGGTTTTATATTCGATATTTTTATTGATGTTGCTATCGATATTGGTATCGATATTTTTATGGATTTTGTTATCGACTTTATAATCGATTTTGTTATCGACTTTGTTATCGATTTTGTAATCGATATTTTGATAGATTTTGTAATCGATTTTGTAATCAGTATTGTTATCGATTTTGCCATCGATTTTGCTTTCGATATTTTTTCGATTTTGATATCAATATTTTCATCGATTTCTTTATCGATGTTTTTATCGATTTTGCTACCGATATTATTATCGCTTTTGTTATCGATATTTTTTGCTTAGTGTGTGCTTTTGTTTTTTTACTTGGATATGCTCTTAACCATACCACGTATTCTACGTTTAAATTTAGCGGCTGTATCTCCGATACAGCCTGCAGGCCAAGACGAAGGCGCTGGACTGTTCCTTTTTTGACGAAGCGGACGGAAAACCCGCACGTAATCGTCAAAAAGCCAATGCATCCTCAGGGAAGCCAGAGCGGTGCGTGTTTTGTAGTAAGGGTTAAATATTTCGAGCCATCGATAATAAAATAGAAATAATAAAAATTTGAAGAGAAAATGTGTTAATTTCCGTAATGAAATTAAAAACAGGCATCAAGCTAATATATTTACTTTGGACCGCCAGCATAGACCTAGACTCCGAATGCAAAAGTGAGGGAAGCCTTTTTTCTTTAACTGTTTAGGTTCGCAACTGGGCCAGGAGATAAGCAATTAAGAAAATTAAGAACAAAGAACTAGTCACAATTAAAGACAACACTTATTACTTTGTTGCCTTAACCTTGTTGCATCTCTTTCCGGCGCACCTATCGGCTAAGAATACAGCGTCAAAAACTTCCGCTAGGCTTTATGCATCGATCAGTTTATGTGCAGGTCTTACGGTTACAGAAGTAAAGCGCCAACCTTACTTGGACGGATTGATTATGCTATCTCGGATCTGCACTTAGGGATGGAATTCGAAGTCCACATTGAGGTCGTAGTCTGGCGTGGGTGCATGAGGAGTGCTGGCTCGGTGAATGTCTATACAGACGGATCGAAGATGGGCTCAACAAATCGTATAAGCTGCCAAACTACTACAGCATTTTTCAGGCGGAGGCATTGGCCATAAGGGGGGTGGCGGAGCTACTGAACAGCGCTCCAGCAAAGGAGCACGTGATTCTCTATATAGGCAGTCAGGCTGCGATAAAGGTCCTACTATCCAACAGCACTTCCTCTAGAGGTTTGGCGGAGTGCAGAGCAGTTCCAACCAATACCAGTAGTTACCTACATCTGTACTGGGTTCCGGTGCACGCCGGCGTCGCGAGCAACGAACAGGCCGACAGGTTTGCCAAAGAGGGTGCTTCGTCCGAAACCATGCTGATAGAGGAGGTGTCGATTTCCTTCCAAGCGATTAAACGACTCGACCTGTCCATGATCCCGAAGGCGCAGAAGGCGTGGAATAAATCGCAAGGCTACAACGTGTTCAGGCTTAGTGTAGAACGTATGACATGAAGCTCACGCAGTTTCTCCTTTATCTCAAGAGAGAGTACGCTATGCTACTGTTGGGTGTTCTAACTGGACATTGCCTTCTGGCATCACAGGCCTTTAATTTGACTCTGACTAACGATAAGATCTGCAGAGGATGCAGAACCAAGGAGTAGACAATGGAGCTTACCCTCTGCGAGTGTCCTGCCCTTATCAGATTGCGGGTTAGTATGCTGAGAGCAGGTTTTCCAATCTGGAAGCTGCCGCCAAGTTAGGGTAAAACAAGGTGTTTGTGCCAATAGCAATGCGATATTTTTCAGCCGCTATTTTTAACCGTCCAAAGTTGTCGTAGTTTATCTGTTAACGCTATGGATCACCATACCTAACATAACCTAACTTTAAGAAAATTAATTTAATTGGCCTTTGAAAATCCCAAACTTTTGCATTAATAGAGAATAAAATGATGCGTAGAGCTCACAAGAAGCTGGAACATCTTATGTGGCATACTTTTAGGTGCGCTATTTGTTTCAATTAGGCAAGTGATACAATGGCCCGTAGTCATAGTCAAAATAAAGTCGACTTTAAAGTTAGTTGCAGCTTTTTTGACAGATATCCCATTGAAAATTATGTCAAAAAGCTGCAACTAACTTTAAAGTCGACTTAATTTTGACTATGACTACGGGCCAATGAGTTTACATTCAACTGTGGGATAATATAGGACTTTATTAAATTTTACTTGGTTGTTGTTAACTTCTTTCGGTAGTATAAACATATGTGAAAGCTACAATTCTATGAATTTACAAAGGATAATGCATAATTCTAAAAAAATGTAGACAGATATTTAGCGCATTATAAAAAGTAAGCAGACTCAGCAATCCATTTTAATAACTGTCTTTATGTCTCTTTGGTTACATGCGTATGTACATATATATCTGTATACAGCGAAAATAGCATACACGCATGCATAAAACAACTGAAGTTCAACATCTTGGCAGCGTTGCCACAGACACATTTTTTTTCCTACCAAAATTTCCTACCTAACCTACCAAAAATTTTTTTGAGTTTTAATATTTTATTTCAATGATAAATTTATTAAAAACATAGCTAACATAATATTTAGGACTTTTCAAAATCGTTCGACAAGGTTAGTCACTCCTTTTTAATTACAAAGTTACACCGAAATTATATCTGTCTAGCCGGAATTGTGTTGTTGTAGTTGACGATGTGTCTGTAGATGTATTATTTGCCTTCCACGATGACATTCGCAAACACAGATTTCGATTGCAAAGACCTTCGCCTAGAATATGGATGGGTACGGTAATACGAAACCACATCCATTTTTTGTCTCTCCTGAATAATTTCAAAAAATGTTTGGAGATATACATTTTCTATTTTTCGCAAATAACTATTACTCATTGTACCGAAACCTACCAAAATCCAATCAAGCCTACCCACCAACCAAATGGAAATAAAACCTACCACTTTTAGTAGGAAAAGCGCTTGTGTGGCAACACTGCATGCAGTTTGGCAAATGTTATGGCCAATTTTGCATTTTACGATATACGAAAACACTTTGACGGTACATTTTATTGCCTTTGATATGAATTTTGAGTGAAAATTTTGCAGCAGCCAGGGCACACTACTCGTATCCCTTCGGTCGAGGAGGGCAAGCACATAACTGCGTAATTGTTGTAAACCTTAGATGGCAGGGTAGACATGTAAATGTAAGGAAGAGCACTACGACTACCAACGATTGGTCAGACAAATAGTTTGTGAAAGTTATGGAAATAGGTTGTTAATATGCATGACCATATGCTAGCCAACGCAACAAGACCCTAGACCAGACGATACTGGACAATAAATGAGTGCTGCCGCATGAATGTGAATGAATCGACAATGGATAACAGATAGCACGTCGCGATTATAAGAAGAGATGGGAGAGTAACGGGAAGAAACGGAATAAGGGAAGTTGAAAGCAGCAAGCGAATTTTTTTTTCTTTTTATGTAGCGCTTTCACAGAGGCTGTAAGGAAATATGCGGAACAATTTTGAGTAATGGAAGTTAAACAGTTAGCTGTGGCTGTAAGTAGCAGCGGTAACTGCAAAATGCTTATCGTGCACAAACGTCGGCAATTGAGCGGCCTAATGAATGGGAGTGAGGAGCATGCCTTTCTTTGTGTGGCTTTTATGCCCAGTGATATGAAGCATGCATGTATGAAGGAATGTGGCCGCGAGCAATTTCGTTGATATTAAATTACAAATTTTGTGTGTGTGTGTGTTTATGAGCGCATGCGAATATAGCTCACGAATGAACGAATACAGATCACGCAGGACGGCGTGCGAGGAAAAAAAAATTTGTTTTTCAGTGACGTAATTTTTTCACCGACATGTGAATGAAACAACCGATTAAGAATACGCGGATTTTTAAAAGAATACGCTACGATCCAGTGGTATGACATAAATTTTTGGTTATATATATATTATAAAAAAATTGTAGGTCTACTAAAACGTGGTAATACAATTTTCACTCAAAACAAAACATAATTTTTGGTAATTTTAAAAATGGACATACGTTTTGGGCGATACAAAAACCTGGACAAAAAATGTAGCCATTTAAAACTGGACACAAGCATTAGGTGATAAAAATTTTAACTACATTTACCTGCATTTAAAAACTGGCCATAAATCTTTTATCACTCAAAAAAGCCGTAATCCAGTTTGGTTCATTTTAAAACTGAAAATAATTTATAGTAAATTTAAAACTGAAAATAAATTATTACATGTTTTAAACGAGCTTTGCACGGAGTGCATATACTTTTTAAAGTTTTCAAGGTTTGGTTATCAAATACTGGTCATTTGCATAGCTTTTAAAAAAATATTGTGGAAATACAAAAAAAAAAAATAGACTTTGATATCTATGAAGTAAGTAAATTTCTTACTTTAAAATTAAGATGGCAACTCTATTTAGAAGTACGCTGGAATGAATAGTACATATCTTGAGCGTATAAGTAATGTGTATATGTACATAAAAAAAAATGCTGATTGAAATTTAAAAAAATACAAATTTTTATTACACAGAAGCGTGGCAACTCTGATCGAAAATATTTTTAATAGGGAAGCCATTGTTTACCAACCTTCTCTTGTACCTATGAATTGTAATATTGTACCTTTATTTTCGAAACCAAAAAAACTATTAAATATGCTATTCAAAACAGTTGGCAACCATATTAAAAATATTTTTGAATTGGGGCCTTTTAAAATACTTTCTATTTGATACCCATATTATGATGTTTTAATTAATTTGCAACTCTCGGTGATTATACTTATTTTGACAACTTAAAATTTTCAAAATCATCATCAAAAAAAAATAAAAATATTTTATAAAAATTCTGATAATCTTATTAGTTGTTTGTACATAAAACGATTAATAAAACGAACAAGTATACCTCGATGAGTATCGATAATATTTAGAAAAAAAACCATTACCAAATATGCCGATGTATACAAATTTAATGCATATAAATACATGTGTATTAGATAACAATAAAAAATGCGTAGTAGTATAGTAAAAATATAAAATTCATAGAATTATCGATACAAATTTCGATAATCTCGATATACATTTCAATATTGCTATAAAAAATTCCACAAATCTATATCTTAAAAAAAAATTTGGAAGGGAAACAAATTTTTCATGCTTCATTTATTTGCATATTTAATAATTTTTTTTTTCAATTTAAAATTTTATCATCTTCTGTTTCTTTCTTTTTGAAAACAGCTTACAGAAAAGTTTACCTTTAACTTAAAAAAATTTTTTTGCAAAATCAATGCGCATATGTTTGAGTAAAAATTGTTCTCCTTTAGCTTTATTGTTAATGCTAACACTAACTTATTTTAAATGTGCATTTGGAAATTTATTTGCTCTAACTGACTTTGTTAGACAAGTTAAATCCAACGCACACAGAACGGGCGTAAGGATGCAAGCGTGTGCATGTAAGTACATAATAGCTTTTCCCCAAAGCGATGACTTTGAAATACTTCACTAACTTTGAGTAAAAATCCTATAGTTTTCAAATAAAGAAAATTTTGCAGTAGAACTGATTTAATCAACTTTACGCCTTGACGAGTTTCGAGCGAGAGAAAATTGTTTCTACATACATACATACATAGTATATATATGGCTTAGTTATGGCAATTTCAATGGAAATGGCAAGCACAATAAATACAACTATAAAAATTCATTCAACATAACATAAATAAATAAAATCGAGAAATAGAATTTTATTTTGCAGCAGATGAGTCGAGCGACACATACATACATATGTACTCATGTACATGAGTGTGAAGTTTTATGATGAAAATACGTATAAATATAGAAAATATGCGCTTATTTAGTAAAGGAAGTGTGTGTGCGTGTGTCTAGAAGCGACAATTCAATTTACAACTCGTTGATTGTTTTAATGCAACCCTTCGCCAAGAACCTACTCACTTACGCACGCCTTCAGTTTGCCAGCTTCTTGTCTTCATACGCACACATTTGTCGGCTTCGTATATCAGTAAGACAATAAGAATGCAAATAATGGAAAGTGTATTAAGCATCATGAGCATGAGCGTCATCATAATAGAAATTGTCAGCATCATCGGCAAACGTTTCAGCTTTATGGTCCGCCTCTGAATCATTGAAAAAAATCCTGGTAACTACTGCCTTTTGTAGTAATGGAAGGGGAGGAGGTGTGTTGGCAATTGCCTCAAGACTGTAAGAGAAATTTTCCGATTTTATTTTATTTATTTTGCATAAGAAATTTTCCACAAGACGCACATAAGCAAACATTTACATTTATTTATTTATGCAGAAATGTGCGCGTATGCAATTGATTCGCACATGCCGTTGTTGGTTAGTGGCATGAAGATGTTGAGCACAGTGTGCAGAGGGCTGAGAACGAGATAAAGGTAGTTGAATAAAAGACGCGGAAATGAATGCATGAAAGGGAAAAGTAGTTGTGAATATTAACATTTCAAAGTCGAAGTGAATGTTTCTAACCAGAAACCATATGAATACAATGCGCCGGAGTACAGACTGATCAGGCCAACTTGCTAGTGGCTTGAGGCTTAATTTCAGGCAGTTAATTCCATGTGAATGTAATGAAGGATCTCCGGTCTAAGCTATACTATTCTCTTCCGCCATCCCTCTTTTTCAATTGCTGTCCGAAACCTAGTTGTGCTACCCCTGCTACTTTTTCTGAGGGCTCTACAGTTCTCCGCAAGTAGGGTGACGGGCGGCAGACCGAAATTATTTCTAGTCTTAAGGGAGGAGTTGTTCTTAGCGCTACCGCTATGAAGAGTGTACAAAGCGCAGAAGTTTATCGATTGGTACGAAATTTTAAGACCTTTTGTTACATTCACCAGGTATGCAGGAACAAGTAAAGCTAATATTGTTTTATATGAATGTATATAGGGGAGTATGGGCTTCCACAGAAATTTACATTTCAAAACTACGCTCAAATATTTTGGGAGACCTTTTGAGGTTAATTAGACTTTCACAAGCTTCTGTATCTCCTTGTGATGAGCAATATTTCCGTTTTGTCCGCGCTCACCTGTAGTCCCACTCAATATGCCCATTAGCCTATTTTTCCTACCGAATACCAGTTTTTGATATTCCTCACCTTTGGGATCACATACGCGCCACTCGCTCCCTCTTCGGTCCTGTTGGCAAGCAAGGATTTGTTGCTACTACACTTTAACCTTTAGTAAAGGTGCTGATTTCTCTTTAGGAGGGGGATTTTACTTAGAGAGTGGAGAACCGACCATTTCTTTCCTTTTTTGCCAACATAGGTTTCCATCCAGAGTGAAAACTTCGCTCGGTGATTAGAGACCCCCCCAGACACAATCCTAAACTTGCTATACATATTTTCTATTCAATATGTTACTTTAATGAGGTTTCAAAATATTAAAACCTCAGCACACATTTCAGATGCCATTTTCCCGGAACACTACTTCGTCCTGAGGAAACAAAGGTAATGGATTTCGAGGCAATGGTTATCGGTTTGTGTCTTATTACAAAACGCATCAGTCAATTTTTGTTTTTCCAAGCGAAATTAGTTAAACCTATTAAATTTTAGCCACTGAATGGTAATTTGCGATATCTCTATGATTGTGAAGTTAAAAATTGATTATATTTTCTGATGAGGTAAGGGCAATTTATTTAAGTAACCTTTTTAAGAACTTGTCGTACATTATTTATAAATTAGTAGCATACAGTCATTAAAACTATATTTAAAATAATTTCACAAAACTAGTAAAAAATATAAAATGCCATTCCTAAATGGTTTCAGGGACTAAGCTACAGGTAAAATTGCATTAAAATCAAGCCCATTTTATTAAAAGCTGCATGAAAAATAATTACGTAGAATTTGATTAAATGCTTCACTTTAGCAAAATTGAGTTTTTATACAAACCTAAAATTTTAGTCGCTTCAATAAATTTCAATGCATCTAAAAATAAATTGAAAAAGCTAATAACTGTACTTGGTAGGGGTATAAATATGCATGGCACACAAAAACAGTAATACAGAGATCAGTTTATTATAGAAATTTTAATTAAAATTTAAACAGTGATGCCCGCCTAGAAACAGGCATGAGAGAGCCGAACCACTGTCCTCTGCAGCATACGAATACCCGCATAGAATAAAGCGTTTGTTTGCCATCGAGTTCGAAAAGTAGTTGAGCTTTTTATGCCTTTACAACAATACTTTTCGGCATCATTTGAACTGTGGTATAATACGTATATTCGTGCCAGCTGTGTACAGCTATGCGACCGCATATGCTTATGGTTGCATGGAAATCGAGCATTTGCATTATGCTTTT